>NC_092726.1:54407522-54707522 GCF_047496885.1 Scyliorhinus torazame
ATTCATTATATAAAGAATTGTTATATACAATCTGTGATAGACACATCCCACAGACTGCCGAAAGGGTAGTTTCCTTATCAGTGATTCCTTATTTGGACTTGTTATGTTCATTTTGTCTTCCCCCTTGCTTCGTGGTTTCTGTTAACTCCTGGTTCATCCTTGGACCGTCAATTAAAAGATAAGAATGAGGCCCCCTGCTTGCACCTGCATCCTGCTATTGTACATCCTTTTCACTCCCGAAGGTCAGTCATGTACAAAGTTACAACAACTTGCTCTCTGTAGCTTACACAGAACTCCATTTGACATCTTCTTTTCCCATCAGGCCCTATTGTTGACATCGTAATTGTGAACCAGAGTTATACATGTAAAAACAACATAAAATGCTCATTTCTCAGAACCTCGATGTTGTGCCGACCTGTGAAACCACTCTGAAGCCCATCTGCACGATTCCCATAACGTCCAAATGTCTATCCAATGACTATTTGAATGCCCTTAGTGTTGGCGAGTCCATTACTGTTGCAGGCAGGGCATTCCACGCCCTTACTACTCTCCGAGTAAAGAACCTACCTCTGACATCCGTCCTATATCTATCTCCCCTCAATTTAAAGCTATGTCCCCTCCTGCTAGACATCACCATCCGAGGAAAAAGGCACTCACTGTCCACCCTATCCACTCCTCTGATCATCTTGATGCCTCAATTAAGTCACCTCTTAAACTTCTTCTCTCTAACGAAAACAGCCTCAAGTCCCTCAGCCTTTCCTCATAAGACCTACCCTCCATACCAGGCAACATTCTGGTAAATCTCCTCTGCACCCTTTCCTATGCTTCCACATCCTTCCTATAATGCGGTGACCAGAATTGCACGCAATACTCCAAATGCGGCCGCACCAGAGTTTTGTACAGCTGCAACATGACCGCATGGCTCCGAAATTCAATCCCTCTACCAATAAAAGCTAACACACCGTACGCCTTCTTAACAACCCTCTCAACATGGGTGGCAACTTTCAGGAATCTATGTCAGGGCACCGAGATCTTACCATTAGCACAGTACTCTGTCTTCCTGTCATTCCTTCCAAAATGAATCACCTCACACTTTTCTGCATTAAACTCCATTTGCCACCTCTCAGCCCAGCGCTGCAGCTTATCCATGTCCCCCTGTAACTTGTAACATCCTTCCGCACTGTCCACAATTCCACCGAATTTAGTGTCATCTGCAAATTTACTCACCCATTCTTCTACACCCTCCTCCAGGTCATTTATAAAAATGACAAACAGCAGTGGCCCCAAAACAGATCCTTGTGGTACACCATAAGTAACTGGACTCCAGTCTGAACATTTCCCATCAACAACCACCCTTTAATTCCACGTAGCTTCTTCCAGCCAGCCAATTTCTGATCCAAACTTCTAAATCACCCTGAATCCCATGCCTCCGTATTCTCTGCAGTAACCTACCGTGCGGAACCTTATCAAACGCTTTACTGACATCCATATACACCACAGCAACTGCTTTACCCTCATCCACCTGTTTGGTCACCTTCTCAAAGAACTCGATAAGGTTTATGAGGCACGACCTACCCTTCACAAAACCGTGTTGACTATCTCAAATCAAATTATTGTTTTCCAGATGATTATACATTCTATCTCTTATAAACTTTTCCAAGATTTTGCCCACATCTGAAGTAATGCTCACTGATCTATAGTTACCGTGGTTGTCTCTACTCCCCTTCTTGAACAAGGGGACAACATTTGCTAAAATCCAGTCTTCTGGCTCTATTCCTGCAGACAAAGATGACTTAAAGATCAAAGCCAAAGGCTCAGCAATCTCCTCCCTAGCTTCCCAGAGAATCCTAGAATAAATCCCATCCGGCCCATATTTTCACACATTCAAGAATTTCTAACATCTCCTCCTTATGAATCTCAAGCCCTTCTAGTTTAGTAGCCTGAATCTCAGTATTCTACTCAACAACATTGTCTTTTTCCTGTGTGAATACTGACGACAAATATTCATTTAGCACCTCTCCTATCTCCTACGACACGAAGCACAACTTCCCACTTCTGTCCGTGACAGGCCCGACTCTTACCCTGGTCATTCTTTTATTCCTGACATATCTATAGAAAGCTTTAGGGTTATCCTTGATCCTACCTGCCAAAGACTTCTCATGTCCCCTCCTGACTCTTCTTAGCTCTCTCTTTAGGTCCTTCCTAGCTAACTTGTAACTCTCGAGCGCCCTAACTGAACATTCATATTTCATCTTTACATAAGCCTTCTTCTTCCTCTTGACAAGTGTTTTGACTGCTTAAGTAAACCACGGTTCCCTCGCTCAACCACTTCCTCCCTGCCTGATAGGTACGTACTTATCAAGGACACGCAGTAGCTGTTCCTTGAACAAGCTCCACATTTCCATTGTGCCCATCCCCTGCAGTTTTCCTCTCCATCCGATGTCTTGCCTCATCGCATCATAATTGCCTTTCCCCCAGATATAAGTATTGCCCTGCGGTATATATCTATCCCTTTCCATCACTAAAGTAAACGTAATCGAACGGACCCATCTAAAGTACTCGAACTATAGCGTTTCCAGTCAATATTTGGAAAGTTAAAGTCCCCCATAACAACAACCCTGTTGCTTTCGCTCCGATCCAGAATCATCTTTGCAATCCTTTCCTCTACATCTCTGGAACTTTTCGGAGGCCAATAGAAAATCCCTAACAGGGTGACCTTTCCTGTTTCTAACCTCAGCCCATAATACCTCAGTAGACGAGTCCTCATCAAACGTCCTTTCTGCCACCGTAATACTGTCCTTGACTAACAATGCCACCCGTTCCCCTTTTCTACACCTTCCCTGAGCTTACTGAAATATCTAAACCCGGGCACCTGCAACAACCGCTCCTCTCCCTGCTCTATCCATGTCTCCGAAATGGCCACAACATCGAAGTCCCAGGTACCAACCCATGCCCAAAGTTCACCCACCTTATTCCGGATGCTCCTGACATTGAGGAAGACACACTTTAACCCACCTTCCTGCCTGCCAGTACACTCCTGCAACTTTGAAACTTACTCATGACCTCACTTCGCTGAACCTCCTATATACTGCAGCTCCAATTCAGGTTCCCAAGACCCTGCCGAACTGGTTTAAACTCTCCCGAAGAGCATTAGCAAATCCCCCCCCCCATGATATTGGTACCCCTCTGGTCCAGGTGTAGACCATCCCGTTTGTAGAGGTCCCACCGACCCCAGGATGAGCCCCAATTATCCAGAAATCTGAAACTCTCCTTCCTGCACCATCCCTGTAGCCACGTGTTCAACTCCTCTCTCTCCCTATTCCTCGTCTCGCTATGACGTGGCACGGGCAACAACCCAGAGATAATAACTCTGTTTGTCCTAGATCTAAGTTTTCATCCTAGCTCCCTCGAATTCCTGCCTCATATCCCTATCCCTTTTCCTACCTATGCCGTTGGTACCTATGTGGACCACGACTTGGGGCTGCTACCCTTCCCCTTAATGATCCCGAAAACACGATCAGAGATATCATGCACCCTGGCACCTGGGAGGCAACACACCAACCGCGAGTCTCTCTAGTTCCAACAGAATCTCCCATCTATCCCCCTAACTATGGAGTCTCCAATGACTAATGCTCTACTCCTTTCCCCCTTCCCTTCTGAGCAAAAGGGAGAGACTCTGTGCCAGAGGCCTGTACCCCATGGCTTACCCCTAGTAAGTCTTCCCCTCAAACATTATCCAAAGCGGATCCCTGTACTGACTGCTTCCTCCTAGCCCCTCTCACCGTCACCCATCTATCTTTATTCTTCGGAGCAACGACATACCTGAAGCCTCTATATATGACCACCTCTGCCTCCCGAATCATCTGAAGTTAATCCAGCTCCCTAACGCGGTTTCTGAGGAGCTGGATATGCGTGTAATTCCCACAGATGAAATCAGCAGAGACACTTACGGCGTCCCTCACCTCAAACATTCTGCAGGAGGAACATTGCACTACCTTCCCTGCCATCCCCTCTAGATTAAAAAAAGAAAAAGCTTACCCGTTATTCACTCCCCTTCTCAGCAAGCACTCACTCAGCAACCTCTGCGCCCTGCACGATAACACCTGAGGGAAAATAAAATAAAAACTACTTACCAGTCACCAGCCAGTCGTTGAGCTGCAGGCTCTGACGTTGCGGTTCAACATCTTTCGACCTCTACCTGCCCTCGAGCCTTCCTTTTTTTGGTTAGTGGAGGGGGTAGGGAGGGAAACACTGAAGAAGTGTTTCGGGATAAGTGTCACTTGACGGCAGCTCCGCCACAAATTAGCTTCAAGTTAGCGTGAGCACACGGATGTATGCAAATTTCCCCCGCAACAGCCAATCTGCAGCTCCACTCAACTGTCCTCTGTTGGGTGCTTCTCTTCATTTGAACAGCTAGTGTCTCTTGTTGAGGTACACCTTCAAGTTAGGGTGAGCACACGGACGTATGCAAATTTCCCCCGCAACAGCCAATCAGCAGCTCCGATCTACTGCCCTCTGCTGGATGCTTGTCTTCACTTGAACAGCTCGGGTGTCTTGTTGAGGTACACCTTCAAGTTAGGGTGAGCACACGGACGTATGCAAATTCCCACCCGCAACAGCCAATCAACACCTCCGCTCGACTGCCCTCTGCTGGATGCTTGTCTTCATTTGAAGAGCTAGGGTATCTTGTTGAGCTAAACCTTCAAGTTAAGGTGAGCACACGGACAGATGCAAATTCCCCCCGCAACTGGCCCGCCCTACTGCCCTCTGCTGGCTGCTTGTATTTTGTTGAACTGCTCTTGTCTCTTGCTGAAAAACACCTTAAAGTTAGGGTCAGCACACGACGTATGCAAATTCCCCCCGCAACATCCAATCAACAGCTGCGCTCTACTGCCCTCTGCTGGCTGCTTGTCTTCAGTTGAACAGCTCTGGTCCTTTCTGAGAAACACCTTCAAGTTAGGGTGAGCACACGGACGCATGCAAAATTCCCCCGCAACAGCTGATCAGCAGCTCCGCTCTACTGCACTCTGCCGGGTCTTGTCTTCAGTTGACCAGCTCTGGTCTCTTGCTGAGGTACACCTTCAAGTTAGGGTGAGCACAAGGACGGATACAACTTTACCCCGCAACAGTCGATCAGGAGCTCCGCTCCCCTTCCCTCTGCTGGATCCTTGTCTTCACTTGAACAGCGTCAGTCTCTGGCTAAGGCACACCTTGAAGTTAGGGTGAGCACACGGGCGTTTGCCAATTTCACCCGCAACAGCCAATCAGCAGCTCCGCCCTGCGGCCATCTGCTGGATGCTTGACTTCACTTGAACAGCTAGGGTCACTTGCTGAGGTACACCTTCAAGTTAGGGTGAGCACAAGGAGGTGTACAAATTTCCCCCGCACAAGCCAATCAGCAGCTCCGCTCTACTGCTCTCTGCTGGATGCTTGTCTTCAGTTGAACAGCTCGGGTCTCTTGCTGAGGCACACCTTCAAGTTAGGGTGAGCACACGGACGTATGCAGATTTCCCCCGCAGCAGCCAATCTGCAGCTCCGCTCTACTGCCCTCTGCTGGATGCTTGTCTTCGCTTGACCAGCTAGGGTTTCTTGCTGAGGTTCACTTTCAAATTTGCGTGAGCACACGGACGTATGCATATTCCCCCCGCAACAGCCAATCAGCAGCTCCGCTCCACTGGCCTCTGCTGGATGCTTCTCTTCACTTGAACAGCTCGGGTCTCTTGCTGAGGTACACCTTCAAGTTAGGGTGAGCACACGGACGTATGCAAATGTCCCCCGCAAAAGCCAATCAGCAGCTCCGCTCTACTGCCCTCTGCTGGTTACGTGTCTTCACTTGAACAGCTAAGGTCTCTTGCTGAAGTAAACCTTCAAATTGGGTGAGCACACAGACTATTGCAAATTTCCCCCGCAGCAGCCAATCAGCATCTCCGCTCTACTGCCCTCTGCTGGATGCTTGCCTTCACTTGAACAGCTAGGGTCTCTTGCTGAAGTACACCTTCAAATTAGGGTGAGCACACGGACTATTGCAAATTTCCCCCGTAAGTGCCAATCAGCAGCTCCGCTCTAACGCCCTCTGCTGGATGTTGTCTTCACTTGAACAGGTGAGGTCCCTTGCTGAGCTACACTTTCAAGTTTGCGTGAGCACACGGACGTATGCACATTTCCCCCACAACAGCCAATCAACAGCTCCGCTCTGCTGCCCTCTGCTAGTTGCGTATCTTCACTTGAACAGCTCTGGTCTCTTGCGGTGGTACACCTTCAAGTTAAGCTGAGCACACGGACGTTTGCAAATTTCGCCCACAACAGCCAATCAGCAACTCCGCTCTACTGCCTTCTGCTGGATGCTTGTCTTCACTTGAACAGCTAGGGTCTCTTGCTGCAGTACACCTTCAAATTAGGGTGAGCACACGGACTATTGCAAATTTCCCCCCCAAACAGAGAAATCCGCAGTCCCGCTCGACTGCCCTCTGCTGGATGCTTGTCGTTACTTGAACAGCTGGGGTCTCTTGCTAATGTACACCTTCAAGTGAGCGTGAGCACACGGACGTATGCAACTTTCCCCCACATCAGCCAATCAGCAGCTCCGGTCTACTGCCCTCTACTGGATGTTTGTCTTCATTTGAACAGCTTGGGTCGCTTGCTGAGGTAAATCTTCAAGTTAGGGTGAGCGCACGGACGTATGCAAATTTCCCCCGCAACAGTCAATCAGCAGCTCTGCTCTCCTGTTGTCTGCTGGATGCTTGTCTTCATTTGAACCGCTAGGGTCTCTTACTGAGGTACACCTTCAAGTTAGGGTGAGCGCACGGGCGTATGCAAATGTTCCCAGCAACAGCCTATCAGCAGTTCCGCTCTACTGCCATCTGCTGGATAATTGTCTTCACTTGAACAGCTAGGGTCTCTTGCTGAAGTACACCTTCAAATTATGGTGAGCACACGGACTATTGCAAATTTCCTCCGCAAAAGCCAATCAGCGTCTCCGCTCTAATGCCCTCTGCAGGATGCTTGTCTTCACTTGGACAGGTAAGGTCCCTTGCTGAGGTACACATTCTAGTTAGGGTGAGCACCCGGACGTATGCACATTTTCCGCACAGGAGCCAATCAGCAACTTCCCTCTCCTGCTCTCTGCTGGATGCTCGTCTTCACTTCAACAGCTCGGGTCTCTTGCTGAGGAACACCTTCAAGTTAGGGTGAGCACACGGACGTATGCAAATTTCCCCGCAACAGCCAATCAGCAGCTCTGCTGTACTGCTCCCTGCTGGATGCTTGCCTTCACTTGAACAGCAAGGGTCTCTTGCTGAGGTACACACTCAAGTGAGCGTGAGCACACGGACGTATGCAAATTTCCCCCGCAACAGTCAATCAGCAGCTCTGCTCTCCTGCTCTCTGCCGAATGCTTGTCTTTACTTCAACAGCTCGGGTCTCTTGCTGAGGAATGCCTTCAAGTTAGGGTGAGCACACGGACGTATGCAAATTTCCCCGCAACAGCCAATCAGCAGCTCCACTCCATTGCCCTCTGCTGGATGCGTGTCTTCATTTGAACAGCTCGGTTCTCTTGCTGAGGTACACCTTCAAGTTAGGGTGAGCACACGGATGTATGCAAATTTCCCCCCCTAACAGCCAATCATCAGCCCCGCTCTACTGCCCTCTGCTGGATGGTTGTCTTCATTTGAACAGCTAGGGTCTCTTGCTGAGGTACACCTTCAAGTTAGGGTGATTGCAAGGACAAATGCCAATGTTCCCCGCAACAGCCTATCAACAGTTCCGCTCTACTGCCCTCTGCTGGATTGTTTGTTAACTACATTAGACTGAGAGCCTTGAAGATTCCCAACTTCCATGTGCTGTGAGAAAGGATTGATTAACCAAGGCCTATTATTCAAATACTTCAGACAAGTGAAAAAGCTACAGCAACATTGACTATACAGACAGAGACATGCAGACCCCTGTAATCGGAACTTAAACTTAATGTTTAAATGTGAACTGCTGAACTCATGATTGCAATGAACAAAAGTCCACCCTGGGATTCTGTGAAATGTAAGTTCTGTTTTTCCAAAAAATATAAATCACTATCTGCAATGAAATATTCCCTGGACAGGCCAGAGAGATTATGACTCTGTATTTAACCCAGACAGTATTTGGGTTCTGAGTGTTTCGTGGACAGTGTAGAGTAAGCTTTACTCTGAAACACTGCACTATAGTCTCAGAAGTGATTTAATCAAATGCTTCAGAATAATATTTGATATTGTACATCTCGTGTGTGTCTCAGTGACAGCTCTGAAACGTACAGCACAATGTCATTCTGTTTCTGTGTCTCTCTCTCTTTCTCTCTGAAATTAGCTGGTCCATTTCCTAAATTACCACTTTTCAAAAAGTCTCCATTGCCTTTGAAACAGTTTGTGATACTCAAAGGTTATAAAAAGTGCGATAGAAATGCCTGTCCCCAAGCTGCTGTGAGGATGTTCAGAGTCAGTGTGTGACTTGGGTCACACACAGGCCAGATACACCTCTCCAAGTTAAAGGTGGAGATGTGATCTCTCTCCATTTGAAAGATGTATTGACACAGCCTGTCTGAGTTTGAGTATGTGTTTTTCTGTACACGTGTGTGTGTCTGGGGGGGAGGGGGGGGATATGTGTGGCATTCTTTACGCGGCACTGTAAGTTACGCGGTAGCACAGTGGGGAGCACTGCGGCTTCACAGTTCCAGGGTCCCAGGTTCGATTCCCGGCTTGGGTCACTGTCTGTGAGGAGTCTGCACGTTCTCCCCTTGTCTGCGTTGGTTTCCTCCGGGCGCTCCGGTTTACCCCCTGACGTCCGGAAGGACGTGCTGTTTGGTGAATTGGACATTGTGAATTCTCCCTCAGTGTACCCGAACAGGCGCCAGAGTTTGGTGACTAGGAGCTTTTCTCAGTAATTTCATTGCAGTGTGTGTCTGTGTGTGTGCGTGCCTGTGTGTGTGTGTCTGTGTGTACCTGTGTGTCCAGGTGTATCTCAGTTTGCCTTTGTTTAGTACTGATTGAAGATAATGAGATAGAAAGTTTGCTAGAAAGTTTGGCAGCATTGTAGGTGTAAACAATAATGACAGAGACAGTGTAAACCCTGAAGAGAGCGCCATACCTAGGCCCACACCCCTACCCCGTCGCTGTCACCCCACCTAACCTGAAAATCTTTAGATACTGTGAGCAATTTTGATTTATATTGGCCAATCCACCTAACCTGCACGGCTTTGGACGTTGGGAGGAAACCGGAGCACCCGGAGGAAACGCACGCAGACACGGGGAGAACGTGCAGACTCCGCACAGACAGTGACACAGCCGGGAATCGAACCTGGGACCCTGTAGCTGTGAGGCAGCAGTGCTAACCACTGTACAATCCCGGCTCTGGGTCACTGTCCGTGTGTAGTTTGCACATTCTCCCCGTGTTTGCCTGGGTTTCACCCCCACAACCCAAAGATGTGCAGGGCAGGTGGATTGGCCACGCTAAATTGCCCCTTAATTGGAAAAACTGAACTGGGCACTCTGAATTTACTGAAAAAAATATTTTTATTGCCATTTTCACAATTCTGTGCATTGCGGCTTGTTTACATTTCTCAGAGAGTGAACAGGCTTTCTCTTACGTTTCTTTAATTACAAACTGTTGCCGTTCAGTTCGGCGTGTCTGACCCCCCCCCCCCCAGGCTTCCCCAACCCCCCTTTCCCTAACCCTTGCCCTCTCTCCCCCGCAGACCTTAATTCTCTTCCTGGCTGACCTGGTGTGTGACCCCCCCTTCTCCTTGTTTACCCCCTTATCCCCCTTTCCTTTCTCCCTCCATCGGCTTCAGCCGTGTTTCATTGGATTTGGGGGTTCCCCCTCTCCATCCCTCTCGGTGGGGGAGGGTTTTTCCCCCTCTACATCTCTCTCGGTGGGGGGGGGGTTTCCCCTCTCTCCATCCCTCTCGGTGGGGGGGGGGGGGGGTCCCCACTCTCCAAACCTCTCGATGGGGGGGACGGGGTTCCCCCTCCCCATCCATCTCTCCGTCTCACTCTGGGAATCTGTCAAAACAAAACCCACAATCAGCAATCAGTCATTTTATGTCAGTTCAAGGTGATCATTTAATATAATGTTCACAGTGGCCATTCCATGTCAGTTCACGGTGTCCATTTTATGACGTTGCACGGTGGCCATTTTATGTCAGCTGACGGTGGCCATTTTATGTTAGTTCACGACGGCCATTTTACGTCATTACACGGTGGCCATTTTATGTCAGCTCACGGCAGCGATTTTAGGTCAGTTCACGGCGGCCATTTTATGTCATTTCACGGTGGCCATTTTATGTCAGCTCACAGCAGCGATTTTAGGTCAGTTCACGGCGGCCATTTTAGGTCAGTTCACGGTGGCCATTTTATGTCGGTTCAAGGGGGCCATTTTATGTCAATTCACAATGGCCATTTTATGTTAGTTAACGGCGGCCATTTTACTTCAGTTCGCGGTGGCCATTGGTATGTCCATTCACAATGGCCATTTTATGTCAGTTCACGGGGGACATTTTATATCTGTTCACAATGGCCATTTTATGTCAGTCTTCGGGGGCCATTTTATATCAGTTCCATGTGGCCATTTTATGTCAGTTCACGGTGGCCATTTTATGTTAGTTCACGAGAGCCATTTTATGTCTGTCGACCGGGACCATTTTATGTCAGTTAACGGTGGACATTTGATGACAGTTCACTTCGGCAATTCTATGTCATTTCACGGCACCCATTTTCTGGCAGTTCACGGCGGTCATTTTATGTCAGTTCACGGTGGCCATTTTATGTCGGTTCAAGAGGGCCATTTTATGTCAGTTCACAATGGTCATGTTATGTCAGTTTACAAAGGCAATTTTATGTCAGTTTAAGGCGGCCATTTTACTTAAGTTTGCGGTGGCTTTTAGTATGTCCGTTCACAATGGCCATTTTATGTCAGTATTCGGGGGCCACTTTATATCCATTCTATGTGGCCATTTCATGTCAGGACCCGGGGGCCATTTTGTGTCAGTTCACAATGGCCATTTTATGTAAGTCTTCGAAGGCCATTTTATGTCATTATGACATCTGGGCAGCACGGTAGCATTGTGGATAGCACAATTGCTTCACAGCTCCAGGTCCCAGGTTCGATTCCGGCTTGGGTCACTGTCTGTGCGGAGTCTGCACATCCTCCCCGTGTGTGCGTGGGTTTCCTCCGGGTGCTCCGGTTTCCTCCCACAGTCCAAAGATGTGCAGGTTAGGTGGATTGGCCATGATAAATTGCCCTTAGTGTCCAAAATTGCCCTTTGGGTTGTGTGGGGTTACGGGGTTATGGGGATAGGGTGGAGGTGTTGACCTTGGGTAGGGTGCTCTTTCCAAGAGCCGATGCAGACTCGATGGGCCGAATGGCCTCCTTCCGCACTGTAAATTCTATGATCTATGATGTCAGTTCCATGCGGCCATTTTATGTCAGTTCATGCTGCCCATTTTATGTCAGTTCACGGAGGCCATTTTATGTCTGTTCATGGTGGCCATTTTATGTAAGTTCACGGCAGCCAGTTCGCGGTGGCCATTAGTATGTCCATTCACAATGGCCATTTTATGTCAGTTCACAATGGCCATTTTATGTCAGTCTTCGGGGGCCATTTTATGTCCATTATATGTGGCCATTTTATGTCAGTTCCCATAGGCCATTTTATGTCAGTTCCCGGGGGCTATTTTATGTCAGTCTTAGGGGCCCATTTTATGTCAGTTCCATGTGGCCATTTTATGTCAGTTCACGGTGGCCATTTAATGTCAGTTCACGGAGGCCATTTTATGTCTGTCCACGGTGGCCATTTTATGTCAGTTCACAGTGGCCATTTTATGTCGGTTCACGGTGCCCATTTTATGTAAGTGCACGGCAGCCATTTCATGTCAGTTCTCGGCGGCAATTTTATGTCAGTTCACGGAGGCCTTTTTATGTAAGTTCACGGTGGCCATTTTATGTCAGCTCACTGTGGCGTTATTATCCCATGGCACGGTGGCCATTTTATGTCACTTTATGGTTGCCGTTTTATTTCACTTCACAATGACCATTTTATGTCAGCTCACGGTGGTCATTTTATGTCGGTTCATGGGGGCCATTTTATGTCGGTTCATGGGGGCCATATTATGTCAGTTCACAATGGCCAATTAATGCAAGTTCATGGTGGCCATTTTATGTCAGTTAACGGTGGCCATTTGATGTCAGTTCACGGTGGCCATTTTATGTCAGTTCACGGGTGCCATTTTATGTCAGTCAACAGAGGCCATTTTATGTCAGTGCACGGTGGCTATTTTATGTCAGTTCACAGTGGCGTTACTATGTCAGTTCATGGCGGCCATTTTATGTCAGTTCACGGTAACCATTTTATATCAGTTCACGGTGGTCATTTTTGTCAGTTCACGGTGGTCATTTTATGTCAATTCATGGTGGCCATTTTATGTCTGGTCACGGGGGCCATTTTATGCCAGTCGACGGTGGCCATTTTATGTCAGTTCACAACGGCCATTTTATGTCAGTTCACGGGGGCCATTGTATGTCAGTTCACAATGGCCATTTTATGTCTGGTCACGGGGGGCCATCTTATTACAGTCGACGGTGGCCATTTTATGTCAGTTCACGGCGGCCATTTTAGGACAGTCAACGGAGGCCATTTTATGTCAGTGCACGGTGGCCATTTTATGTCAGTTCACGGTGGCGTTATTATGTCCGTTCATGGCGGTCATTTTATGGCACTTCACGGTGGCCATTTTATATCAGTTCACGGTGGTCATTTTTGTCAGTTCACAATGGCCATTTTATGTCTGGTCATGGCGTTCCTTTTATGTCAGTTGACGGTGACAATTTTATGTCAGTTCACGGTGGACAATTTATGTGAGCACAGCACGGATCGATCCTGTGTCCTCATTGCCGGAGGCAGCAGTGCCACGTGCCACCAACATTGAGACATTTCTGACAGTTGCACACGTTGGTGTAAAATACATTGAAGGAAAGAGTCACATTAAAATAGTGATTTGTTGGGATACGTGGAGGGACTGAAGGATCTGGGTGACGTTGTACACCAGTCAGTGAAAGTGGAGAGGGGGATCAGCAAGCAGTTACGAAGTCCAATGATATGTTGCCCTTCATTGCAATAGGGATTTGAGTTCAGAAGTGGGAATATCTTACTGCAGTTATACTGGGCCTTGGTGAGACCAGACCTGGAGTACTGTGCACAGTTGCAGTCTCCCTGACTAAGAAAGGATATAGTTGCCAGAGAGGGAGAGCAGTGGAGGGTCAATCGGCTGATAGAGAGATTGCCGGACTGTCCAACAAGAAAACGGTGCTCCCCACAGCCAGCACTGCCAGTGCTTCCGCTACTCCCACAGTAGAACTGCCAATGACCCCCCTCACAGCCAACACTGCCAGTGCTCCCCCACACAGCCAACACAGCCAGTGCTTCCGCTACTCCCACAGCCAGAACTGCCAGTGCTACCACTACAGCCAGCACTGCCAATGCCCCCCCCCACCAATAGCCAACACTGCTAGTGCTCCCCACACAGCCAGCCCTGTCAGTGCTCCCCCACACAGCCGGCACTGTCAGTTCTCCCACCACACAGCCAGCACTGTCAGTGCTCCCACCACACAGCCAGAACTGTGAGTGCTCCCCCACACAGCCAGAACTGTCATTGCTCCCCCAGACAGCCAGAACTGTCAGTGCTCCCCCCACAGCCAACACTGCCAGTGCTCCCCCACAACCAGTACTGCCAATGCACCCACCACATCCAGCACTGCCAGTGCTCCACCCCACAGCGAGAACTGCCAGTGCTCCCCGCAGCCAGCACTGCCAGTGCTCCCCACACAGCCAGCACTGCAACCCCCCTCCCACATCCAGCACGCCAGTTCATCCCAGACACAGCGCTGCCAGTGCTCCCCATCACAACCAGCACTACCGGGGCTCCCACACAACCAGCACTGCCAGTGCTCCAGGCCTCCCACAGCCAGCAGTACCTGTGCTCCCCCTTAGCCAGCACAGCCAATGCTCCCCACAGCCAGCACTGTCAGTGCTCCCCACAGCCAGCACTGCAAGTGCAGCCCCCCACATCTAGCACTGCCAGCGCGCCACCCATAATCAGCACTGCCAGTGCTCCCACACACAGTCAGCATTGACAGCGCTCCCCCACATCCAGCACTGCCTGTGCACCCTCCGCAAAGCCAGCATTGCCAGTGCTCCTCCTACAGCTAGCACTGCCAGTGATACCTACAGCCAGCACTGCCACTGCTTCCCAACAACCATCACCCCCAGAGCTCCTCCCCACAACCAGAATTGCCAGTGCTCTCCTCGCAGCCAGCACTGCCAGTGCTCCCACCACAGCCAGCATTGTGAGTGCTCTGCCTCACATTGAGCACTGCCAGTGCTCCCCCCACTTATCCAGCACCCTGTGCCACCCCAACACAGCCAGACTTGCCAATGTCCCCACAGCAAGCACTGCCAGTGCTCCCCACACAGCCAGCACTGTCAGTGCTCCCCACACAGCCAACACTCAGTGCACACCCACACAGCCAGCATTGTCAGTGCTCTCCCCATACAGCCATCACTGTCAGTGCTCCCAACACACAGCCAGCACTGTCAGTGCTCGCCACACAGCGAGATCTGCCAATGCCCCCTTCCACAGAAAGCACTGCCAGTGCACCCCACCCACACAGCCAGCACTGTCAGTGCTCCCCACACAGCCAGCACTGTCAGTGCACCCCACCCACACAGCCAGCACTGTCCGTCCTCCGACCACACAGCCAGCACTGTCAGTGCTCCCACCACGCAGCCAGCACTGTCAGTGCTCCCACCACACAGCCAGCACTGTGAGTGCTCCCCCACAGCCAGCACAGCCACTGCTCCCCCTCAGCCAGTCCTGCCAGTGATCCCCACAACCAGCACTCCCAGTGCACCCCCTCTCAGCCAGCACTGGCAGTGCGCCCCACAACAGCCAGCACTGCCAGTGCGAACCACCACAGCCACCACTGCCTGTGCTCCCCACAAACAGCGCTTCCAGTGCTCCCCACTGCCAGCACTGCCAGTGCTACCACCCAAGTCCAATTCTGACAGTACTCCCCTCCACAGCCAGCACTGCCAGTGCTCCCTTCCACACAGCCAGCACTGCCAGTGCCCCTTCCATTACAGCACAGCCAGCGCTCTCGCACACAGCCAGCATTGTCAGTGTCCACCCACAACGAACACTGCCTGTGCAACCCCCACACAGCCAGCACTGCCAGTGTTCCCCCACAAACAGCACTGCCAGTGCGCCCCTCCATAACCAGCACTGCCAGCGCTCCCACAAACAGCCAGCATTGCCAGTGCTCCCCATAACCAGCACTGCCTGTGCACCCCACACACAGCCAGCACTGCCAGTGCTCCCCATAACCAGCACTGCCTGTGCACCACACACACAGCCAGCACTGCCAGTGCTCCATCCACAGCCAGCATTGCCAGTGCCCCCCCACAGCCAGCATTTCCAGTGTTCCCCACAGCCAGCACTGCCAGAGCGCCGCCCCCCCCAGAGCCAGCACTGCCAGTACTCCCCACAAACAACACTTCAGTGCTCCCCCACTGCCAGCACTGCCAGTGCTCACGCACACAGCAAGCACTGTCAGTGCTCCACCCACAGCCAGCACTGCCTGTGCACCCCCACACAGCCAGCACTGCCAGTGCTCCCCACAGCCAGTACTGCCAGTGGTCCCCCCCCCATAGCCAGCATTGTCAGTGATCCACCCACAGCCAGCACTGTCAGTGCTCCCCACACAGCCAGATCTTCCAGTGCTCCCACCACAGCCAGCATTGCCTGTACTTCCCACCCTCAAGGCCAGGGCTGCCAGTGCACCCCCCCCCCCCCCACAGTCAGTGCTCCATCTCCAAAGCCAGCACTGCCAGTACTCCCCCACACACTACCTGCACTGCGAGTGCTCCCCCACACCGATAGCACTGCCAGTGCTCCACCACAAGGCCAGCATTTGCAGTGCTCTCACCCACGGCCAGAACTGCCAGTGCTCCACACAATGCCAGCGCTCCCTCCCCGACATCCAGCACCTCCAGTGCTCCCCCACACGGCCAGCATTGCCTGTGGTCCCCCCATCCAGCCAGCACTGCCAGTGCTCCCGCCACAACGAGCAATGGCAGTGCTCCCCATTGCCAGCACTGACAGTGCCCCCCACACAGCCAGCACTGTCAGTGCCCTACCCCCACCCCACAGCCAGCACTGCCAGTGCTCCCCACTCAGCCAGCACTGTCAGTGCTCTGCCTCACATTGAGCACTGCCAGTGCTCCCCCCACTTATCCAGCACCCTGTGCCACCCCAACATAGCCAGACTTGCCAATGCTCCCCACAGCAAGCACTGCCAGTGCTCCCCACACAGCCAGAACTGTCAGTGCTCCCCACACAACCAACACTGTCAGTGCACACCCACACAGCCAGCATTGTCAGTGCTCTCCCCATACAGCCATCACTGTCAATGCTCCCAACACACAGCCAGCACTGTCAGTGCTCGCCACACAGCGAGATCTGCCAATGCCCCCTTCCACAGAAAGCACTGCCAGTGCACCCCACCCACACAGCCAGCACTGTCAGTGCTCCCCACACAGCCAGCACTGTCAGTGCATCCCACCCACACAGCCAGCATTGTCCGTGCTCCGACCACACAGCCAGCACTGTCTGTGCTCCCACCACACAGCCAGCACTATCAGTGCTCCCACCACACAGCCAGCACTGTGAATGCTCCCCCACAGCCAGCATAGCCACTGCTCCCCCACAGCCAGTCCTGCCAGTGGTCCCCCACAAACAACACTGCCAGTGTTCCCCCTCTCAGCCAGCACTGCCAGTGCGCCCCACAACAGCCAGCACTGCCAGTGCGAACCACCACAGCCAGCACTGCCTGTGCTCCCCACAAACAGCGCTTCCAGTCCTCCCCACTGCCAGCACTGCCAGTGCTACCACCCAAGTCCAATTCTGACAGTGCTCCCCTCCACAGCCAGCACTGCTAGTGCTCCCTTCCACACAGCCAGCACTGCCAGTGCCCCTTCCATTACAGCACAGCCAGCGCTCTCGCACACAGCCAGCATTGTCAGTGTCCACCCACAACCAACACTGCCTGTGCAACCCCCACACAGCCAGCACTGCCAGTGTTCCCCCACAAACAGCACTGCCAGTGCGCCCCTCCATAACCAGCACTGCCAGCGCTCCCACAAACAGCCAGCATTGCCAGTGCTCCCATAACCAGCACTGCCTGTGCACCCCACACACAGCCAGCACTGCCAGTGCTCCATCCACAGCCAGCATTGACAGTGCCCCCCCCCCCCCACAGCCAGCATTTCCAGTGCTCCCCACAGCCAGCACTGCCAGTGCGCCCCCCCCACAGCCAGCACTGCCAGTACTCCCCACAAACAGCACTTCAGTGCTCCCCCACTGCCAGCACTGCCAGTGCTCACGCACACAGCAAGCACTGTCAGTGCTCCACCCACAGCCAGCACTGCCTGTGCACCCCCCACACAGCCAGCACTGCCAGTGCTCCCCACAGCCAGTACTGCCAGTGTTCCCCCCATAGCCAGCATTGTTAGTGATCCACCCACAGCCAGCACTGTCAGTGCTCCCCACACAGCCAGATCTTCCAGTGCTCCCACCACAGCCATCATTGCCTGTACTTCCCACCCTCAAGGCCAGGACTGCCAGTGCACCCCCCCCCCCACAGTCAGTGCTCCATCTCCAAAGCCAGCACTGCCAGTACTCCCCCACACACTACCTGCACTGCGAGTGCTCCCCCACACCGATAGCACTGCCAGTGCTCCACCACAAGGCCAGCATTGGCAGTGCTCTCACCCACAGCCAGAACTGCCAGTGCTCCACACAATGCCAGCGCTCCCTCCCCGACATCCAGCACCTCCAGTGCTCCACCACACGGCCAGCATTGCCTGTGGTCCCCCCATCCAACCAGCACTGCCAGTGCTCCCGCCACAACGAACAATGGCAGTGCTCCCCATTGCCAGCACTGACAGTGCCCCCCACACAGCCAGCACTGTCAGTGCCCTACCCCCCACCCCACAGCCAGCACTGCCAGTGCTCCCCACTCAGCCAGCAGTGCCAGTGCTCCCCACACAGCCAGCACTGCCAGTGCTCCCTACACAGCCAGCACTGCCAGTGCACTACCCCTCCCCCAGTCAGCGGCTGAAGATGCGGATTGGCTGAGGGGCTGTCACAGCGGCTGGAACTGCTGATTTGCTGTGATGCTGTCAGTCAGGCTCTGGAGCTCCTAATTGGCTGAGACGCTGTGAGTCTGCGACTGGAGCTCCTTATTGGCTGAGAGGCTGTCAGTCTGGCGCTGGAGCTCCTGATTGGCTGAGCGGCTGTAAGTCAGCGGCTGGAGCTCATGATTGGCTGAGAGGCTGTCAGTTAGCGGGTGGAACTCCTGATTGGCCGAGAGGCTGTCAGTCAACGCTGGAGCTCCTGATTGGCTCAACGGCTGTCAGTCAGTTTTATTTTCTCATTGATTTAATAATTGATGTAACCGGATATTTTACCGCGATCATGATCTGCTCTCTGAACCTGGACTGAGTCACCACATAAATAAATGTGTTTGTGCAGCAATTTAAATCCCGTAGCATATATCCGACTCCTTGTAAGTTATATTGAGGAAGTGTGAGGTAATATAATCTACTTAAATCGAAATAGAAAAATTTAATAACAGCCACGGTCCAGAGGAGGATGAAAGTTCCGGAGATGCTGAAGAGTAAAATCATTGACTTCCTTCTGCTCTCCATCTCTGGGTCGGTGCGATTGTCTCCCTGACTCTGAGCCCTCAGTGCCTTCCGGACCCGACTGCTGAGTAAAATGTGTCTGACTGTCAGAGCGTTGATTAACAGGATTGAGAAGAACGGCATCAATGGGGTTAAAACATGAGAAAACCAGTTATATCCAACCCATCCCGGGTCAGTAAGAAAGCTGCTCTTTCTGACACAGAACCATTGGACATTGTCGATTATCTTCCTAGGTTCATATGCAAAGTCTTGGGGGATGTTTTTCACACAGAGCAGGAGGCCGCTTGTGGACAGAACCACAGCCGCAGTTTTCCCGGTGCAATATTTGGTTTTCAGTTTCTGGCAGCGAATGGCCACAAATCGATCAAAGGAGAAAGCGAGGGTGAACCAGACAGAACAGTCTGTGGCTGCAAAGAGCAGGACAGAGTGAACACTACACACAGGGGTGAGATCCAGGAAATTCCGGGGGAAATAGTAACCATTGATCTTGTTCAGTATGGGTTTAGTGATAATAAACAGCAGATCTGCCGTTGCCATGGCCACCAGGTAGCGAGTGGTGCAGGTAGTGAGGCCACACTTCCCCCGACACAGAATCACAATTCCCAGTATAGTAACTGTCAGAGAGAGAAAGGAGAGCCGCGGGAAATTACTGGGTAATGAATCTCCCTGTCTGAACCAGGACATAATTTCAGCATCAATATAATGGACGGTGGGTGGGTGGGGGTGTTGGGAGTGGAATGGGCACAGAGGTTAACATTGCAGAGAGGGAAGTAGGAAATGTAACTCCAGTGTTAAAAATGGGGAATGGGGGGAAAGTGTGAATTGCAGCCCTGTC
Organism: Scyliorhinus torazame; assembly: GCF_047496885.1. Lineage (NCBI taxonomy): Eukaryota > Metazoa > Chordata > Chondrichthyes > Carcharhiniformes > Scyliorhinidae > Scyliorhinus > Scyliorhinus torazame. The sequence continues at coordinate 54,427,139 of NC_092726.1, forward strand.
AGTTTGATGGCAGTGGTAGGAAAATGTTTATAATTCAGATACTTTTGGGAGAGGTTACATTTCTCATTTAGTCTGATTTACAGGATTCACTCAGGCCGGCCAGATTTCCCAAACCGGATACAAACATACCCGAGATTGTCATCCCAGCTCAATTATTGGACCACTCCCCGGATTGGACCGTTCCCTGGACTGGATTTCTGATGGGGTTGGACCCCACTCCTGGTTTATTTGAATACTCCACGATCAATGGAAAAAATAAAACAAACGCAGGACCTTCCCGCTTCATAATCATGGGAGGAATAGAAATACAGGATGTACAGTGCAAAATGAGGCCATTCCCCCCATCGAGTCTGCCCCGGCCCTTGGAAAGAGAAAACCAGTTCAGCCCACCCCATCCCCATAACCCAGTGACCCCATCTAAATTGTTTGGAAACTAAACACAATTTTTCTTGGCCAATCCACCTATCCTGCTCATCTTTGGACTGTGGGAGGAAAACGGAGCACCCGGAGGAAACCCACGCAGACACGGGGGAGAAAGTACCGACCCCGCACAGACAATGACCCAAGCCGGGAATCGAACCTCGGACCCTGGAGCTATGAATCAACTGTGCCAACCACTGTGCTACCGTGCAGCACAGCCTGTCCAGCATAGAGTCTGTCCAGTCTCCATAATATTCCGAGGGCACACCCCTACCAGGTTTAGTCATTCGTAAAGCACCCTCTGCCTGGAATCCCCCATTGCCATGTCTCGAACATCCCAACATCACTGTTCCTCGGAATCCATCCACTCTCTGTTTGAAAACAATCCCAGCCAAGCTTTTCTCAGGAATATTCCAGCTCCTGCATTGAACATTCCCCAGGGTTCACTTGGCCAGAATAGACTCTCTCCAGATTCGGACGCATTGCATTCGACAAAAAAGTAGGAACATTCCAAAACAAGAGCGTTAAGATGGAGGAGAAAGTTCCCAGACTAAAGTTGTTTAAATTAAAGTTTCGTCCTGGTGGATGTAACATTCTAATTGGACGATGAGATGTTGCTCCTCCAGCTTGCGTTGGGCTTCACTGCATTCTTGCAGCAGGCCAAGGACAGACATGTGGGCCTGAGAGCAAGGTGCTGAGTTAACATGGCCACAACAGGAAGGTTGGGGCCATGCTGTGGGCTGAGTGAAGGTGTTCCACAAAGCAGTTTCCCAGTCTGCGTTTAGTCTCCCCAATGTAGAGGAGACGGTATTGGCAGCAGCGAATACAGTAGAACAAATTGAAGGCACAGAAGTGAAACGCTGCTTCCCCAGAAAGGAGTGTTTGCTGCTGAGAACCATGAGACTGGAGGAGGTAAAGGGACAGTTGTTGCACCGTCTCTGATTGCAGGGGAAGGTGCTGGGGGAAGGGAAAGTGGTGTGGGGGTGTGATGGGGAAGTGGACAAGGGGGAGGGAGCGGTACCTGAGGAATGCAGAAATTGAGGGGGGTGGTTGGAGAGAGGTGAAGGTGTGTTTGGTGGTGACATCATGCTGGAGTTGGCAGAAATGGAGGAGGATTTTCCTTTCAATGGGGAGGCTGATGGTGTGGAAAGTGAGGAGAGGGAGAAACTATCATGTCTCTGGGAGGGAGGGGGATGTGTGAGGACAGAGGTGTGAGAAGTGAATTGAACACGATTGAGAGGCCTGTTCACAAAGGAAGGTGGTGGGGACAGCCCTGGTTTAGGAAAAGACAGACGTGCCAGACGGGCTATGTTCGAATACGTCACCATCAGAACAGAGGCGATGGAGGCGGAGAAAGTGGGAGAATGAGATGCAGTCTTTACAGGAAGCAGGGTATGGGGATCTGTACACAACCCTCGTGTTCGGGAACGTAGGTGCAGATGGATTGGACATCCATTGTGGAGATGGGGCTGTTAGGGCCAGGGAAATGGACCTTGTTTATATGACATACGGCACCAGAGGAATCAGGATTCATAGAATCCCCACAGTGCAGAAGGAGGTCATTCGGCCCATTAAGTCTGTACCAAACCTCTGAAAGAGAACCTCAACCGAGCTCCCTCCCCCACCTATCTCATTAACTCCTTAATCTAACCTACACATCTTTTTGGACACTACGGAGTAATTTAGCATGACCAATCCACCTGGACTGTGGGAGGTAACCGGAGACCCGGAGAAAACCCACGCTGACACGGAGAAAAAGTGCAGTCTCCACACAGTCACCCAAGACAGGAATTGATCCGGGGACCCTGCTGCTGTGAGGCAGCCGTGCAAACCACTGTGTCACTGTGACACCAATGTCTTTGTGAAGGGCAGAACAGGGTAAAGCGGATGGAATCAAAATAGGAAGAAATTATGTTGGTGGGGCTGGAACAGGCCGAAATAATGGGTGTCCTGGGACTTTCCTGTTTGTGGATTTTGGGAAGGAGGTAGAAGCGGGAGGTTGATGCAGGATGTGTGGGGTTGTGGGACTATGATTTCCGAGGCTGTGGAGAGAAGATATCCAGAGTCAACGAGGTCAGTGAAAGTCCTTGAGACAATATTATGATGTTTGGTGGTGTGCTGCTGGTCCAGGCGGAGGTAGCAGGACGGGTCTGAGAGCTGACAGTCAGCCTCTGTGAGGAAGAGGTCAGTACACCAGACAATAATGGCACCACCCTTGTGAGCTGCTTCGATCACCAGGCCAGGGTTGGATATCAGAGAGAGGATTGGAGCAAGTTTAGAGTGAGTCAGGATAGAGTTGGTGAGAGGCACAGAGAAATTGACGCGGTTGATGTCGCACTGACAGATCTCAATGAAAAGATCAAGAGCTGATAGGAGGCCAGAGGGTGGGGTCCAGGTAGAGGGAGATTACTGGAGGCGGATTGATTTCATCAACAAATATTCATAAAATAGACAGAAACAGCAGAGACAATATTATCTATTCACTGATCATCATCAGAATAATTACCAAAGAATTGAAAAGCAGAAGTCGCTCTCTGTTATTCTTGAATTTAGAACAGAATATAATAAAATCTTCCAGTCACAATGTCAACAGTTGGAAAAATGGAATTAGAAGCATGAGTTAAAAGAAATCCAGTAACACAGAGTATACTAAATAGTCGGCACATATTCCAAAGTCAGCATTATTCCTGACACATTTCATCTAATTATTTCAATGACTACCAGAAATAATAGATCTGAGTAGTATGATAGATGTTAAACAATTTCATTTTCTAAAGGCCGTCAGTAAGATCCGACATAACAGACTGATGAGTAATCTCAGAGCCAGTGGAGTTAGGGGACACAGCAGCAGAATGGACACATGCTGGCGACGCACACAGAAAACAGGGAGAGGAGTTGAAGGGATTTAGGCTGATTGGTAGAAGGTGGGAAGTGGTGTTCCACAAGGATCAGCACTGGGATCACTCTCCTTCACCATTCCCATCAACAATATGGGATCGGGAAGCAGAATGATAATGACACAATTTACAGAAAAAATCACATTGAGAATTACAGTGAATACAGAGGAAGAATACAACTAATTACAGGCACACATTTATCATTAATTATGAATTTGCAAAATGGGAATTTCAATGGGAAATTAATGTTCCGACAGATCAGTGTCTGCTGCTGCATTTTGTTCAGAACAATAAGTCCCCCAATCACTCCTTGGAAAACAAGTGTGTGAATGGACTGGAGGGGTTTCTGGGTTCAGGTGAATAGATTCATAAATCGTGTGAAGCAGAAACACAGTTTATAAACACCCATAAAAATTGATCAAACATGTGATTTATTTCAGGATGAATAGAAATGAGAAAGTATCACAAAACCTATTGGAAAGCTGCACTGCTGTGAGTTTTATGAAATATTAGAGTATGGATGATATCTGTTCCTGTTAGTGTAGATCAATAGAAAATAGAGGTAGAGACATTTCACTTCATACAATAAATATCAAACATCTTCAAACACAGCCAAACTCTTCCTGTTTTCAACCTATTCCAAAGTTAAAACACACAGAGAGAACTCCACATAATGGAGCGGCCACTCCCCAATAAAATACATTATTTCAAAATAGAACCAACTAATTTCAGTCCAGTTACTGACGCACACACAATACAATTCCACACGGTCAGATAGTACCAGTAATAGATAGATAATTGGATCAGATATTCCCCTCTGGTCAGAGACCCACAGTCAGTACAATTCCACACTGACAGACACTTCCAGTAATCCTTGTTCACCGCTGTCAGATATTCCACTCTGGTTAGGGACCCACAGTCAGTACAATTCTACACTGACAGACACTTCCAGTAATCCTTGTTCACTGCTTTCAGATATTCCACTCTGGTTAGTGACCCACAGTCAGTACAATTCTACACTGACAGATACCCAAACTCAGTGTGATTTAATTATTTCTCCTCCTAAACCTCCCTTCAGAGGGATTGCCTTTACTGAGATCCAATCTAACATTATATAAGATTCCACTCAATATAATAACTTCACCGGTCAGAGATCCAGTGAGTTACAAACAGAGGTTTATTGTGAGTTGATGAAAGGGATTCAAACCATTGACATGCTTAAAGACATTTGACAATTATATCGTTGACCAGGTGTCTATATAACAGTGAGCACGAGATCAGGATCAGATATTTTCAGTCCCAGTTTAAAATCAGAGAGCCACTCACACACAGATTTACACAACTTCAAATGTGACAGTCACTTACCAGGAACACCAACAATAGCCAGGATTGGGTAGAATACTTTATCAACCATATCAATTGGACGATGCATTTTCAGTGTGAAGTGATGTGTCCCTTCCTGCGATTGGCAATCTCACTGTCTAAAACTCTGAGGTTATATATTCTCCAAGCTTTTAATTAATGCCCTGTGGAACCACCTCAGGGATATTGAGGTTGTGACATTGTATAACTTATTTTTCAAATATGTGAATAAACAGATTACGATATTGTGTTCAGTGAAAGCAAATATTATTTTTGTGAGTGAGTGACCTCTTTCCAAACACTGGACTGTGTTGATCACATTGTTCAGCTAACATTAACAGAAAGGATGTTGTCCACTCAGTCACCATCAGTCCCATCAATACATCTCAGATTGTTTCAGTGATATATATATATATATTTTTTTTTTAACAACACAGCGCAGTACAGGCCTTTCGGCCCACGATGTTGCACCGAAACAAAAGCCATCTAACCTACACTATGCCATTATCCTCCATATGTTTATCCAATAAACTTTTAAATGCCCTCAATGTTGGCGAGTTCACTACTGTAGCAGGTAGGGCATTCCACGGCCTCACTACTCTTTGCGTAAAGAACCTACCTCTGACCTCTGTCCTATATCTATTACCCCTCAGTTTAAAGTTATGTCCCCTCGTGCCAGCCATATCCATCCGCGGGAGAAGGCTCTCACTGTCCACCCTATCCAACACCCTGATCATTTTGTATGCCTCTATTAAGTCTCCTCTTAACCTTCTTCTCTCCAACGAAAACAACCTCAAGTCCGTCAGCCTTTCCTCATAAGATTTTCCCTCCATACCAGGCAACATCCTGGTAAATCTCCTCTGCACCCTCTCCAAAGCCTCCACGTCCTTCCTATAATGCGGTGACCAGAACTGTACGCAATACTCCAAATGCGGCCGGACCAGAGTTCTGTACAGCTGCAACATGACCTCCCGACTCCGGAACTCAATCCCTCTACCAATAAAGGTCAACACTCCATAGGCCTTCTTCATAACCCTATCAACCTGGGTGGCAACTTTCAGGGATCTATGTACATGGACACCTCGATCCCTCTGCTCAGCCACACTTTCAAGAACTTTACCATTAGCCAAATATTCCGCATTCCTGTTATTCCTTCCAAAGTGAATCACCTCACACTTCTCTACATTAAACTCCATTTGCCACCTCTCAGCCCAGCTCTGCAGCTTATCTATATCCCTCTGCAACCTGCTACATCCTTCCACACTATCGACAACACCACCGACTTTAGTATCGTCTGCAAATTTACTCACCCACCCTTCTGCGCCTTCCTCTAGGTCATTGATAAAAATGACAAACAGCAACGGCCCCAGAACAGATCCTTGTGGTACTCCACTTGTGACTGTACTCCATTCTGAACATTTCCCATCAACCACCACCCTCTGTCTTCTTTCAGCTAGCCAATTTCTGATCCACATCTCTAAATCATCCTCAATCCCCAGCCTCCGTATTTTTTGCAATAGCCTACCGTGGGGAACCTTATCAAACGCTTTGCTGAAATCCATATACACCACATCAACTGCTCTACCCTCGTCTACCTGTTCAGTCACCTTCTCAAAGAACTCAATAAGGTTTGTGAGGCATGACCTACCCTTCACAAAGCCATGCTGACTATCCCTGATCATATTATTCCTATCTAGATGATTATAAATCTTGTCCCTTATAATCCCCTCCAAGACTTTACCCACTACAGACGTGAGGCTCACCGGTCTATAGTTGCCGGGGTTGTCTCTGCTCCCCTTTTTGAACAAAGGGACCACATTCGCTGTCCTCCAGTCCTCTGTCACTATTCCTGTAGCCAATGATGACATAAAAATCAAAGCCAAAGGTCCAGCAATCTCTTCCCTGGCCTCCCATAGAATCCTAGGATAAATCCCATCAGGTCCCGGGGACTTATCTATTTTCAGCCTGTCCAGAATTGCCAACACCTCTTCCCTACGTACCTCAATGCCATCTATTCTATTAGCCTGGGGCTCAGCATTCTCCTCCACAACAATATCTTTTTCCTGAGTGAATACTGACGAAAAATATTCATTTAGTATCTCGCCTATCTCTTCAGACTCCACACACAATTTCCCATCCCTGTCCTTGACTGGTCCTACTCTTTCCCTAGTCATTCGCTTATTCCTGACATACCTATAGAAAGCTTTTGGGTTTTCCTTGATCCTTCCTGCCAAATACTTCTCATGTCCCCTCCTTGCTCGTCTTAGCTCTCTCTTTAGATCCTTCCTCGCTACCTTGTAACTATCCATCGCCCCAACCGAAACTTCACACTTCATCTTCACATAGGCCTTCTTCTTCCTCTTAACAAGAGATTCCACTTCCTTGGTAAACCACGGTTCCCTCGCTCGACGCCTTCCTCCCTGTCTGACCGGTACATACTTATCAAGAACACGCAGTAGCTGATCCTTGAACACGCCCCACTTATCCAGTGTGCCCAACACTTGCAGCCTACTTCTCCACCTTATCCCCCCCCAAGTCACGTCTAATGGCATCATAATTGCCCTTCCCCCAGCTATAACTCTTGCCCTGCGGTGTATACTTATCCCTTTCCATCATTAACGTAAACGTCACCGAATTGTGGTCACTGTCCCCAAAGTGCTCTCCTACCTCCAAATCCAACACCTGGCCTGGTTCATTACCCAAAACCAAATCCAACGTGGCCTCGCCTCTTGTTGGCCTGTCAACATATTGTTTCAGGAAACCCTCCTGCACACACTGTACAAAAAACGACCCATCTATTGTACTCGAACTATATATTTTCCAGTCAATATTTGGAAAGTTAAAGTCTCCCATAATAACTACCCTGTTACTTTCGCTCATATCCAGAATCATCTTCGCCATCCTTTCCTCTACATCCCTAGAACTATTAGGAGGCCTATAAAAAACTCCCAACAGGGTGACCTCTCCTTTCCTGTTTCTAACTTCAGCCAATACTACCTCGGAAGAAGAGTCCCCATCTAGCATCCTCTCCGCCACCGTAATACTGCTCTTGACTAGCAGCGCCACACCTCCCCCTCTTTTGCCTCCTTCTCTGAGCTTACTAAAACACCTAAACCCCGGAACCTGCAACATCCATTCCTGTCCCTGCTCTATCCATGTCTCCGAAATGGCCACAACATCGAAGTCCCAGGTACCAACCCACGCTGCCAGTTCCCCTACCTTGTTTCGTATACTCCTGGCATTGAAGTAGACACACTTCAAACCACCTACCTGAACGCTGGCCCCCTCCTGCGACGTCAAATCTGTGCTCCTGACCTCTATACTCTCATTCTCCCTTACCCTAAAACTACAATCCAGGTTCCCATGCCCCTGCTGCATTAGTTTAAACCCCCCCAAAGAGCACTAACAAATCTCCCCCCCAGGATATTTGTGCCCCTCAGGTTCAGATGTAGACCATCCTGTCTGTAGAGGTCCCACCTTCCCCAGAAAGAGCCCCAGTTATCCAAAAATCTGAAACCCTCCCGCCTGCACCATCCCTGTAGCCACGTGTTTAAATGCTCTCTCTCCCTATTCCTCATCTCACTATCACGTGGCACGGGCAACAACCCAGAGATAACAACTCTGTTTGTTCTAGTTCTGAGCTTCCATCCTAGCTCCCTGAAAGCCTGCCTGACATCCTTGTCCCCTTACTCCACTGGATTGGATATCCCTCACTCCACTGTAACCAATCAATGATTCAGTTCCAATTGTCAGTGTGTTTCTCTGGGTGGTTCCACTGCACTCTGGGGTGTACCTGCCTCTGTAACTGTGAACATTCAGTGATTCAGTTCCAATTGTCAGTGTGTTTCTCTGGGTGGTTCCACTGCACTCTGGGGTGCAGCTGCCTCTGTAAATGTGACCATTCAGTGATCCAGTTCCAATTGTCAGTGTGTTTCTCTGGGTGGTTCCACTGCACTCTGGGATGTAGCTGCCTCTGTAACTGTGACCATTCAGTGATTCAGTTCCAATTGTCAGTGTGTTTCTCTGTGTGGTTCGACTGCACTCTGGGGTGCAGCTGTCTCTAAATGTGACCATTCCGTTACTTAATTTCAGTAGGTTCTGTTTGAGCATAAGTAGCAAATTTCAATGTCTCAAAAATCTGGAACAATTTAAAGCGCAACGTATGTGATCCCATATCTAAATCTGATTCAGCCCCTCAAACTAAGAAAACATTTAGAATCAGTGGAACCTCAGAAAACTCAGAGGCTGCAGCAGATACAAACTCATCACCTCAGAGAGCAGCATTAAAACATATTCAGCTGTGAAAACTAATGCCCCGTCTCTAACTGATACCGCCAGTCCATCGGATACACACACTTCAACTGGGAGAGATGCGGGGTGATATGTGGAGGAAGAGAGAACTGGTCTGTGAGATGTGCTGATAGAAGACAGGTTTAGAGAGAAAGAGGGTGGGTGGAGATAGAATGGGAGAGAAAGAGGGTGGGAGAAATAAAGGATAAAACGAGAGAAGGTGGTAGATTACCTGGGAGAAAGGGAATCAGAGAGCGGAGACCGAGCGGGTGATTGGATGAGGGAGGCAGATTGTGTGAGAAGGATGGTGTCTAAAATACTAACATGATCTTAGACATAAGTGAAGGAGAGAGCGACTGAGTGACTGAGGGAGTGAGAGAGGGAAAGATTGTGCCGGAAAGTGTGAGGGGGGAAGATTGTGATAAAAATTGTGAGAGGGGGGAAGAGTGTTAGAGAAAGTGTGAGAGAGGGAAAGAGTGTGAGAAAAAGTGTCAGTGAGGAAAAGCGTGTGAAATTGTCAGTGAGGGAGTTGCGTGAGAGGGAGGGAGGCATGGAGGGAGATGATGTAGGGATGGAGAGAGTGTGAGAGGGAGACAGTGTGAGAGAAAGTGTCTAAAGGAGGTGTGAGAGAGGGAGGGATTGGGAGAGAGTGGGAGAGAGTGTGAGAGAGGGAGAGAGTGTAAGAGAGGGAGAGAGTGTGAGAGGGAGCAAGTGTGAGAGCGGGGTAGTGTGATAGAGGGATAGTGTGAAGAGGGAGGGAGCGTCAGAGAGGGAGAGAGAGTAAGCGAGGGAGAGTGTGTGAGAGAGGGAGAGAGTGTGAGAGAGGGAGAGAGTGTGAGTAAGGGAGAATGTGTGAGAGAGGGAGAGAGTGTGAGAGAGGGAGAGAGTGTGAGAAAGGGAAACAGTGTGGGAGAGGGAGAGAGTGTGAGAGAGGGAGGGATTGTTGAGAGGGAGAGATCGTGAGCGAGGAAGAGAGTGTGAGAGAGGGATACTGTGAGAGAGTGAGGGTGAGGGAGGGTGAGAGTGCAAAGGAGAGATAGAGTATGAGGGAGTATATTCATTGGAGTTTAGGAGGTTGAGGGGAGATCTAATAGAAACTTACAAGATAATGAATGGCTTAGATAGGGTGGATGTCGGGAAGTTGTTTCCATTAGCAGGGGAGACTAGGACCCGGGGGCACAGCCTTAGAATAAAAGGGAGTCACTTTAGAACAGAGATGAGGAGACATTTCTTCAGCCAGAGAGTGGTGGGTCTGTGGAATTCATCACAACAGAGGGCGGTGGAGGCCGGGACGTTGAGTGTCTTTAAGACAGAAGTTGATAAATTCTTGATTTCTCGAGGAATTAAGGGCTATGGAGAGAGAGCGGGTAAATGGAGTTGAAATCAGCCATGATTGAATGGCGGAGTGGACTCGATGGGCCGAATGGCCTTACTTCCGCTCCGATGTCTTATGGTCTTATCGTCTTATGGAGTGTTATTGGAGATATGGGGAACTGGGTATCATGTGGGAAACACAATCCCGATTAATACATTTGCTGAGTAAACAAACTTGTTCCTAAATTATAAAATCAGATCCTGGATAAAGTAAATGTCCTTCATGCAGTATTGCACCATTTAAGTTGTGAATAACTGACAGAGTGTGATAGGTCAGTTATTGTGCAGAGCTGGAATAGAACTTGTCTTTCCCCAGTGAGAGGCCAGAAAGCAAACACGTGGCTCAGCTGCTTTTAAAAATAATTGTAAAGCAACCTGAAAAAAGATAGATCTCCCTCTAATTATTAAATGCGTGCCTGCTTTTATTGGGAGCAACACAGATGTTTTCAATATTAACAGCACAGACAGCGCCCAGGGTCAGACAGATTGGAACTTACAAAGACGTTGATGCTGTGACGTAAGCAGTGAGCTAAAGCGGACGCTGAGTTCACACATGGGCACAGTGAATAGAAAGGATTACAGTGAGAATACTCGCGGTGGTAGGGAACTTGGAGGGAACCTGCAGGTGTTGGTCCACATCATCTCACAGCCAGACCACATCCAAAGCCTTAAAACTGGGTGAAGTACCGAAGGAGGACATTGATTCCGTTTGACCTCAGCGGCTCTATAGATGAGCAGATCATTCAATCCGACGGCACCGCCCTTTCCTTGGAGAAATACATTTTATTTCTGTCACTCCTGACATTCCCTGTGAAACCACTGTTGTATCTGCCGGCACCAGTGTCCCAGGCCGTGTAAACCATATCAGAACCACTCGCTGTGTGAATCGTTTAGAAGCTGTTTTCCCTTCGGGTCCTACAGTGATCCACTGTAACTAAAGATATACTACCAGGACCACTGTAAAAAAAGGGTATACCACACAGTGACCACTGTAAATAAAGATATACTACTGAGGGTCCACTGTAAAAAGTGATATACTACCCAGGGACCACTGTAAATAAAAATATGCTACCGGACAACGGCTGTAAATAATAATATACGAACAAGGGACCACTGTAAATAATGAAATTCCTCACTGGGACCGTTGTAAATAATGATATATTACCCAGGGGCCACTACAATTAATGACATACTACACAGGAACCACTGTACATAGGGAGAGAGTGCAGCTGAACACATGGCTGCAGGATTGGTGTAGGAGGGAGGGCTTCAGGTATTTGGGTAATTGGAGCGCATTCTGGGGAAGGTGGGACCTGTACAAACAGGGCGGGTTGCATCTGAACCAGAGGGGTACCAATATCCTGGGAGGGAGGTTTTCTAGTACTCTTCGGGAGGGTTTTAACTAATTTGGCAGGGGAATGGGAACCGGATTTGTAGCGCAGCAACTAAGGTAGCCGATATTCAGGACGCCAAAGTGTGTAATGAGGCAGTGGGGAAGGGAACACTGACAAAGTAGAGTACTTGTAGGCACGGAGATGGGTTGAAGTTTTTATACTTCAACGCAAGAAGCATCAGGAATAAGGTGGGTGAACTTAAGTCATGGATCTGTACTTGGGATTACGATGTGGTGGCCATCACGGAAACTTCGATAGAAGAGGGGCAGAAATGGTTGTTGGAGGCCCCTGGTTATAGATGTTTCAATAGGATTAGGGAGGGTGGTAAAAGAGGTGGGGGGGGGTCATTGTTAATTAGAGATAGTATAACAGCTGCAGAAAGGCAGTTCGAGGAGTATCAGCCTACTGAGGTAGTATGGGTTGAAGTCAGAAATAGGAAAGGAGCATTGTTAGGAGTTTTCTATAGGCCCCCCATTAGTAGCAGAGATGTGGAGGAACAGATTGGGAAATAGATTTTGGAAAGGTGCAGAAGTCACAGGGTAGTAGTCATGGGTGACTGTAACTTCCCAAACATTGAGTGGAAACTCTATAGATCAAATAGTTTGGATGGGGTGGTGTGTGTGCATTGTGTCCAGGAAGCTTTTCTAACAAAGTATGTAGATTGTCCAACCAGAGGAGGGGCAATATTAGATTTCGTACTTGGTAATGAACCAGGGCAAGTGATACAGTTTTTAGTGGGGGAGCATTTTGGAGATAGTGACCACAAATCTGTGACTTTCACTTTAGTAATGGAGAGGGACAGGAGCGTGCAACAGGGCAAGGTTTACATTTGGGGGAAGGGTAAATACCATGTTTTCAGACAAGAATTGAAGTGCATAAGTTGGGAACATAGGCTGTCAGGGAAGGACACAAGTGAAATGTGGAACTTGTTCAAGAAACAGGTACTACGTGTCCTTAACATGTATGTCCCTGTCAGGCAGGGGAGAGATGGTCGAATGAGGGGACCATGGTTGACAATAGAGGTTGAATGTCTTGTTCAGAGGAAAAAGATGACGTATGTAAGGCTGAGGAAGCAAGGTTCAGACAGGGCGTTGGAGGGATACAAGATAGCCAGGAGGGAACTGAAGAAAGGGCATGCTAAGAGAGGGCATGAACAATCTTTGGCGGTTAGGATAAAGGAAAGCCCCAAGGCCTTTTACACATATATGAGAAATATGAGAATGACTAGAGCGAGGGTAGGTACGATCAAGGACAGTGGTGGGAGATTGTGTATTGTGTCTGAAGAGATAGGAGAGGTCTTGAACGAGGATTTTCTTCTGTATTTACAAATGAGAGGGGACATATTGTTGGAGAGGACAGTGTGAAATAGACTGGTAAGTTCGAGGAAATACTTGTTAGGAAGGAAGATGTGTTGCGCATTTTGAAAAACTCGAGGATAGACAAGTCACCTGGGCCTGACGGGATATATCCAAGGATTCCATGGGAAGCAAGAGATGAAATTGCAGAGCCGTTGGAAATGAACTTTTTGTCCTCACTGTCAACAGGGGTGGTGCCAGGGGACTGGAGAGTGGCGAATGTCGTACCCCTGTTCAAAAAAGGGACTAGGGATCACCCTGGGAATTACAGGCCAGTTAGTCTTACTTCGGTGGTAGGCAAAGTCATCATAGATTATCATAGAATTTACAGTGCAGAAGGAGGCCATTCGGCCCATCGAGTCTGCACCGGCTCTTGGAAAGAGCACCCTACCCAAGGTCAACACCTCTACCCTATCCCCATAACCTAGTAACCCCACCCAACACTCAGGGCAATTTTGATCACTAAGGGCTATTTATCATGGCCAATCCACCTAACCCGCACATCTTTGGACTGTGGGAGGAAACCGGAGCACCCGGAGGAAACCCACGCACACACGGGGAGGATGTGCAGACTCCGCACAGACAGTGACCCAAGCCAGAATCGAACCTGGGACCCTGCAGCTGTGAAGCAATTGTGCTATCCACAAGGCTACCGTGCTGCCCTAAATGAAAGTCATGGAAAGTGTACTGAAGGATAGGATTTCTGAGCATCTTGAAAGACACTGCTTGATTAGGGATAGTCAGCACGGATTTCTGAGGGGTAGGTCTTGCCTTACAAGTCTTATTGACTTCTTTGAGGATGTGACCAAGCATGTGAATGAAAGTAAAGCAGTGGATGTAGTGTACAAGGATTTTAGTAAGGCATTTGATAAGGTTCCCCATGATAGGCTTCTGCATAAAGTAAGGAGTCATGGGATAGTGGAAGATTTTGCCAGTTGGATAATGAACTGGCTAACCGATAGAAGTCAGAGAGTGGTGGTGGATGGCAAATATTCAGCCTGGATCCCAGTTACCAGTGGCGTACCGCAGGGATCAGTTCTGGGTCCTCTGCTGTTTGTGATTTTCATTAATGTCTTGGATGAGGGAGTTGAAGGGTGGGTCAGTACATTTGCAGACGATACGAAGAGTGGTGGAGTTGTGGATAGTGAGGAGGGCTGTTGTCGGCTGCAAAGAGACATAGATAGGATGCGGAGCTGGGCTGAGAAGTGGCAGATGGAGTTTAACCCTGAAAAGTGTGAGGTTGTCCATTTTCGAAGGACAAATATGAATGCGGAATACAGGGTTAACGGTAGAGTTCTTGACAATGTGGAGGAGCAGAGAGATCTTGCGGTCTATGTTCATACATCTTTGAAAGTTGCCAGTCAAGTGGATAGAGCTATGAAGAAGGCCTATTGTGTGCTAGCGTTCATTAACAGAAGGATTGAATTTATGAGCCGTGAGGTGATGCAGCTGTACAGATCTTTGGTAAGGCCACATTTGGAGTACTGTGTACAGTTCTGGTCGCCTCATTTTGGGAAGGATGTGGAAGCTTTGGAAAAGGTACACAGGAGATTTACAAGGATGTTGCCTGGAATGGAGAGTAGGTCTTACGAGGAAAGGTTGAGGGTGCTAGGTCTTTTCTCATTAGAACGGAGAAGGATGAGGGGAGACTTGATAGAGGTTTATAAGATGATCAGGGGAATAGATAGAGTAGACAGTCAGAGAATTTTTCCCCGGGTGGAACAAACCATTACAAGGGGACATAAATGTAAGGTGAATGGTGGAAGATATAGGGGGGATGTCAGAGGTAGGTTCTTTACCCAGAGAGTGGTGGGGGCATGGAATTCACTGCCTGTGGAAGTAGTTGAGTCGGAAATATTAGGGACCTTTAAGCAGCTATTGGATAGGTACATGGATTATGGTAAAATGATATAGTGTAGATGTTTTTGTTCTTAATGGCAGCACGGTAGCATTGTGGATAGCACGCTTGCTTCACAGCTCCATGGTCCCAGGTTCCATTCCGGCTTGGGTCACTGTCTGTGCGGAGTCTGCACGTTCTCCCCGTGTCTGCGCCCGTTCTGTGCTCTATTTTTCTATGTTCTATGTTCTAATCCTTTTAGCTGTAATATTACATACGGGAATGGCCTCTGAAAACCTAGGAGACACATCCATTACAGTCAAAAGATATTGATTCCCACTTTTTACTTTAGGAAGCGGTCCTACACATCGAATAGGACCATTGTAAAAGGTTCCTCAAATGCTGGAATGGGTATTAATGGCGCTGGTTTTATCACTGCTTGAGGTTTCCCTGTCACTTGACATGTGTGACATGATTGACAAAATATAACTACATCTTTATATAGTCCTGGCCAATAAAAATGTTTCTGGATTTTAGCTTGAGTTTTCCTAATTCCCAAATGACTTTCCACTGGTTCCTCATGTGCAACTTGCAACACCTCCTTTCTATACCTTAATGGCAATACTACTTGATGAATTTCTGCCCACTTTTCATCCACCTACATATGTACAGGTCTCCATTTTCTCATCAAGACATCATTTTTACGGTCATAACACTCTGGTACTCTCAGATTCCTCTTCCGTATATGCTTTCCGCAATCTGTTTTATTTCTATATCTTTCTGTTGTAACTCCGCCAATTTTCCTGAATTGAAAATATCCGCCTCATCCTCCACCTGTTCTTGTTCTTTTTCAACCATCTGATCAAAAATGGTTTCTGATAATTGCACTTCAACTTCACTCTTTGATTTCTCCTCTTGTCTTAACCTGTGACTTTGCGACCTTGTTTCTGCACAATCCGGAAAAATCCCAGGATATTCGGCCTTCAACACTTCAGTTGACTGATTTTCCAATGGCTTGTCAACCACAGTAGGCATCACTCCCACCATCGATCCAGCTATATCATTACCCAAGATGAACTGCATTCCTTAACAAGATAGTTTATCTATTACTTCTACTACCGCTTCACCGCTCTTGACTGGACTTTCCAACCTTACCTTATATAATGGAAGGCTACTCCCCTGACCCTGAATTCCAACCTTACCTTATATAATGGAACGCTACTCCCCTTACCCTGAATTCCACATATCACCACCTTTTTGGCAACATTCTTCCCAAACTACATAATTCCTCATCTATTACCATTAAAGATTGACTAGCCCCTGTATCTCTTAAAATTGTGACTTCTTTACCTGCTCCTCCT
This sequence comes from Scyliorhinus torazame, assembly GCF_047496885.1. Classification (NCBI taxonomy): domain Eukaryota; kingdom Metazoa; phylum Chordata; class Chondrichthyes; order Carcharhiniformes; family Scyliorhinidae; genus Scyliorhinus; species Scyliorhinus torazame. Next base: position 54,443,429 of record NC_092726.1, read on the forward strand.
GCTAACCATGAGTAACTTTACCCACACAAGTACGTTCTTTAAAGACATCGGGCACCTTCTTAACAATTACTTCTTGAACAGGCTGTCCAATCGTTTGTACCTCCTTCGCTTCCCTTGGACTTTCCTTTACCACTCTAACAAACCCCACTGTCTTATCCTGTTTTACCACATCAGCCTTCCCAGTTTTTTTTTTCAACCACCAACACTGTGACGTTACATGGCCTAGTTTATTACAGTGAAAACATTTGAAACTTTTCATTTCTTTTCCACCCTCCTGGATTTCTTTGTTAATCTGAGGTACACTCTCTTTATTGTCTCCCATCAGATCACCATTACCTTTACCACTGGAGTGTTTCTCATGTCCCCAGTTTCTATCCCCCACCAGCTGAAACTGATGTCGGAAACCAATCTTTGATTTATGAACTAATTCAGAAACATCTGCCATTTCCGCTGCTAATCTCGCAGTTTTAATCCTCTGTTCTTCCACATGAGTTCTCACTGCATCAGGAATTGAATTTTTAAACTCCTCCAAAAGTATAATTTCTCTGAAAGCTTCATAAGTTTGGTCTATTTTCAAAGCCCTTCTCCACGTATCAAAATTACTCTGTTTGAGACTTTCAAACTCCAAGGATGTTTGACCAAATTATTTCCTTAAATTTCTAAACCTTTGTCTGTAAGCTTCAGGCAGTAGCTCATATGCACTCAAGATGGATTTCTCTACCTCCTCATACGTTCCAGATATCTCCTCCGGTAGTGATGCAAACACATCACGAGCCCTACCTGCCAGCTTTGTTTGTATCAGTGTCCTGTGGCCATTTCATTTGTTTAGCTACCTTCTCAAAAGAATGAAAAACACTTCCACATCCTTCTCGTCAAACCTTGGCAATGCTTGGACATATTTAAGTAGATTCCCACCAAGCCTTCGACTATGACCCTCTTTCTCACTATCTTCATCACTATCATCCAACTGTACGTTTCCGTTTCCGTCTGCCAATTTTAACTGATTGTCATATTTCATGGCCATTTCTGAAGTTCAATCTCCCTCTCTTTATCTTTCTGTTTTGATGGGCTATTCTTTATTTTCTCCATTCTTCTCTCTCCTTTTCTTTTTCCTCTCTCTCTCTTTCTCTTTTTTCCCTCTCTCTCTTTCTCGTATTCCAGCCTCTTTTATTCTTTCTGATGTTCCATTTGTTTAATTTGCAACTAAATTTCCAATGAGTCAAACTGTATCTCAGGCAACTTTAAATGCTTAACCACCGTCATAATTACCTCATCTTTTCGCATTTTGTCAGGTAATGTTAGAACATAGAACATAGAAAATACAGCACAGAACAGGCCCTTCGGCCCACGATGTTGTGCCGAACATTTGTCCTAGATTAATCATAGATTATCATTGAATTTACAGTGCAGAAGGAGGCCATTCGGACCTTTGAGTCTGCACCAGCTCTTGGAAAGAGCACCCTACCCAAACTCAACACCTCCACCCAACACCAAGGGCAATTTGGACATTAAGGGCAATTTATCATTGGCCAATTCACCTAACCCGCACATCTTTGGACTGTGGGAGAAAACTGGAGCACCCGGAGGAAACCCACGCAGACACGGGAAGGACGTGCAGACTCCGCACAGACAGTGACCCAAGCCTGAATCGAACCTGGGACCCTGGAGCTGTGAAGCAATTGTGATATCCACAATACTACCGTGCTGCCCTTGAGAACAAATAAATCTACACTATATAATTTTACCGTAAACCATGTACCTATCCAATAGGTGCTTGAAGGTCCCTTATGTTTCCGACTCAACTACATCCACAGGCAGTGCATTCCATGCCCCCACTACTCTCTGGGTAAAGAACCTACCTCTGATATCCCTCCTATATCTTCCACCTTTCACCTTAAATTTATGTCCCCTTGTAATGGTTTGTTCCACCCGGGGAAAAAGTCTCTGACTGTCTACTCTATCTATCCCCCTGATCATCTTATAAACCTCTATCAAGTCGCCCCTCATCCTTCTCTGTTCTAATGAGAAAAGCCCTAGCACCCTCAACCTTTCCTCGTAAGACCTACTCTCCATTCCAGGCAACACCCTGGTAAATCCTCTTTGCACCTTTTCCAAAGCTTCCACATCCTTCCTAAAATGAGGCGACCAGAACTGTACACAGTACTCCAAATGTAGCCTTACCAATGTTTTGTCCAGCTGCATCATCACCTCACGGCTCTTAAATTCAATCCCTCTGTTAATGAACGCGAGCACACCATAGGCCTTCTTCACAGCTCTATCCACTTGAGTGGCAACTTTCAAAGATGTATGAACATAGACCCCAAGATCTCTCTGCTCCTCAACTTTGCCAAGAACTCTACCGTTAACCCTGTATTCCGCATTCATATTTGTCCTTCGAAAATGGACAACCTCACACTTTTCAGGGTTAAACTCCATCTGCCACTTCTCAGCCCAGCTCTGCATCCTATCTATGTCTCTTTGCAGCCGACAACAGCCCTCCTTACTATCCAAAACTCCACCAATCTTCGTATCGTCTGCAAATTTACTGACCCACCCTTCAACTCCCTCATCCAAGTCATTAATGAAAATCACAAACAGCAGAGGACCCAGAACTGATCCCTGCAGTACGCCACTGGTAACTGGGATCCAGGCTGAATATTTTCCATCCACCACCACTCTCTGACTTCTATCGGTTAGCCAGTTCGTTATCCAACTGGCCAAATTTCCCACTATCCCATGCCTCCTTACTTTCTGCATAAGCCTACCATGGGGAACTTTATCAAATGCTGCAATGTTCTTGCCAAATCTAACAGTCTGCTTTTAGTTTCTGTCCGTAAAGTACTACGTGTGACAGTCTCCACCCCCAAAAACATCTGAGCCTCTCAAGAGCCATTGTTCACAATACTCTCCCCACTTAAACTAAAATACCACACCGCAAATCAACAATACTTCACTGTATTTAAGTTCACAAAAGCTAATCCAATCGATAGGCCTTTATCCCGGACGAGCCCCCAATTGCTATGGGCGATGCTTCTCAAAACCACAAAGTGTATCATGGAGTTCAACCAACCTCATGCATTAATGGATTTGTTTATTTTCCGAGCACACGGCTTTGTCCCTACGTGTGGGATTACAATTATGGATTTTTAAACACAAAACACTGTTTATTCCATGAACTCAAATTAACATCTGAAATAAACATTGGATCTCTTATCACCCCTTACTTCAAAGATAGCTCAGAAATTATTGGAGCAGTAAATACTTCCTGAAAATGTTCCTTCAAACTTTCAAGAGACATAACACCTTTAAACAGAATCACATCAGGTTAACGGACATATATACATATTTTAGAATGGCAGAGACTGTCACAAACTGGCTGTCTACTTTTAAACTGCTCTCAGCAAAACCAAACTGCAAGCCTTGCAGTTCTCTGGCAACACACAGACACTGCTTTTGAACTGAAACTAAAAACCTGCAAAATGGCTGACCTGAGCTGAGTTCCACCCACTCTATGACATCACTGTTTACTTAAAAGTACATTGCTTAAACATCCAGTTCTTAAAGGTACCCTCACATGGTACCACAAAAACAACAGCAATGAAACAACGACCTCTACATCATGTGACAACTCCACACATAAAAGAGAATGTACCAGCACAGTTCCAAGTGGTGCTAAGTCTACAAACATTACATTCCATAATAACAAATCTCTCGATTCCGTAACTGCACAACAGCAACCAGCCAACCCAGCTTTGAAGAACGGGGACCTACGGAGTCAATCCCGCAAGCACAAAAAGAAGTGTGCGGCCTGACCAAAAGCTGCTTCGACCATTCGAACACGTCATGATGACTTGCTGGTCACTTACACACATGAACACTGACGATGTTCTCAACGAAATGACGACATCAACTTTGCCACCTCGACGACAGAAGAAGAAAGCAACCCAACTGGTCAAAATCATAAACTTTGGACTCACAAATGTTCTTGTTAACATTGGTCTCTTTAAACACTGATTAGCGTTGTACTGTCATCATTACCATCACAGATTGTACACAGCGTTATTTGTCTTACCTATTTCCAGTTAACTGCATTACGTATATTTGTTCAATCTTCTTTACAACATACATAAAATATTTAACACGAGAAAGAGGGGGGATGTAGTGATTTCTGTATGTGCATGTTCACAAGGGGTTAATGTGCAATCAGCAGCACCACATGATGACTAGAGGGCAGGACCAAAGTGGGTATAAAAGCCAGGCACATTGGGTCTTGGGCATTTGCTCTCTCTCTCGGGTACACTGTGATCAGGGCAATATCAGAATAGTTCAGATAGTTAGTGGAGTCACGTATAGTTACTGTAGTTAGATCTTGTTAACCTGATCACTAGTATCAAAGTTAAAGTAAAGAACTAATGCACGTATTGTATAGTTACTCAAGAACCCTTTGTTGTTACTGGACGAGTTCGAGTCTTCTTCATCGAGATTCAGAATACCTCACCATCAACCAAGGATTGAGGAGCACGAGTTTCCTACCACGCAGGTAACAAGTCAAATACCAGCTGTGGCAGCAGCCGGTCCCAAGGGAAAGTTTGTGCTGAAGCGAAAGGGAGAAGCAGGGGTTCTCCAAAAGGCGGAGCACAACCCAGTGAACAACTGGCAGACACAAAAATCACAATTTTTTTGTGGACGGCTCCTCGATGGTTGAGGACAGAGTGATAAAAGTGGTATTTCGCAATTGTAGGGAAACAATGAAACACAGGTACAGGAAGAACTAATATTGGACTTACCCGGAACCATGAGCCTTCAGAGACCTGAATTAGCAGCAGTAGAAATATACCCGGAATATTTAGCTGCAACACTTGACATTTATCCAGGAGCATATGTGTATGAAATAGCCTGACTGTGTTGATGAGGATGAGCCAGTGAATGTGCTTTAATTGAATTTTAAGAAGGCTTTGCAAAAAGTCCCACATAAGACATTCCAGTGTAAAAGTACAGCACAGTGGCGTAGGGAAATGTATTGATGGTTAGAAAACTGATTGGCATACAGAAAACAAAGCAGGAATTACCGGGTATTTTCCAGATGGCAGGCTGTGGTTCCTGGGGTTTCAGAGGGAGCCGTGCTGGGGCCCCGGATATTCACACTATATATTAATGAGTTAGATGAGAGAACGAAATGTAACATCTCAAAATTTACAGATGACTCAAAGTTGAGTTGACTTGTGAGCTGTCCGGGTTCCTGCAGTGTGATTCGGACATGTCGATTGAGTTGGCAAATGAATGGTAGATGTAGTGTAATTTGGATAATTGTGAGGCGGTATGGTAGCACAGTGATTAGCACTGTTGCTTCACAGCGCCATGGTCCCAGGTTCGATTCCCGGCTTGGGAGACTGCCTGTGCGGTGTCTACACGTTCTCCCCGTGTCTGCGTGGATTTCCTCCGGTTTCCTCCCACAAGTCCCGAAAGACGTGCTGTTAGGTGAATTGGACATTCTGAATTCTCCCTCGGTGTACCCTAACAAGTGACTTCGTGTGGTGACCAGGGGATTTTCGCAGTAACTTTATTGCCGTGTTAATGTAAGCCCACTTGCAGTTGTGACAATAATAATGAGTATTATTATTCATTATTATTATTTCTGTGATAGCAAAACCGGGCGGCGGATTATTTGTTGAAATGAGCATAAATTAGGAGAAAGGAATGTGCAACTAGACCTGGCTGTCATCGTATACCAGTCGCTGAAGGTAAATATGCAGGTACAACAGGCAGTAAAGAAGGCAAATTGTATTTTGACCTTCACAGCGAGAGGGTTCGACGACAGGAGTAGGGATGTCGGCCTTCAATTATACAGCGTGTTGGTGAGGTCACCATTTTGCTGGAATATTGGGAGCAGTTTGGTTCTCCTTATCTACGGAAGGATCGACTTGTTCGAGAGCGAGTGCAGTGGAGGTTTCCAGACTGATGGCATGGCTGGACTGACGTATGCGGAGAGGTTGATTCGATTAGAATCATAGTGGCTGGAGTCCAGAAGAATCAGGAGGGACCTCATAGATACCGATAACATTCTATCAGGACTAGACAGGGTGGATGCAGGAAGGGTGTTCGCGATGGTGGCTGTGTCTATATTCGGGGACACAGTCTGAGGCTACGTGGTAGACCATTTAGGACAGAGATGAGCAGGGACGTTTCACCCAGAGGTGAGGCTGTGCAATTCGGAACGACAGGAAGTAGCTGAGGCAAAATCATTGTATGAGTTCAAGAAGAAGTTCGAGGTCGCACTTGGAGCGAAGGGGGTGAACGGATTTGGGCGAAGGGCGGTTAGGATGTGGAGTTGGCTGATTAGCCATGGTCAGAACGAATAGTGTAGAAGGGTCGAAAGGTCAAATGGCCTCTACTCGCTCCTGTTTTCTATCTTTCTATGTTTGACAGACATGGAAGCTGGAGGATGTGTGTCTGCTGATGGAAAGACACTCCCCTAAGCCACATTATTATAATATATAATCCAGATAGTCCAAGGAAAACAATATGGTGTAATTATGGTAAAGGCTCACCCCCATCCTCCCAACAGACATTATAAACACTGGTGAGTTCGGGTGGCACGGTGGCGCAGCTGTGGTCACTGGGCCTAGGGACCCAGGTTCTACTCCCACCTTGGGTGACTGGCTGGATGTTCCGTGTGTGCGCATGGGTTTCCTCCGGGTGCTCGAGTTTTCTCTTACAGTTACATCGATGTGCAAGTTAGGGTAATTGACCACGGTAAATTATCCCTCATTGTACAGAGATATGCAGGTTAGGTGGGGTAACAGAGACTGAGTGCGGTGTCGCTCTGTGTACAGTGCTCTTCCAGAGGTTCCGAGCAGATTCGATCAGTCACATGGCCTCCTTCCCCACTGTAAGTATTCGAAGAAAGGGACCAGGGAAGGCATTCCTATGAAATCCCAAATAACGAGGAAATAGCGCTCTTCGTGTATGTGAGAGTAAATATGAGGATCATATTCTATGCCAAAGTCAAGATAATGATTTGAAACAGATTAGAGAAGGATAAGACCCATTCCCATTATCATATAGGAAGTGGATAAACAAGCGTGATGTCAAGGATGGAGGACTTGTTAAAGAGGGCCGATACATGCTTCCAACCCCAGATTGCCACCATGGATTGTGCAATGTCATGGCGTTCCGCGTAATCCATGACTAGAAACTACTGCGGAAATTATTAAGAGTTTATCTTTTTGGCGAAATTTGCGTGAAGATATCAAACATTATGTTGAAAATTGCTTGATATGTGCCGAAAAGAATCACGATCGATGTGCTCAAAATTGGGATCTCAGACAAACCAGGCCTGTAGATGGACCCTGGACGAATTTACAAATTGATTATGTGGGACCTTTGCCCCCATGTAAGTCGGGTACAAATATATCATATTAATTATTCAATGAATGAGTAGAAACTTTTCCCACAATAGCCAAAAGCACAAAGTTGACTGCTGATACACTGGTACAACAGGTATTCGCCCAGTGGAATAACCCAAAGTGGAGAATCCGTCACTGCCCAGTTTATGCCCAATGGCATCACCATATCGGATTAAACCAAAAACAAAATGACAGTGCGTACCACCCACCGTCCAATGAAATTGCGGAATGATTGGATAGAACCCTGAAAACCAGGATCGGGAAAACAGTACAACAAAATGACAACACAGGGAATGTAGTGTTGCGTTTTGTTCCAATGTTAGTACCTGGTTCCTTGTCCGAAGCCAATGGATTCACTCCCCATGCCTTGGTGACAGCGCGTTCCAGAAAAGGACGACAGACCCTCATGGGACTGGACTTTTTGGAAGCGGATTTGTCAGCTTTCAGGCACTAGAAAGAAGTACAGCAGATATTGAGCAATGTGCAAGCAGCACACATATCTATAGATATGTCCGGAATAGCCGAATGACTAGGGTAAGAGTAGGGCCAATCAAGCACAGTCGTGGGAAGTTGTGCTTGGAGTCCGAGGAGATAGGAGAGGTGCTAAATGAATATTTTTCATCAGTATTCACACAGGAAAAAGACAATGTTGTCGAGAAGAATACTGAGATTCAGGCCACTAGACTAGAATGGCTTCAGGTTCATAAGGAGGAGGTGTTAGCAATTCTGGAATGTGTGAAAATAGATACGTCCACTGGGCCGGATGGGATTTATCCCAAGATTCTCTGGGAAGCTAGGGAGGAGATTGCTGAGCCTTTGGCTTTGATCTTTAAGCCATCTTTGTCTACAGGAATAGTGCCAGAAGACTGGACGATAGCAAATGTTGTCCCCTTGTTCAAGAAGGGGAGACAACCCCGGTAACTATAGACCAGTGAGCATTACTTCTGAAGTGGGCAAAACCTTGGAAAGGTTTATAAGAGATAGGATGGATAATCATCGGGAAAGGAATAATTTGATTAGAGATAGTCAACACGGTTTTGTGAAGGGTAGGTCGTGCCTCACAAACCTTATTGAGTTCTATGAGAAGGTGACCAAACCGGTGGATGAGGATAAAACAGTTGATGTGGTGTATATGGATTTCAGTGAAGCGTTTGATAAGGTTCCCCACGGTAGGCTACTGCAGAAAATACGGAGGCATGGGATTCAGGGTGATTTAGCAGTTTGGATCAGAAATTGGTGAGCTGGAGGAAGACAAAGGGTGGTGGTTGATGGGAAATGTTCAGACTGGAGTCCAGTTACTAGTGGTGTACCACAAGGATCTGTTTTGGGGCGACTGCTGTTTGTCATTTTTATAAATGACCTGGAGGAGGGCGTAGAAGGAAGGGTGAGTAAATTTGCAGATGACACTAAAGTCGGTGTTGTGGACAGTGCAGAAGGATGTTACAAGTTACAGAGGGACACACATAAGCCGCAGAGCTGGGCTGAGAGGTGGCAAATGGAGTTTAATGCAGAAAGGTGTGAGGTGATTCATTTTGGAAGGAATAACAGGAAGACAGAGTCCTGGGCTAATGGCAAGATTCTTGACAGTGTGGATGAGCAGAGAAATCTCGATGTCCATGTACGTAGAGCCCTGAACGTTGCCACCCAGGTTGAGAGGGTTGTTAAGAAGGTGTACGGTGTGTTAGCTTTTATTGGTAGAGGGATAGAGTTTCGGAGACATGAGGTCATGTTGCAGCTGTACAAAACTCTGGTGCAGCCGCATTTGGAGTATTGCGTGCAATTCTGGTCGCCGCATTCTTATGGGAAGGATGTGGAAGCATTGGAAAGGGTGCAGAGGAGATTTACCAGGATGTTGCCTGGTATGGAGGGAAGATCTTATGAGGGAAGGCTGAGGGACTTGAGGCTGTTTTCCAGAAGACCGTAAGACAATAAGACATAGGAGTGGAAGTAAGGCCATTCGGCCCATCGAGTCCACCCCACCATTCAATCATGGCTGATTTGAACTCCATTTACCCGCTCTCTCTCCATAGCCCTTAATTCCTTGAGAAATCAAGAATTTATCAACTTCTAATAAGATCATAAGAAAGTTTTCGTTGGAGAGAAGAAGGTTAAGAGGTGATTTAATTGAGGCATACAAGATAATCAGAGGATTGGATAGTGTGGACAGTGAGAGCGTTTTTCCTCAGATGGTGATGTCTAGCACGAGGGGACATAGCTTTAAATTGAAGGGAGATAGATATAAGACAGACGTCAGAGGTAGGTTCTTTACTCAGAGAGTAGTAAGGGCGTGGAATGTCCTGCCTGCAACAATAGTGGACGCGCCACCACTAAGAGCATTCAAATGGTCACTGGATAGACATATGGATGATAAGGGAATACTGAAGATGGGCTTTAGTGTGGTTTCACAGGTCGGCGCAACATCGAGGGCCGAAGGGCCTGTACTGCGCTGCAATGTTCTATGTTCTACACATGGCTGCAGCTGTTGATGGGCTAGAAATAGAACAAAAAGTGTTTGGCATACTTTGATGGTGAAGTTTTACCAGTATATTACGAGGTGTGACAAAATGTCATGATGCAGGTACTCAAACGTGGATGATATATATCCGCAAAATTCGAAGGCCGTTATTCAATTGTGGATAAAGGAAGCCCGCCTGTCTGTAAGGCTGTTTCAGAAACCGGGGTAAGCGGATCGCACCATGTCAATCAGTTTAAAGCGTATGGTGCACAGGCACGTCGCCGTTCACACGTGGGGCTGGTTTAACACAGTGGACTAAACAGCTGGCTTGCAATGCAGAACAAGACTAGAAGCGCGGGTTCAATTCCCGTACCAGCCTCCCCGAACAGGCGCTGGAATGTGGTGACTAGTGGCTTTTCACAGTACCTCCATTGAAGCCCACTTGTGACAATAAGCGATTATTATTATTATTATGTAGGATGCTGGAGAGGCGCAAGTGAACGCTCGTCCTGAGGTGTCTGCTTCAGTACCAGTTGTTCCACACGAGGTCCGACGGGCACCAGTAGTTGGATCAGCTCCGGGTATCCACCAAAAAAAAAAGAACGCGAGGCACATAGGGGGAAATGGACAGGCATGTTCCAGGATTTTGACCCAGCGAAATTGAAGGAACGGCGATATATTTCTGAAATCGACTCGGAGCAGCCGACCACGTACGAGTAGCTGCCCGAGTCGCAGGCCAGGGAATCCCCCTACAGCGGCTGCCAGAGACCGGGGAAACGTCCTAGAAGCCTGAGCCTTCACTCTACTGGCTCCCAGAGACCTGGAAAACAACACAGAAGCCGGGACCACCACTATGCTGCCCTCCAACGACTAGACCAGCATCGCAGCAGCTGCATCCCTCCCCCCTCAACCCCCCAGCTCCCAACCCCACTGACCCAGAGAGCTGCGACCCCCTGCAGGCCCCAAGCATTCCTTCCACCCCCCCTTCTACAGTCGCCCCACACTCCTAAAACTCAACTCCCACAGCCTAACAATCACTAATACTGCTCTTTTAAATTTGAAAGTAAATTTAAAAGACCAGTATTAGTGATTGTTAGGCTGTGGGAGTTGAGTTTTAGGAGTGTGGGGCGACTGTAGAGGGGGGGTGGAAGGAATGCTTGGGGCCTGCAGGGGGTCGCAGCTCTCTGGGTCAGTGGGGTTGGGAGCTGGGGGGTGGAGGGGGGAGGGATGCAGCTGCTGCGATGCTGGTCTAGTCGTTGGAGGGCAGCAGAGTGGAGGTCCCGGCTTCTGTGTTGTTTTCCAGGTCTCTGGGAGCCAGTAGAGTGAAGGCTCAGGCTTCTAGGACGTTTTCCTGGTCTCTGGCAGCCGCTGTAGGGGGATTCCCTGGCCTGCGACTCGGGCAGCTGCTCATACGTGGTCGGCTGCTCCGAGTCGATTTCAGAAATATATCGCCGTTCCTTCAATGTCGCTGGGTCAAAATCCTGGAACATGCCTGTCCATTTCCCTCTATGTGCCCCGCGTTCTTTGTTATTTGGTGGACATCCGGAGCTGATCCAACTACTGGTGCCCGTCGGACCTCATGTGGAACAACTGGTACTGAAGCAGACACCTCTGGACGAGCGTTCACTTGCGCCTCTCCAGCATTCTACATAATAATAATAATAATCGCTTAGTGTCACAAGTGGGCTTCAATGAAGGTACTGTGAAAAGCCCCTAGTCACCACATTCCGGCGCCTGTTCGGGGAAGCTGGTACGGGAATTGAACCCGCGCTTCTAGTCTTGTTCTGCATTGCAAGCCAGCTGTTTAGCCCACTGTTTTAAACCAGCCCCACATGTGAACGGCGACGTGACTGTCACACGTGCCTGATTGACATGGTACGATCCGCTTACCCCGGTTTCTGAAACAACCTTACAGACAGGCGGGCTAACTTTATCCACAATTGAGTAACGGCCTTCGGATTTTGCGGATATATATCATCCATGTTTGTGTACCTGCATCATGACATTTTGTCACACCTCGTATTCTGCTGGCAAAACTTCACCATCAAAGTATGCCAAACACCTTTTGTTCTATTTCTAGCCCATCAACAGCCGCAGCCATGTGTAGAACATAGAACATTGCAGCGCAGTACAGGCCCTTCGGCCCTCGATGTTGCGCCGACCTGTGAAACCACACTATAGCCCTTCTACACTATTCCCTTATCATCCATATGTCTATCCAATGACCATTTGAATGCCCTTAGTGTTGGCGCGTCCACTACTGTTGCAGGCAGACATTCCACGCCCTTACTACTCTCTGAGTAAAGAACCTACCTCTGACATCTGTCTTATATCTATCTCCCTTCAATTTAAAGCGATGTCCCCTCGTGCTAGACATCACCATCCGAGGAAAAACGCTCTCACTGTCCACACTATCCAATCCTCTGATCATCTTGTATGCCTCAATTAAATCACCTCTTAACCTTCTTCTCTCCAACGAAAACTTTCTTATAGTCTTATTAGATGTTGATTAATTCTTGATTTATCGAGGAATTAAGGGCTATGGAGAGAGAGCGGGTAAATGGAGTTGAAATCAGCCATGATTGAATGGTGGAGTGGACTCGATGGGCCGAATGGCCTTACTTCCACTCCTATGTCTTATGGTCTTCTGGAAAACAGCCTCAAGTCCCTCAGCCTTCCCTCATAAGATCTTCCCTCCATACCGGGCAACATTCTGGTAAATCTCCTCTGCACCCTTTCCAATGCTTCCACATCCTTCCCATAATGCGGCGAACAGAATTGCACGCAATACTCCAAATGCGGCTGCACCAGAGTTTTATACAGCTGCAACAAGACCTCATGGCTCCGAAACTCAATCCCTCTACCAATAAAAGCTAACGCACCGTACACCTTCTTAACAACCCTCTCAACCTGGGTGGCAACGTTCAGGGCTCTATGTACATGGACATCGAGATTTCTCTGCTCATCCACACTGTCAAGAATCTTGCCATTAGCCCAGTACTCTGTCTTCCTGTTATTCCTTCCAAAATGAATCACCTCACACCTTTCTGCATTAATCTCCATTTGCCACCTCTCAGCCCAGCTCTGCGGCTGATGTGTGTCCCTCTGTAACTTGTAACATCCTTCCGCACTGTCCACAACTCCACCGACTTTAGTGTCATCTGCAAATTTACTCACCCACCCATATCCTTCTACGCCCTTCTCCAGGTCATTTATAAAAATGAGAAACAGCAGTGGCCCCAAAACAGATCCTTGTGGTACACCACTAGTAACTGGACTCCAGTCTGAACATTTCCCATCAGCCACCACCCTTTGTCTTCTTCCAGCTCGCCAATTTCTGATCCAAACTGCTAAATCACCCTGAATCCCATGCCTCCGTATTTTCTGCAGTAGCCTACCGTGGGGAACCTTATCAAACGCTTTGCTGAAATCCATATACACCACATCAACTGCTTTACCCTCATCCACCGGTTTGGTCACCTTCTCAAAGAACTCAATAAGGTGTGTGAGGCACGACCTGCCCTTCACAAAACCGTGTTGACTATCTCTAATCAAATTATTCCTTTCCCGATGATTATCCATCCTATCTCTTATAAACCTTTCCAAGATTTTGCCCACTTCAGAAGTAAGGCTCACTGGTCTATAGTTACCGGGGTTGTCTCCCCTTCTTGAACAAGGGGACAACATTTGCTATCGTCCAGTCTTCTGGCACTATTCCTGTAGACAAAGATGGCTTAAAGATCAAAGCCAAAGGCTCAGCAATCTCCTCCCTAGCTTCCCAGAGAATCTTAGGATAAATCCCATCCGGCCCAGTGGACGTATCTATTTTCACACATTCCAGAATTGCTAACACCTCCTCCTTATGAACCTGAAGCCATTCTAGTCTAGTAGAAGTCTAGTCTTTTTGCTGTGTGGATATGACGTAAAATATTCATTTAGCACCTCTCCTATCTCCTCGGACTCCAAGCACAACTTCACACTACTGGCCTTGACTGGCCCTACTCTTACACTAGTCATTCGGCTAGTCCGGACATATCTATAGATATGTGTGCTGCTTGCACATTGCTCAATATCTGTTGTACTTCTTTCTAGTGCCTGAAAGCTGACAAATCCGCTTCCAAATAGTCCAGTCCCATGAGGGCCTGTCGTCCTTTTCTCGATCGCGCTGCCACCAAGGCATGGGGAGTGAATCCATTGGCTTCGGTCAAGGAACCAGGTACTTAAATTGGAACAAAACGCAACACTACATTCCCTGTGTTGTCATTTTGTTGTACTGTTTTCCCGATCCTGGTTTTCAGGGTTCTATCCAATCATTCCGCAATTTCATTGGACGGTGGGTGGTACGCACTGTCATTTTGTTTGTGGTTTAATCCGATATGGTGATGCCATTGGGCATAACTGGGAAGTGAAGGATTCTCCACTTTGGGTTATTCCACTGGGCGAATACCTGTTGTACCAGTGCATCAGCAGTCAACTTTGTGCTTTTTGCTATTGTGGGAAAAGTTTCTACTCATTCATTGAATAATTAATATGATATATTTGTACCCGACTTACATGGGGGCAAAGGTCCCACATAATCAATTTGTAAATTCGTCCAGGGTCCATCTACAGGCCTGGTTTGTCTGAGATCCCAATTTTGAGCACATCGATCGTGATTCTTTTCGGCACATATCAAGCAATTTTCAACATAATGTTTGATATCTTCACACAAATTTCGCCAAAAAGATAAACTCTTAATAATTTCCGCAGTAGTTTCTAGTCATGGATTACGCGGAACGCCATGACATTGCACAATCCATGGTGGCAATTTGGGGTTGGAAGCATGTATCGGCCCTCTTTAACAAGTCCTCCATCCTTGACATCACGCTTGTTTATCCACTTCCTATATGATAATGGGAATGGGTCTTATCCTTCTCTAATCTGTTTCAAATCATTATCTTGACTTTGGCATGGAATATGATCCTCATATTTACTCTCACATACACGAAGAGCGCTATTTCCTCGTTATTTGGGATTTCATAGGAATGCCTTCCCTGGTCCCTTTCTTAGAATACTTACAGTGGGGAAGGAGGCCATGTGACTGATCGAATCTGCTCGGAACCTCTGGAAGAGCACTGTACACAGAGCGACACCGCACTCAGTCTCTGTTACCCCACCTAACCTGCATATCTCTGTACAATGAGGGATAATTTACCGTGGTCAATTACCCTAACTTGCACATCGATGTAACTGTAAGAGAAAACTCGAGCACCCGGAGGAAACCCATGCGCACACAGGGAACATCCAGCCAGTCACCCAAGGTGGGAGTAGAACCTGGGCCCCTAGGCCCAGTGACCACAGCTGCGCCACCGTGCCACCCGAACTCACCTGTGTTTATAATGTCTGTTGGGGAGGATGGGGGTGAGCCTTTACCATAATTACACCATATTGTTTTCCTTGGACTATCTGGATTATATATTATAATAATGTGGCTTAGGGGAGTGTCTTTCCATCAGCAGACACACATCCTCCAGCTTCCATGTCTGTCAAACATAGAAAGATAGAAAACAGGAGCGAGGAGTGGCCATTTGACCTTTCGACCCTTCTACACTATTCGTTCTGACCATGGCTAATCAGCCAACTCCACATCCTAACCGCCCTTCGCCCAAACCCGTTCATCCCCTTCGCTCCAAGTGCTACCTCGAACTTCTTCTTGAACTCATACAATGATTTTGCCTCAGCTACTTCCTGTCGTTCCGAATTGCACAGCCTCACCTCTGGGTGAAGCGTCCCTGCTCATCTCTGTCCTAAATGGTCTACCACGTAGCCTCAGACTGTGTCCCCGAATATAGACACAGCCACCATCGCGAACATCCTTCCTGCATCCACCCTGTCTAGTCCTGATAGAATGTTATCGGTATCTATGAGGTCCCTCCTGATTCTTCTGGACTCCAGCCAATATGATTCTAATCGAATCAACCTCTCCGCATACGTCAGTCCAGCCATGCCATCAGTCTGGAAACCTCCACTGCACTCGCTCTCGAACAAGTCGATCCTTCCGTAGATAAGAAGAACCAAACTGCTCCCAATATTCCAGGTGTGACCTCACCAACACGCTGTATAATTGAAGGCCGACATCCCTACTCCTGTCGTCGAACCCTCTCGCTGTGAAGGTCAAAATACAATTTGCCTTCTTTACTGCCTGTTGTACTTGCATATTTACCTTCAGCGACTGGTATACGATGACAGCCAGGTCTAGTTGCACATTCCTTTCTCCTAATTTATGCTCATTTCAGCAAATAATCCGCCGCCCGATTTTGCTATCACAGAAATAATAATAATAATGAATAAGAATACTCGTTATTATTGTCACAACTGCAAGTGGGCTTACATTAACACGGCAATAAAGTTACTGCGAAAATCCCCTGGTCGCCACACGCAGTCACATGTTAGGGTACACTGAGGGAGAATTCAGAATGTCCAATTCACCAAACAAAACGTCTTTCGGGACTTGTGGGAGGAAACCGGAGGAAATCCACGCAGACACGGGGAGAACGTGTAGTCACCGCACAGACAGTGACCCAAGCCGGGAATCGAACCTGGGACCATGGCGCTGTGAAGCAACAGTTCTAACCACTGTGCTACCATACCGCCTCACAATTATCCAAATTACACTACATCTACCATTCATTTGCCAACTCAATCGACATGTCCGAATCACACTGCAGGAAACCCGGACAGCTCACAAGTCAACTCTACTTTGAGTCGTCTGTAAATTTTGAGATGTTACATTTCGTTCTCTCATCTAACTCATTAATATATAGTGTGAATATCCGGGGTCCCAGCACGGCTCCCTGTGAAACCCCAGAAACCACTGCCTGCCATCTGGAAAATACCCGGTAATTCCTGCTCTTTGTTTTCTGTATGCCAATCAGTTTTCTAACCATCAATACATTTCCCTACTCCACTGCGCTGTACTTTTACACTGGAATGTCTTGTGTGGGACATTTTGCAAAGCCTTCTTAAAATTCAATTGAAGCACATTGACTGGCTCATCCTCATCAACAGTCAGGGTATTTCATACATATATGCTCCTGGATAAATGTCAAGTGTTGCAGCTAAATATTCCGGGTATATTTCTACTGCTGCTACTTCAGCTCTCTGAAGGCTCATGGTTCCGGGTAAGTCCAATATTAGTTCTTCCTGTACCTGTGTTTCATTGTTTCCCTATAATTGCGAAATACCACTTTTATCACGCTGTCCTCAACCATCGAGGAACCGTCCACAAAAAAATTGTGATTTTTTGTGTCTGCCTGTTGTTCACTGGGTTGTGCTCCGCCTTTTGGAGAACCCCTGCTTCTCCCTTTCGCTTCAGCACAAACTTTCCCTTGGGACCGGCTGCTGCCACAGCTGGTATTTGACTTGTTCCCTGCGTGGTAGGAAACTCGTGCTCCTCAATCCTTGGTTGATGGTGAGGTATTCTGAATCTCGATGAAGAAGACTCGAACTCGTCCAGTAACAACAAAGGGTTATTGAGTAACTATACAATACGTGCATGAGTTCTTTACTTTAACTTTGATACTAGTGATAAGGTTAACAAGATCTACCTACAGTAACTATACGTAACTCCACTAACTATCTGAACTATTCTGATATTGCCCTGATCACAGTGTACCCGAGAGAGAGAGCAACTGCCCAAGACCCAATGTGCCTGGCTTTTATACCCTCGTTGGTCCTGCCCTCTAGTCATCAAGTGGTGCTGCTGATTGCACATTAACCCCTTGTGTACATGCACATACAGAAATCACTACATCCCCCTCTTTCTCGTGTTAAATATTTTCTGTATGTTGTAAAGAAGATTGAACAAATATACGTAATGCAGTTAACTGGAGACAGGTAAGACAAATAACGCTGTGTACAATCTGTGATGGTAATGATGACAGTACAACGCTAATCAGTGTTTAAAGAGACCAATGTTAACAAGAACATTTGTGAGTCCAAAGTTTATGAATTTGACCAGTTGGGTTGCTTTCTTCTACTGTCGTCGAGGTGGCAAAGTTGATGACGTCATTTCGTTGAGAACATCGTCAGTGTTCATGTGTGTAAGTGACCAGCAAGTCATCATGAGGTGTTCGAATGGTCGAAACAGCTTCTGGTCAGGCCGGACACTTCTTTTTGTGCTTGTGGGATTGACTCCGTAGGTCCTCGTTCTTGAAAGCTGGGTTGGTTGGTTGCTGTGGTGCAGTTATGAAATCGAGAGATTTGTTGTTATGGAATGTAATGTTTGTAGACTTAGCACCACTTGGAACTGTGCTGGTACATTGTCATTTATGTGTGGAGTTGTCATATGATGGAGAGGTCGTTGTTTCATTGTTGTTGTTTTTGTGGTACCATGTGAGGGTACCTTTAAGAACTGGATGTTTAAGCAATGTACTTTTAAGTAAACAGTGATGTCATAGAGTGGGTGGAACTCAGCTCAGGTCAGCCATTTTGCAGGTTTTTAGTTTCAGTTTAAAAGCAGTGTCTGTGTGTTGCCAGAGAACTGCAAGGCTTGCAGTTTGGTTTTGCTGAGAGCAGCTAAAAAGTGCCTGGCTGGTTTTGCTGAAAGCAGTTTAAAAGTGCCTGGCTGGTTTTGCTGAGAGCAGTTTAAAAGTAGAAAGCCAGTTTGCGACAGTCTCTGCCATTCTACAATATATATATATATATGTCCGTTAACCTGATGTGATTCTGTTTAAAGGTGTTATGTCTCTTGAAAATTTGAAGGAACATTTTCAGGAAGTATTTACTGTTGCAATAATTTCTGAGCTATCTTTGAATAAGGGGTGTTAAGAGATCCAATGTTTATTTAAGATGTTAATTTGAGTTCATGGAATAAACAGTGTTATGGGTTTAAAAATCCATAATTGTAATCCCACACGTAGGGAAAAAGCCGTGTGCTCGGAAAAGAAACAAATCCATTAATGCATGAGGTTGGTTGAACTCCATGATACACTTTGTGGTTTTGAGAAGCATCGCCCATAACAATTGGGGGCTCGTCCGGGATAAAGGTCTATCTATTGGATTAGCTTTTGTGAACTTAAATACAGTGAAGGATTGTTGATTTCCGGTGTGGTATTTTAGTTTAAGTGGGGAGAGTGTTGTGAACAATGGCTCTTTCAGAGGCTCAGATGTTTTTGGGGGTGGAGAATGTCACACGTAGTACTTTACGGACAGAAACGAAAAGAGACTGTTAGATTTGGCAAGAACATTGCAGCTAACATTACCTGACAAAATGCGAAAAGATGAGGTAATTATGGCGGTGGCTAAGCATTTAAAGTTGCCTGAGATACAGTTTGACTCATTGGAAATGGCAAAAATTTAGTTGCAAATTAAACAAATGGAACATCAGAAAGAATAAAAGAGGCTGGATTACGAGAAAGAGAGAGCGAGGATAAAAAGAGAAAGAGAGAGAGAGGAAAAAGAAAAGGAGAGAGAAGAAAGGAGAAAAGAAAGAATAGCCCGAGCAAAATAGAAAGATAAAGAGAGGGAGTTTGAACTTCAGAAAATGGCCATGAAATATGACAATCAGTTAAAATTGGCAGACGTAAACGGAAACGTACAGTTGGATGATAGTGATGAGGATAGTGAGAAAGAGCGTCATAGTCGAAGGCTTGGTGGGAATCTATTTAAATATGCCCAAGCATTGACAAGGTTTGACGAGAAGGAAGTGGAAGCCTTTTTCATTTTTTTGAGAAGGTAGCTAAACAAATGAAATGGCCACAGGACACGTGGGTGTTACTGATTCAAAGAAAGCTGGCAGGTAGGGCTAGTGATGTGTTTGCATCACTGCCGGAGGAGATGTCTGGAATGTATGAGGAGATAGAGAAATCCATCTTAACTGCATATGAGCTACTGCCTGAAGCTTACAAACAAAGGTTTAGAAATTTAAGGAAATAATTTGGTCAAACATCCATGGAGTTTGAAAGGCTCAAACAGAGTAATTTTGATACGTGGAGAAGGGCTTTGAAAGTAGACCAAACGTATGAAGCTCTCAGAGAAATTATACTTTTGCAGGAGTTTAAAAATTCAATTCCTGATGCAGTGAGAACTCATGTGGAAGAACAGAGGGTTAAAACTGCGAGATTAGCAGCGGAAATGGCAGATGTTTATGAATTAGTTCATAAATCAAAGATCGGTTTCCGACATCAGTTTCAGCTGGTGGGGATAGAAACTGGGGACATGAGAAATACTCAAGTGGTAAAGGTAAAGGTGATCTGATGGGAGACAATAAAGAAAGTGTACCTCAGATTAACAAAGAAATCCAGGAGGATGGAAAATAAATGAAAAGTTTCAAATGTTTTCACTGTAATAATCTAGGCCATGTAACGTCACAGTGTTGGTGGTTGAAAAAAAAAACTGGGAAGGCTGATGTGGTAAAACAGGATAAGACAGTGGGGTTTGTTAGAGGGTAAAGGAAAGCCCAAGCGAAGCGACGGAGGTACAAACGATTGGACAGCCTGTTCAAGAAGTAATTGTTAAGACGGTGCCAGATGTATTTAAAGAATGTACTTGTGTGGGTAAAGTTTACTCATGTGTATCAGGAGGAGCAGGTAAAGAAGTCACAATTTGAAGAGATACAGGGGCTAGTCAATCTTTAATGGTAATAGATGAGG
Organism: Scyliorhinus torazame; assembly: GCF_047496885.1. Classification (NCBI taxonomy): domain Eukaryota; kingdom Metazoa; phylum Chordata; class Chondrichthyes; order Carcharhiniformes; family Scyliorhinidae; genus Scyliorhinus; species Scyliorhinus torazame. The sequence goes on from NC_092726.1 coordinate 54,463,921, forward strand.
AATTATGAAGTTTGGGAAGAATGTTGCCAAAAAGGTGGTGATATGTGGAATTCACGGTAAGGGGAATAGCGTTCCATTATATCAGGTAAGGTTGGAAGTCAGGGTCAGGGGAGTAGCCTTCCATTATATAAAGTAAGGTTGGAAAGTCCAGTGAAGAGCGGTGAAGCGGTAGTAGGAGTAATAGATAAACTATCTTGTCCAGGAATACAGTTCATCTTGGGTAATGATATAGCTGGATCGAAGGTGGGAGTGATGCCTACTGTGGTTGATAAGCCATTGGAAAATCAGTCAACTGAAGTGTTGAAGGTCGAATATCCTGGGATTTTTCCGGATCGTGCAGTAACAAGGTCGCAAAGTCACAGGTTAAGACAAGAGGAGAAATCAAAGAGTGAAGTTGAAGTGCAATTATCAGAATCGATTTTTGAACATATGGTTGAAAGAACAAGAACAGGTGGAGGATGAGGCGGATATTTTTAATTCAGGAAAATTGGCGGAGTCACAACAGAAAGATGTAGAAATAAAACAGATTGCAGAAAGCATGTATGGAAGAGGAATCTGAGAGTACCAGAGTGTTATGACCGTAAAAATGATGTCTTGATGAGAAAATGGAGACCTGTACATATGTAGCCGGATGAAAAGTGGGCAGAAATTCATCAAGTAGTATTGCCGGTAAGATATAGAAAGGAGGTGTTGCAAGTTGCACATGAGGTACCAGTGGAAGGTCATTTGGGAATAAGGAAAACTTAAGCTAAAATCTAGAAACATTTTTATTGGCCTGGACTATACAAAGATGTAGTTATATTTTGTCAATCATGTCAAGTGAGAGGGAAACCTCAAGCAGTGATAAAACCAGCGGCCTTAATACCCATTCCAGCATTTGAGGAACCTTTTACAATGGTCCTAATCGATTGTGTCGGACCGCTTCCTAAAACAAAAAGTGGGAATCAATATCTTTTGACTGTAATTGATGTGTCTACTAGGTTTCCAGAGGCCATTCCAGTACGTAATATTACAGCGAAAATGATTAGAACATAGAACATAGAAAAATAGAGCACAGAACGGGCCCTTCGGCCCACGCTGTAGTGCCGAACCCTTGTCCGAGATTAATCATAGATTATCATTGAATTTACAGTGCAGAACGAGGCCATTCGGCCCGTCGAGTGCGCAACGGCTCTTGGAAAGAGCACCCTACCCAATGTCAACACCTGCACCCAACACTAAGGGCAATTTTGGACACTAACGACAATTTATCATGGCCAATCCACATAAGCTGTACATCTTTGGACTGTGGGAGGAACCGGAGCACCCGGAGGAAACCCACGCAGACACGGGGAGAACGTGGAGACTCCACACAGACAGTGACCCAAGCCGGAATCGAACCTGGGACCCTGGAGCTGTGAAGCAAGTGTGCTATCCACAATGCTACCGTGCTGCCATTAAGAACAAAAACATCTACACTATATCATTTTACCGTAATCCATGTACCTATCCAATAGCTGCTTGAAGGTCCCTAATATTTCCGACTCAAATACTTCCACAGGCAGTGCATTCCATGCCCCCACCACTCTCTGGGTACAGAACCTACCTCTGACATCCCCCCTATATCTTCCACCATTCACCTTACATTTATGTCCCCTTGTAATGGTTTGTTCCACCCGGGGAAAATGTCTCTGACTGTCTACTCTATCTATTCCCCTGATCATGTTATAAACCTCTATCAAGTCGCCCCTCATCCTTCTCCGTTCTAATGAGAAAAGACCGAGCACCCTCAACCTTTCCTCGTAAGACCTACTCTCCATTCCAGGCAACATCCTTGTAAATCTCCTTTGTACCTTTTCCAAAGCTTCCACATCCTCCCCAAAATGAGGCGACCAGAACTGTGCACAGTACTCCAAATGTGGCCTTACCAAAGTTTTGTACAGCTGCATCATCACCTCACGGCTCTTAAATTCAATCCTTCTGTTACTGAACGCTAGCACACCATAGGCCTTCTTCACAGCTCTATCCACTTGAGTGGCAACTTTCAAAGATGTATGAACATAGACCGCAAGATCTTTCTGCTCCTCCACATTGCCAAGAACTCTACCGTTAACCCTGTATTCCGCATTCATATTTGTCCTTCGAAAATGGACAACCTCACACTTTTCAGGGTTAAACTCCATCTGCCACTTCTCAGCCCAGCTCTGCATCCTATCTATTTCTCTTTGCAGCCGACAACAGCCCTCCTCACTATCCACAACTCCACCACTCTTCGTATCGTCTGCAAATGTACTGACCCATCCTTCAACTCCCTCATCCAAGTCATTAATGAAAATCACAAACAGCAGAGGACCCAGAGATGATCCCTGCGGTACGCCACTGGTAACTGTGATCCAGGCTGAATATTTGCCATCCACCACCACTCTCTGACTTCTATCGGTTAGCCAGTTCATTATCCAACTGGCCAAATTGTCCACGATCCCATGACTCCTTACTTTATGCACAAGCCTACCATGGGGAACCTTATCAAATGCCTTACTAAAATCCATGTACATTACATCCACTGCTTCACCTTCATCCACATGCTTGGTCACCTCCTCAAAGAATTCAATAAGACTTGTAAGGCAAGACCTACCCCTCACAAATCCGTGCTGACTATCCCTAATCAAGCTGTGTCTTTCCACATGCTCAGAAATCATATCCTTCAGTAGCCTTTCCATGACTTTGCCTACCACGGAAGTAAGACTAACTGGCCTGTAAGTCCCAGGGTTATCCCTAGTCCCTTTTTTGAACAGGGGTACGACATTCGCCACTCTCCAATACCCTGGTACCACCCCTGTTGACAGTGAGAACGAAAAGTTCATTTCCAACGGCCCTGCAATTTCATCTCTTGCGTCCCATAGAATCCTTGGATATATCCCGTCAGGCCCAGTGGACTTGTCTATCCTCAAGTTTTTCAAAATGCCCAACCCATCTTCCTCCCTAACAAGTATTTCCTCAAGCTTATCAGTCTATTTCACACTGTCCTCTCCAACAAAATGGCCCCTCTCATTTGTAAATATAGAAGAAAATCCTCGTTCAAGAGCTCTCCTATCTCTTCAGACTCAATACACAATCTCCCGCTACAGTCCTTGATGGAACCTACCCTCGCTCTAGTCATTCTCATATTTCTCACATATGTGTAAAAGGCCTTGGGGTTTTCCTTTATCCTACCCGCCAAAGATTGTTCATGCCCTCTCTTAGCTCTCCTAATCTCTTTCTTCAGTTGCCTCCTGGCTATCTTGTATCCCTCCAACTCCCTGTCTGAACCTTGTTTCCTCAGCCTTACATAAGTCTCCTTTTTCCTCTTAACAAGACATTCAACCTCTCTTGTCAACCATGGTTCCCACACTCGACCATCTCTCCCCTGCCTGACAGGGACATACATGTCAAGGACACGTCGTACCTGTTCCTTGAACAAGTTCCACATTTCACTTGTGCCCTTCCCTGACAGCCTATGTTCCCAACTTATGCACCTCAATTCTTGTCTGACAGCATCGTATTTACCCTTCCCCCAAATGTAAACCTTGCCCTGTTGCACGCTCCTATCCCTCTCCATTACTAAAGTGAAAGTCACAGAATTGTGGTCACTATCTCCAAAATGCACCCCCACTAAAAAATATATCACTTGCCCTGGTTCATTACCAAGTACTATATCCAATATTGCCCCTCTTCTGGTCGGACAATCTACATACTGTGTTAGAAAATCTCCCTGGACACAATGCACACACACCACCCCACCCAAACTATTTGATCTCAATATTTGGGAAGTTAAAGTCACCCATGACTACTACCCTGTGACTTCTGCACCTTTCCAAAAGCTGTTTCCCAATCTGTTCCTCCACATCTCTGCTGCTATTGGAGAGCTCCTAACAAGGTGACTGCTCCTTTCCTATTTCTGACTTCAAGCCATACTACCTCAGTAGGCAGATACTCCTCGATCTGCCTTTCTGCAGCTGTTATACTATCTCTAATTAACAATGCTCCCCCCCACCTCTTTTACCACCCTCCCTAATCCTATTGAAACAACTATAACCAGGGACCTCCAACAACCATTTCTGCCCCTCTTCTATCCAAGTTTCCGTGATGGCCACCACATCGTCGTCCCAAGTACCGATCCATGCCTTAAGTTCACCCACCTTATTCCTGATGCTTCTTGCGTTGAAGTACACACACTTCAACCCATCTTCGTGCCTGCAAGTACTCTCCTTTGTCAGCGTTCCCTTCCCCACTGCCTCATTACACGCTTTGGCGTCCTGAATATCGGCTACCTTAGTTGCTGCACTACAAATCCGGTTCCCATTCCCCTGCCAAATTAGTTTAAACCCTCCCGAAGAGGACTAGAAAACCTCCCTCCCAGGATATGGTAGCCCCTCTAGTTCAGATGCAACCTGTCCTGCTTGTACAGGTCCCACCTTCCCCAGAATGCGCTCCAATTACCCAAATACCTGAAGCCCTCCCTCCTACACCAATCCTGCAGCCACGTGTTCAGCTGCACTCTCTCCCTATGTACAGTGGTTCCTGTGCAGTATGTCATTAATTATAGTGGCCCCTGGGTAATATATCATTATTTACAACGGTCCCAGTGAGGAATTTCATTATTTTCAGTGGTCCCTTGTTCGTATATTATTATTTACAGCCGTCGTCCGGTAGCATAATTTTATTTACAGTGGTCCCTGGGTAGTATATCACTTTTTACAGTGGTCCCTCAGTAGTATATCTTTATTTACAGTGGTCACTGTGTGGTATACCCTTTTTTTACAGTGGTCCTGGTAGTATATCTTTAGTTACAGTGGATCACTGTAGGATCCGAAGGGAAAACAGCTTCTAAACAATTCACACAGCGAGTGGTTCTGATCTGGCTTACACGGCCTGGGACACTGGTGCCGGCAGATACAACAGTGGATTCACAGGGAATGGCAGGAGTGACAGAAATAAAATGTATTTCTCCAAGGAAAGGGCGGTGCCGTCGGATTGAATGATCTGCTCATCTATAGAGCCGCTGAGGTCAAACGGATTCAATGTCCTCATTCGGTACTTCACCCAGTTTTAAGGCTTTGGATGTGGTCTGGCTGTGAGATGATGTGGACCAACACTTGCAGGTTCCCTCCAAGTTCCCCACCACCGCGAGTATTCTCACTGTAATCCTTTCTATTCACCGTGTCCATGTGTGAACCCAGCGTCCGCTTTAGCTCACTGCTTACGTCACAGCATCAATGTCATTGTAAGTTCCAATCTGTCTGACCCTGGGCGCTTCCTGTGCTTTTAATATTGAAAACATCTGTGTTGCTCCCAATAAAAGCAGACGCACATTTAATAATTAGAGGGAGGTCTATCTTTTTTCAGGTTGCTTTACAATTATTTTTAAAAGCGGTTGTGCCACGTGTTTGCTTTCTGGCCTCTCACTGGGGAAAGACAAGTTCTATTCCAGCTCTGCACAATAACTGACCTATCACACTCTGTCAGTTATTCACAACTTAAATGGTGCAATACTGCATGAAGGACATTTACTTTATCCAGGATCTGAGTTTATAATTTAGGAACAAGTTTGTTTACTCAGCAAATGTATTAATCCGGATTGTTTCCCACATGATACTCATGTCCCCATATCTCCAATAACACTCCCTCACAATCTATCTCTCCTTTGCACTCTCACACTCCCTCACCCTCACTCTCTCACACTATCCCTCTCTCACACTCTCTCCCTCGCTCACGATCTCTCCCTCTCAACAATCCCTCCCTCTCTCACACTCTCTCCCTCTCCCACACTGTCTCCCTCTCTCACACTCTCTCCCTCTCTCACACACTCTCCCTTACTCGCACTCTCTCCCTCTCTCACACTCTCTCCCTCTCTCACACACTCGCCCTCGCTCACACTCTCTCCCTCTCTGACACACCCTCCCTCTTCACACTATCCCTCTATCACACGATCACGCTCTCACGGTCACTCACTCTCTCACACTCTCTCCCTCTCTCACACTCTCTCACTCTCTCACACTCTCTCCCTATCTCCCACTCTGTCCCTCTCTCCCAATCCCTCCCTCTCTCTCACCTCCTTTCGACACTTTCTCTCACACTGTCTCCCTCTCACACTCTCTTTATCCCTACATCATCTCCCTCCATGCCTCCCTCCCTCTCACACAACTCCCTCACTGACACTTTCACACGTTTTTCCTCACTGACACTTTCTCTCACACTCTTTCCCTCTCTCACACTTTCTCTCACACTCTTCCCCCCTCTCACACGTTTTATCACAATCTTCCCCCCTCACACTTTCCGGCACAATCTTTCCCTCTCCCACTCCCTCAGTCACTCAGTCGCTCTCTCCTTCACTTATGTCTAAGATTATGTTAGTATTTTGGACACCATCCTTCTCACACAATCTGCCTCCCTCATCCACTCACCCGCTCGGTCTCCACTCTCTGATTCCCTTTCTCCCAGACAATCTACCTCCTTCTCTCGTTTTATCCTTTATTTCTCCCACCCTCTTTCTCTCCCATTCTATCTCCACCCACCCTCTTTCTCTCTAAACCTGTCTTCTATCAGCACATCTCCCAGACCAGTTCTCTCTTCCTCCACATCTCACCCCGCCTCTCTCCCAGTTGAAGTGTTTGTATCAGATGGACGGCCGGTATCAGTTAGAGACGGGGTATCAGTTTTCACAGCTGACTATGTTTTAATGCTGCTCTCTGAGGTGATGAGATTGTATCTGCTGCAGCCTCTGAGTTTTCTGAGGTTCCAATGATTCTAAATGTTTTCTTAGTTTGAGGGGCTGAATCAGATTTAGATATGGGATCACATACTTTGCGCTTTAAATTGTTCCAGATTTTGGAGACATTGAAATTTGCTACTTATGCTCAAACAGAACCTACTGAAATTAAGTAACGGAATGGTCACAGTTAGAGACAGCTACACCCCAGAGTGCAGTATACCCACCCAGAGAAACACACTGACAATTGGAACTGAATCACTGAATGGTCACAGTTACAGAGGCAGCTACACCCCAGAGTGCAGTGGAACCACCCAGAGAAACACACTGACAATTGGAACTGAATCACTGAATGGTCACAGTTACAGAGGCAGCTACACCCCAGAGTGCATTGGAACCACCCAGAGAAACACACTGACAATTGGAACTGAATCACTGAATGGTCACAGTTAGCGACAGCTACACCCCAGAGTGCAGTGGAACCACCCAGAGAAACACACTGACAATTGGAACTGAATCACTGAATGGTTACAGTGGAGTGAGGGATATCATTGAAACAATATGAGATCGAGAGATGTGATTGATGGTGTCTGAGGGGACAGCATCCTTTCTGTTCATGTTAGCTGAATAATGTGATCAACAGAGTCCTGTGTTTGGAAAGAGGTCACTCACTCACAAAAATAATATTTTCTTTCACTGAACCAAATATCGGAATCTGTTTGTTCACATCTTTGAAAAATAAGTTAAACGATGTCACAACCGCAATATCCCTGAGGTGGTTCCACAGGGTATTAATTAAAAGCTTGGAGAATATATAACCTCAGAGTTTTAGACAGTGAGATTGCCAATCGCAGGAAGGGACACATCACTTCACAGTGAAAATGCATCTTCCAGTTGATATGGTTGAGAAAGTGTTCTACCCAATCCTGGCTATTGTTGGTGTTCCTGGTAAGTGATTGTCACCATTGAAGTTGTGTAAATCTGTGTGTGAGCGGCTCTCTGATTTTAAACTGGGACTGAAAATCTGACCCTGATCTCGTGCTCACTGTTATATAGACACCTGGTCAACGATATAATTGTCAAATGTCTTTAAGCCTGTCAATGGTTTGAATCCTTTCATCAACTCACAATAAACCTCTGTTTGTAACTCAATGGATCTCTGACCATGGAAGTTATTATATTGAGTGGAATCTTGTAAATTGTTAGATTGGATCTCAGTAAAGGCAATCTCTCTGAAGGGAGGTTTAGGAGGAGAAATAATCAAATCACACTGAGTGTGGGTATCTGTCAGTGTAGAATTGTACTGAGTGTGGGTCTCTCACCAGACTGAAAAATCTGATCCAATTATCTATCTATTACTGGGACTATCTGTCCGTGTGGAATTGTATTGTGTGTGGGTCAGTAACTGGACTGAAATTAGTTGGTTCTGTTTTGAAATAATGTATTTTATTGGGGAGTGGCCGCTCCATTCTGTGGAGTTCTCTCTGTTTGTTTTAACTTTGGAATAGGCTGAAAACAGGAAGAGTTTGGCTTTGTTTAGAAGATATTTGATATTTATTGTATGAAGTGAAATGTCTCTATTTCTCTTTTCTATTGATCTACTCTAACAGGAACAGATATCATCCACACTCCAGTATTTCATAAAACCCACAGCAGTGCAGCATTCCAATAGGTTTTGTGATATGTTCTCATTTCTATTCCTCCTGAAATGAACACACATGTTTGATCAATTTTTATGGGTGTGTTTAAACTGTGTTTCTGCTTCACACGATTTGTGAATCGATACACCTGAACCCATAAATCCCTCCAGTCCATTCACACACTTGTTTTCCAAGGAGTGATTGGGGGACTTATTGTTCTGACCAAAATGCGGTAGCGGACACTGATCTGTCGGGAAATTAATTTCCCATTGAAATTCCCACTTTGCAAATTCATAATGAATGATGATGTGTGCCTGTAATTAGTTGTATTCTTCCTCTGTATTCACTATCACTCCCAATTTGATTCTGTCTGTAAATTGTGTCATTATCATTCTGCTTCCCGATCTCATACTGTTGATGGGAATGGTGAAAGAGAGTGATCCCAGTGCTGATCATTGTGGAACACCACTTCCCGCCTTCCACCAACCAGCCTAAATCCCTTAACTCCTCTCCCTGTTTTCTGTGTGACTCGCCAGCATGTGTCCATTCTGCTGCTGTGTCCCCTAACTCCACTGGCTCTGAGATTACTCATCAGTCTGCTATGTCGGATCTTACTGACGGCCTTTAGAAAATCTAATTGTTTAACATCTATCATACTACTCAGATCTATTATTTCTGGTAGCTATTGAAATAATTGGATGAAATGTGTCAGGAATAATGTTGACTTTGGAATATGTGCCGACTATTTAGTATACTCTGTGTTACTGGATTTATTTTAATTCATGCTTCTAATTCCATTTTTCCAACTGTTGACATTGTGACTGGAAGATTTTATTATATTCTGTTCTAAATTCAAGTATAATAGATGCCGACTTCTGCTTTTCAATTCTTTGGTAATTATTCTGATGATGATCAGTGAATAGATAATATTGTCTCTGCTGTTTCTCACTGTCTATTTTGTAAAAATTTGTTGTTGAAATCCATCCGCCTCCAGTAATCTCCCTCTACCTGGACCCCACCCTCTGGCCTCCTATCAGCTCTTGATCTTCTCATTGAGATCTGTCAGTGTGACGTCGACCGTCTCAATTTCTCTGTGCCTCTCACCAACTCTATCCTGACTCACTCTGAACTTGCTCCAATCCTCTCTCTGATATCCAACTCTGACATGGTGATCTAAGCTGCTCACAAGGGTGGTGCCATTATTGTCTGGTGTCCTGACCTCTTCCTCACAGAGGCTGACCGTCAACTCTCAGACCCGTCCTGCTACCTCCCCCTGGACCAGCAGCACACTACCAAACATCATGATATTGTTTCCAGGACCTTCACTGGCCTCATTGACTCTGGATATATTCTGACCACAGCCTCGGACATCATAGTCCCACAACCCCACACATCCTGCATCAGCCTCCCGCTTCTACCTCCTTCCCAAAATCCACAAACAGGAAAGTACCAGTCCACCCATTATTTCGGCCTATTCCAGCCCCACCAAGATTATTTCTTCCTGTCTTGATTCCATCCTCTTTACCCTGTTCTGCCCCTGACGAATGTGATATAAAATAGTTACTTTAGAGTTACTAGTTAATGTAATGTAGAAATAAGCCACTTTGATTCTGGCAGTTAGGGACAAAGGGGTTTGAGACCGCATGGAAAAAGCAGGAAGAGGTGTGTCTATGAGAGTGATGCTGCATTGATAGGGGCCAGAGAAAGGGATTGGAAGTGAGCCAATCAGAATAGATCAAACAGGTCAGGAGGGATATAGGCTGACCTATGTCCGTCGAGTATTTGAAACTTGATACCATTTGAATTGATTTGCAGAGATCCCTTTGTTTCTTTGTTCATTCGCTTTCTGGGATATAGGAAACAGAATGTCTCTTATATTTCTATGAAATGAATCAAGCTTGCAAGCTAAATAAATAACTTCTTTTTACGTGCGAATCCATCTCAACTTTTATTGAGGCCAGACTGACAGAGAAAGAAATTTGGGGATCAACATTTGGTGCCGAAAACCGGGATTTCTCTGGGCGATCCTGATCCAACTGCGAAATCAGAATTAGACTGATTATGAACAGGAGGATGGGGAACAAAGGGCCCTCAATGTAGAACTGGAAAACGACCGCGCATTGATTGTTCCCCTCTTCTTATCGTCTGATTAGTCTGATCACTCGCGGTTGGCACAGAAAGACCGCCTCGACGAAATCACAGGTCAGTCTGGGGATTAGCACTTTAATTGATGGGATTTCATATTGTTGTTTCGGCTTGGGTTAGGGTTTTGGGCTGATGTGACTTCATTAATGAAGGTTCAGTCTATTATATGGGTTCAGAGGCTGATGTGACTTCATTAATGAAGGTTCAGTCTATTATATGGGTTCAGGGGCTGATGGGACTTCAATAGATGGAGGTTCAGTCCAGTATAACTGTTTTTAAATCTGAAGATGGTTCAACTCTATGTGTGAGTGTTTTAAATATATAGTTGATTAAGCTAAAATTGTCTCCTTGGACAGTAAAGTTCCGAGGTCTAGTTGAGATTGTGAGGAATGCTGCATATTGGTTGAAGCAGAAGTCTCTCAAAGGGTTAACAGCAGCAGGCGGAGTTGAAAACAGACAGTGCTTCTCACTCAGGCTTTGAGATAACAGCAGCAGCCGTAGTGTAATCGGATACCTTTCCTTTGAGTCAGTGAACACCAGCAAAGTTACGTTTTGAATTAATTAAAGGAAAGCAGTGGGTTTCTCCACCTCTTTGATAAAAGTTATTATTTTCGAAAGCAATTGATTGAAATTGCCAGAATCTTAAGTTTTACTTACTTGAAATAAGGTTTATCTCATTTTATCTGGAGATTAATAGAAACTTAAAGAAGATCATGGACACCATTTTAAAAAGTGTCAATCTGGAGATGATAGTTGATTTTGCTAATACTTATATGTATGTAAAAGAAAAAAAAAACTTGTTAAAAGAAAAATTGTTAAGATAAAGAAATAATTAAGTTGTAAATGTTATACAAGTTTGTGTTAAGCAAATTGTAAATTTAGTTCTGAGTTGAGATCAGAGCTAAGCTTGCAAGTTGCAGTAATTCAATTTGAATTTTCAAACATTTTTAAGTTTTCAAAAAAAGAGAGCAAATAGAGAAAAGAAGGACACAGATCTTTAATGCGTTGAATAGCACATTTCAAAGGCCCATAAATCTTTCTGTTATCTTAGACCTAAAACCTAGGAAGATTGACGAGCCAGAGGAATTTCTGGAGCGTTTTAATGAAATCTACCGGGGGCAGTCAGGCGATTTGCTGTATCAAAATGGTCAGAATTCCCCTCAATACTGTGCTATGTTAATGCATTGCCTACCACCTTCTGTGGTTACTGCTATGAAATGTAATAACATGAATTGGACAGAGAACGACCCTTCCCAGATGGCAAGGGCAGTCAGATTTTACTGGAAGGAGGGTGTAGGCCAAGAAGGAGGCTCAGTTACAAAGGTTAAGACTGAGTATGTAATGAAAAAGGATGATCTGCGACCCCAACAAGCGGCAGAAATGGTAGTTTACCAGCAGGAGCTCCAATATAGTGCCTTTGGGTGGGTGGATCAGCGAAGAGGAGGATGAGACAACAGTGCTATATTTCTATCACCCCCAGTGGTGGACGTTAGACGTTGAACAGTCACTGCATCACGTTACCCTGGCCTATGACAGAACTGGACGAAACAGGGAGTTGGAGGACAAATACCGGCCATTACTTGAGACCGAATGGCCAGTCAAGGTTACAGCCACAGTCACGGGAAAAGAAGGTACAGCCGATTTTGTTACAATATCACCACATTTATGGCCACAGTCAGCTTCGGTAAGCCCTCATATTACACGTCAGGTCTATGACCAGTACCATGCCAGGGATATGGGGCGAATGGTCAGCATCTTACCGCAGCTCGTCAGAATAGGTATGAGATATACCTTTTGAACAATCCACGTCTGACATTTAAATACTGTACCACTATCAATCCAGCCTGTTTTCTTAGTGGTCCCCCTGTCCATGAAGACGCACCTGGCCACGACTGTTTAGCCTTGATTCAGGAAACTACCACAATAAGGGGTGATTTGAGTGACATTTCGTCAGAACAACCTGACATGATTATGTGTGGTCAAATATCCCACCGGGGTTTAGTTCATGACCTACTGCAGGCCCTCCTTATGCCCGCGCAGATTTCCGTTATTAAATGCGCTGCCCACACGAATGGTACAACCCCAGTTGACGTTGGTAATGAACGAGCAGATCGTGCAGCGCGCACAGCCGCACAAATTCAGCAAGTGATGGTGCCTAAAATGTTAAGTCAGACTAAACGATCTACTATGAATATGTCTGCTTCTGACAAGCCAATGCCAACCATCCAAGACGTCATAAGGTTACAGGAGGACGCTCCTGAGAGTAATAAACAAATGTGGAAACGGTTAGGCTGTACATATGATTCTGTTTCCTCTTTATGGACCACGCCTGCACATCAGACTTGTATGTCTGATGCGCTGGCTTTATGGGTCATTGAATGTGTACACTTTGCAACTCATTGTGGGGCTCGAGGGACTAGTGATTTGTTGCTGGACACTTGGTGGCACCCTAAAATGCAGGGGTTGGCCCAAAGTATCAGTAATCGGTGTTTGATTTGTCAGCAATATAACACCGGAAAAGGTATCCCTTGTGGGAAGGGGCAAACCCCGTTGCCCAGTGGTCCCTTTGAGATGCTCCAAATGGATTACATTGAGTTGGAAAGGTGTCAATGTTACAAATATGTTTTGGTCATTGTGGATGTGTTCAGCAGATGGGTCGAGGCGTATCCGACTATCTATAGTAAAGCTGCTCCTGTGGTTAAAGTCTTGATGAGGGAAATCATTCCCCGGTACGGTATACCAGCTCAGTTAAGTTCTGATAATGGGCCTCATTTTATTGGACAAATTAACAAGGAGTTTTGCTCCCAGTTGGGCATACGCCAGGAGTTACACTGTGCATACAGACCGCAGGCGGCCGGGTTGGTTGAGAGACACAATCAGACCCTCAAAACTAAATTGGCAAAATTAAGAGCAGACACGGGACTGACATGGCTTAAGTTGCTCCCCGTTGCCCTCTTCTAGCTGCGGGTTACACCTGCGGGACCGGCCCGGCTCTCTCCCGCCGAGATTCTTTATGGCAGGCCTCTTAGAACTCCCTGGAGCCTGCAGGTTCCCAGACGGGTTCAGTTTCATCAGATGACTGAAGAAATGACCACCTATGTTCTAGCCCTTACGCAAGTGCTCAAGGAACTCCATGGCCAAGTCCGCGTGGCTCACCAGCCATTGTCCCAATACCTAGCTCACTTTCAGTCCAGCCCGGTAGTTATGTCATGGTCAAAAATTGGACTAGGAAGGGGTCGGAGCCGCGATGGGACGGGCCCTTCCAAGTTCTCCTTACCACCCCCACAGCAGTTAAAGTGGAGGGGCGAAGTGCTTGGTTCCACCTACATCACTGTAAATTGAGTCCATCTCCACTACTGTAAAAGGTCGGATACTAACCTGCCTCCCTTCTCCAGTACTATTTTACAGGTGTGGAGCATGATGGAGTGGCTACGCATCGTCTGTCTGATATTTGGCCTCACTTCGCTTGGCGTGTTATTGGCGATGGACATGGAAAAGGGGAATATTATGTATCTGTGTAGCCCCAACCAATCTACAAGGATACATCACCTATGCAAAGGTGATGTTCTTCGCTGCCCCCATATACGAGGACATGGTATCGACTCATGGAAGGTCATCAAAGTTAAGGAGAATGCAGGAGTCATGAAGCAGCTGCACCGGTCCCGGCGATGGGAAGGGAACATTATATGGACATTGCCTTGTTTTTGGAATACATGTAAATTTGATTTTGGATGTGTTAAGAGTGGTACAATAAAGGTAAAATCAGGCTGTCAGAAGAGTGTAGGAAGAGACCATGAGAAAGAGAAAGGGACTAGAGAGAGGACGGGGCGTATGAGAAGGGAAGTACAGCTAGAACGTAGGTTACCGGGAGATACACTTAAGTTAGTTAAAGGCCAAACTGAGGAAAACCCGGGTAGTAAACCTTGGGAGCCCTCGGGGCAATAACCAAGGAGTTGTCTCAGCTACGGTTGTTTGCAATGCAGAACCGGTATGCTCTTGACTATCTTCTGGCCCGTGAGGGTGGGGTATGCGCCATAGTACAGGGCAAGTGTATCAGGGGTGTTCAGGACTTGACCGCTAACATCACTAAATTTATGGATCGCATACGGGATCACTTGGACGGGATGCAGGATCCTGACTCTTGGGGTAACTGGGGATTTGGAGGATGGAAGGACTGGTTGATAAATATGGCCATGTATCTAGTGGTAGCTATCGGCTGCATCTTTGTGGGCCTGGCCATCCTTAAATGTGTGATGGGTAGAATGCGGGGTGCACTAGATCAGATCACCGCCCCAATCACCGGAAAAAAAAAATTAACTGTTAAAATCCATGAGGGTGAGGCAGATGAAGCGGGGCTAAGACAGGAATTGGAAATGCAGCGACGGATCTTTTTAGATGAGGAATCGTAGCTATGGATTGGATAGTTCGGTTATCATGGAATGATAAAAGGAGGGAATGACGAATGTGATATAAAATAGTTACTTTAGATTTACTAGTTAATGTAATGTAGAAATAAGCCACTTTGATTCTGGCAGTTAGGGAGAAAGGGGTTTGAGACCGCATGGAAAAAGCAGGAAGAGGTGTGTCTATGAGAGTGATGCTGCATTGATAGGGGCCAGAGAAAGGGATTGGAAGTGAGCCAATCAGAATAGATCTAACAGGTCAGGAGGGGCATAGGCTGACCTATGTCCGTCGAGTATGTGAAACTTGATACCATTTGAATTGATTTGCAGAGATCCCTTTGTTTCTTTGTTCATTCGCTTTCTGGGATATAGGAAACTGGATGTCTCTTATATTACTATGAAATGAATCAAGCTTGCAAGCTAAATAAATAACTTCTTTTTACGTGCGAATCCATCTCAACTTGAGGCCAGACTGACAGAGAAAGAAATTTGGGGATCAACACCCCTTCCTAAAGAGATGGTGGCACAGTGACTCAGTGGTTTGCACTGCTGCCTCACAGCACCAGGTTCCCCGGATCAATTCCTAACTTGGGTGACCACAAATTACTGTGTGGAATCTGCACTTTTTCTCCGTGTCTGCGTGGGTTTCCTCTGGGTGCTCCGGTTGCCTCCCACAGTCCAGGTTAGGTGGATTGACCATGCTAAATTACTCCACAGTGTCCAAAAAGATGTGTAGGTTAGATTAAGGGGTTAATGAGATAGGCGGGGGAGTGAGCTTGGTTGAGGTACTCTTTCAGAGGTTTGGTACAGACTTAATGGGCCGAATGACCTCCTTCTGCACTGTGGGGATTCTATGATTCCTGATTCCTCTGGGGCCGTAAACAAGGTCCATTTCCCTGGCCCTAACCGCCTAATCTTCACAATGGATGTCCAATCCCTCTGCACCTCCGTTCCCCAACACGAGGGTTGTGCACAGATCCTCGTACCCTGCTTCCTGTAAAGACTGCATCTCATTCTCCCACTTTCTCCGCCTCCATCGCCTCTGTTCTGTTGATGAAGTATTTGAAAATACCCCGTCTGGCATATCTGTCTTTTCCTTAACCGGGCTGCCCCCACCACCTTCCTTTTGTTAACAGGCCTCTCAATCGTGTTCATTTCATTTCTCACACCTCTGGCCTCACACATCCCCCTCCCTCCCGGAAACATGATAGTGTCTCCCTCTCCTCACTTTCTACACCATCAGCCTCCCCATTGAAAGGAAAATTCTCCTCCATGTCTGCCAACTCCAGCATGATGTCACCACCAAACACATCTTCACCTCTCTCCAACCACCCCCCTCAGTTTCTGCATTCCTCAGGTACCGCTCCCTCCCACTTGTGCACTTCCCCCTCACACCCACACCCCTTTCCCTTCCCCCAGCACCTTCCCCTGCAATCAGAGACGGTGCAACAACTGTCCCTTTACCTCCTCCCGTCTCATGGTTCTCAGCAGCAAACTCTCCTTTCTGGGGAAGCAGCGTTTCACTTCTGTGCCTTCAATTTGTTCTACTGTATTCGCTGCTGCCAATGCCGTCTCCTCTACATTGGGGAGACTAAACGCAGACTGGGAGACTGCTTTGTGGAACACCTTCACTCAGCCCACAGCATGGCCCCAGCCTTCCTGTTGTGGCCATGTTAACTCAGCACCTTGCTCTCAGGCCCACATGTCTGTCCTTGGACTGCTGCAAGAATGCAGTGAAGCCCAACGCAAGCTGGAGGAGCAACATCTCATCGTCCAATTAGGATGTTGCATCCCGCAGGACGTAACCTTAATTTCAAAAACTTTAGTCTGGGAACACTCTCCTCCATCTTAACGCTCTTGTTTTGGACTTTTCCTACTTTCTTGTCGAATGCAATGAGTCCGAATCTGGAGAGAGTCTATTCCGGCCAAGTGAACCCTGGGGAATGTCCAATGACGGAGTGGGAATATTCCTGAGAAAAGCTTGGCAGGGATTCTTTCCAAACAGGGAGAGGATGGATTCCTGGGAACAGTGATGTTGGAATATTCGAGACATGGCAATGGGGGATTCCTGGGAGCGGGTGCTTTACGAATGACTAAACCTGGGAGGGGTGATCCCTCGGAATGTTCTGGAGACTGGACAGACTCTATTGTGGACAGGCTGGCCTGCACGGTTGCACAGTGGTTAGCACAGTTGATTCGCAGCTCCAGGGTCGCAGGTTCGATTCCCGGCTTGGGTGACTGTCTGGCGGAGTCTGCACATCCTCCCCGTGTGTGCGTGGGTTACCTCCGGGTGCTCCGGTTTCCTCCCACAGTCCAAAGATGTGCGGATTAGGTGGATTGGCCAAGATAAATTGTGTTTAGTTTCCAAACAATTTAGATGGGGTCACTGGGTTATGGGGATGGGGTGGGCTGAACTGGTTTTCTCTTTCCAAGCGCCGGTGCAGACTCGATGGGCCGAATGGCCTCCTTTTGCACTGTACATTTTATATTTCTATTCCTCCCATGATTATTAAGTGGGAAGGTCCTGCGTTTGTTTTATTTTTTCCATTGATCGTGGAGTATTCAAATAATCCAGGAGTGGTGTCCAACCCCATCAGAAATCCAGTCCAGGGAACGGTCCAATCCGGGGTGTGGTCCAATAATTGAGCTGGGATGACAATCTCTGGTATGTTTGTGTCCGGTTTGGGAAACCTGGCCGGCCTGAGTGAATCCGGTAAATTAGACTAAATGAGAAATGTAACCTCACTTAAAGGTCTCTGAATTATAAACATTTTCCTACCACTGCCATCAAACAGACCGGGCTGCAATTCACACTTTCCCCCCATTCCCCATCTTTAACACTGGAGTTACATTTCCTACTTCCCTCTCTGCAATGTTGATCTCTGTGCCTATCTTCTCCCAACACACCCACCCACCCACTGTCTATTATATTCATGCTGAAATTATGTCCTGGTTCAGACAGGGAGATTCATTACCCATTAATTTCACACGTATCTCCTTTCTCTCTCTGACAGTTAATATACTGGGAATTGTGATTCTGTGTCGGGGGAAGTGTGGCCTTTCTACCTGCACCACTCGCTACCTGGTGGCCATGGCAACGGCAGATCTGCTGTTTATTATCACTCGTCCCATAATGAACATAATCAATAGTTATTATTTCCCCCTGAGTTGCCTGCACCTCACCGCTGTGTGTAGTGTTAACTTTGTCCTGCAGACTGCAGCCACGGACTGTTCTGTGTGGTTCACCCTCACTTTCTCCTTTGATCGATTTGTGGCCATTCGCTGCCAGAAACTGAAAACTAAATATTGCACCGGGAAAACTGCAGCTGTGGTTCTGTCCACAAGCGGCCTCCTGCTATGTGTGAAAAACATCCCCCAGTACTTTACATTGGAACCTGGGGAGATAATCGACAATGTCCAGTGGGGTTGCGTCACAAAGAGCAGCTATTGGACTGACCCGGGATGGGGTGGATATAACTGGTTTTCTCAGGTTTTAACCCCATTGATGCCGTTCTTCTCAATCCTGTTGACCAACGCTCTGACAGTCAGACACATTTTAATCAGCAGTCGGGTGCGGAAGACACTGAGGGCTCAGAGTCAGGGAGACAATCGCACAGACCCAGAGATGGTGAGCAGAAGGAAGTCAATGATTTTACTCTTCAGCATCTCCGGAGCTTTCATCCTCCTCTGGACCGTGTCTGTTATTACATTTTTCTATTTGAATGTGAGAGCATTACTTTACCTCACCCTTCCTCAATATACTTTACAACAAGTCGGATTTATGCTGCGGGATTTAAATTGCTGCACAAACACATTTATTTATGTGGTGACTCAGTCCAGGTTCAGGGAGCAGATCAAGATCGCGGTGAAATATCTGGTTACATCAAATAATAATTAATGAGAAAATAAAACTGACTGACAGCCTCTCAGCCAATCAGGAGCTCCAGCGGCTGACTGACAGCCTCTCAGCCAATCAGGAGCTCCAGCCGCTGACTCACAGCCTCTCACCAATAATGAGCTCCAGCGCCTTACTGACAGCATCTCAGCCAATCAGGAGCTCCAGCCACTGAATCACAGCCTCTCAGCCAATCAGCAAGTCCAGCCGCTGACTGACAACCTCTCAGCCAATCAGCAGCAACAGCCACTGCTGACAGTTGTGTGGGGTGGGGGGTACACTGTTAGTGCTAGCTTTGGATCTGCGGGAGCACTGGCAGCACAGGCTGTGGGGGGAGCACTGGCAGTGCTCGCTGTGTGGGGGCACTGGCAGTGCAGGCTGTGGGGAGGCAACACTGGCAGTGCTAGCTGTGGAGGGCAGCACTGGCACAGCTGGCTGTGGAGGGGAGCATTGCCAGTACAGGCCTTGGGTGGGAGCACTGGCAGTGTGGGAAGCACTGGAAGTGCTGGCTGTGGGGGTAGCGCTGGCAGTGCTGGGTGTGGGGAGCACTGGCAATGCTGGCTGTGGGGAGCACTGGCACCGCAGGTGGTGGGGGAGCACTGGCAGTGCTGGCGTTGGGGAGCACTGGTAGTGCTGGCTGTGCGGAGCAGTGGCACGCAGGCTGTGGGGCGCACTGGCAATGCTGGATGTGGGCAGCCGGGAGCACTGGCAGTGCTGGCCGTGAGGCGAAGCACTGGCAGTGCTGGCTGTGGGAGAGGGAGCGCTGGCTGTGGGGGAGCACTGGCAGTGCTGGGTGAGGGAGAGGGAGCGCTGGCTGTGGGGGGCGCACTGGCAGTGCTGGCTGTGGGGGGAACTGGCAGTGCTGGCTTTGGGGAAGGGAGCGCTGGCTGTGGGGAGCATTGGCAGTGCTGGCTGTGGTGAGCACTGGCAGTGCTGGCTGTGGGAGATGGAGCGCTGGCTGTGGGGGGCGCACTGGCAGTGCTGGCTGTCGGGGATAGCACTGACAGTGTTTGCTGGGGGGAAACTGGCAGTGCTGGCTGTGAGGGGAGCACCGGCAGTGCTGGCTGTGGGGAGCACTGGCAGAGCTGGCTGTCGGGAAGGTTGCGCTGGCTGTCGGGGACAGCACTGTCATGTTGGCTGGGGTGGGGAACTGGCAGTGCTGCTGTAGACGAGAGCACTGGCAGTGTGGGCTAGGGGGAGCACTGGCATTACTGGTTGTGGGCGGGAGCACTGGCAGTGCTGGCTCTGGGGAGCGCTGGCAATGGGGAGAGCACTGGCAGTGCTGGCTGTGAGGTGAGCATTGGCAGTGCTAACTGGATGGGTAGCACTGGCAGTGCTGGCTGTGGGGTGTGCACTGGCAGTGCATGTTGTGGGCGGAAGCACTGGAAGTGCTGGCTCTGAGGAAGCGCTGGCAATGAAATGACTGAAAATGACTGGAAATCGCTCATTGTCACAAGTACGCTTCAAATCAAGTTTCTATTAGCCACATTCCGGCGCCTGTTCGGGAAGGCTGGAACGCGAATTGGGAGCACTGGAAGAGCAGGCTGTGAGGGAGCACTGGCAATGCTGTCTGTGGGTGGAGCACTGGCAGTGCTGACTGTGGTGAGAACTGGCAGTGCTGGCTGTGTGGGGAGTACTAGCTGTGTAGGTGAGCATTCCCAGTGCTGTATTTGTGGGGTAGCACTGGCAGTGCTGGTTGTGGGGAGCAGTGGCATTCCTGTCTGTGGGGAGCATTGTCAGTGCTGTCTGTGTGGGGGAGCACTGGCAGTGCTGGTTGTGGGAGCACTGGCAGTGCTGTCTGTGTGGGGAGCACTGGCAGTGCTCGCTGTAGGGGGAGCACTGGCAATGCTGGCTGTGTGGGGGGTGCAAAGGCAGTGCTGTCTGTGGGCGTGCACTGGCAATGCTGGATGTGTGTGGGAGCACTGGCAGTTCTGTTCAAGGGGGCGCACTGGCATTCGTGGCAGTTGGGAGAACATTGACAGAGCTGGTGGTGGTGCATAGGCAGTGCTGGCTTTGAGGGGAGCACTGGCAATGCTGGCTGTGTGTGGGAGCACGGGAGGTGCTGGTTATAGGCGAGCGCACAGGCAGTGATGGCTGTGGGGAGCACTGCCAGTGCTGGCTGTTGGGGAGCACTGGCTGAGCTGGCTGTGGGGAGCACTGGCCGTGCTAGCTGTAGAGGGGAGCACTGGCTGTTGAGGGGAACATTGCCAGTGCTGTCAGTGTGGGTGGAGCACTGGCAGTGCAGAATGTGTGTGAGGGGAGCACTGGCAGTGCTGGCTATGGGGAGCACTGGCAGTGCTAATAGTGGAGGGGAGCACTGCCAGTGCTGGCCTTGGTAGAGGAAGCCCAGGCAGTGCTGGCTGTGGCGGGCACTGGCACTGCTAGCTCTGGCATGAGCACTGGCAGTGCTGGATGTGAGGGAGAGCACTGGCAATGCTTGCTGAATGTGGGAAAACTGGCAGTGCTGGTTATGGGGGGCGCACTGTCAGTGCGGGCTGTGGGGGAACACTGGCAGTGCAGGCTGTGTGTGGAACACTGGCAGTGCTAGCTGTGGGGAGCACTGGCACTGCTGGCGGTGGAGGAGAGCACTGCCAGTACTGGCCTTGGGTGGGAGCACTCGCAGTGCTGGCAGTGTGGGAAGCACTGTAAGTGTTGGCTGAGGGAGTAGCACTAGGACTGCTGATGTGAGGGGAGCACTGACAGTGCTGGGTGTGGGGAGCGCTGGCAGTGCTGGCTGTGTGGGGGGAGCACTAGCAATACTGGCTGCGGGGAGCACTGGCAGTGCTAGCTGTGTAGGGGAGCATTTCCAGTGCTGGCCTTGGGAGGGGGGGTGGAGTGTGCACAGGCAGTGATGGCTGTGTGGGAGCACTGGCAGTGCAGGCTGTGGGAATGATCACTGACAGCGCTGTCTGTGGGGAGAACACTGGCAATGCTGGATGTTGGGAAGCACTGGCAGTGCTGGCTGTGTAAGGGGAGCACTGTTAGTGCTTGCGGTGGGGGAGGGACTGCTGGTGGGGGGGGCACAGGCTGTGCTGGCTGTGGGGGGAGTACTGGCAGTGCTGGCTGGATGGAGGAGCACTGGCACTGCTAGCTGTGGGGAGCACTGGCAGTGTTGTCGGTGGGGAGCACTGGCACCACTGACTGTAGGGGAGCACTGGCAGTGCTGGCTGGATGGGGGGGAACTGGCAGTGCTAGCCGTGGACGAGAGCACTGACAGTGCTGGTTGTGGGAGGGAGCACTGGCAGTGCTGGCTCTGGCCGAGCACTGGCAATGGGGTGAGCTTTGGCAGTGCTGGCTGTGGGGTGCACTGGCAGCGTTTGTGTGGGGGAGAACTAGCAATGCTGGCGATGGGGAGCACTGGCAGTGCTGGCTGTGGGTGGAGCACTGGCAGTGCTGGCTGTCTGGGGGTAGCACTGGAAGTTCTGGATAAGTGGGGAGCACTGGCAGTGCTGGCTCTGCGGGGAGCACTGGCAGTGCTGGATGTGGGAGGACGGGAGCGCTAACAGTGCTGGTTGTGGTGGAGCACTGGAAGCGCTGGAAGTGAGGTAAGCACTGACAGTTCTGGCTGTGTGGTGGGAGCACGGCCGGTGCTGTCTGTGTGGGGAGCACTGGCAGTGCTGGTTGTGGGGAGCAGTGGCAGTGCTGGATGTGCGGGAGCACTGGCAGTGCTGTTTATAGGCGGGCGCACTGGCATTGCTGTCTG
The DNA here is from genome assembly GCF_047496885.1 of Scyliorhinus torazame. NCBI lineage: Eukaryota > Metazoa > Chordata > Chondrichthyes > Carcharhiniformes > Scyliorhinidae > Scyliorhinus > Scyliorhinus torazame. The sequence goes on from NC_092726.1 coordinate 54,486,434, forward strand.
TGGGAGCACTGGCAGTGCTGTCTGTGTGGCAGTGAGCACTGGCGGTGCTGCTTGGATGTGGGGGAGCATTGGAAGTGCTGGCAGTGGGGATGAGCACTGGAGGCGCTGGCTGTGGGGTGGACTCAAGGAGTGCTGATGTGATGGCGAGCACAGGCAATGCTGCTCGTGAGGGAGCACTGGCAGTGCAGGTTGTGGGGGACCACTGGCAGTGATGGCTGTCGGGGATCACTGGCAGTGCTGGCTGTGAGGGGGATCACTCGAAGTGCTGGCTGTAGGGATCAGGCAGTGGCAGTGCTGGCTGTGGCGGGGAGCACTGGCAGTGCTGGATCTGGGGAGCACTGGTAGTGCTTGCTGTGTGGTGAGCACTGGCCATAATGGCAGTGGAGAGCACTGGCAGGGCTGGCTGTGGGGGAGCAGTCGCACTGCTGGCTGTCGGGGAGCACTGGCAGCGCTGGCTGTGAGGGGGATCACTTGAAGTGCTGGCTGTAGGGATGAGGCACTGGCAGTGCTGGCTGTGGGGATGAGGACTGACAGTGCTGGCTGTGGCCTGGAGCACTGGCAGTGCTGGATCTGGGGAGCACTGGTAGTGCTGGCTGTGTGGGGAGCACTGGCCATAATGGCAGTGGAGAGCACTGGCAGGGCTGGCTGAGGGTGAGCACTAGCAGTGCTGGATGTTGGAGTACTGCCAGTGCTGGCTGTTGTGGGGGTGGGGACATTGGCAGTGCTGGTCGTCTGTGGGGGAGCACTGGAAGTGCTGGCTGTGGAGAGCACTGACAGTGCTGGCTGTGGAGGGGAGCATTGCCAGTGCTGTCTGTGTGTGAGAGCAATGACAGTGCAGGATGTGTGAAAGGGGAGTACTGGGAGGTTCTGGCTATGGGGGAGCACAGGCAGTGATATATGTGGAGGGGAGCACTGCCAGTGCTGGCCTTGGTGGGGGAAGCCCAGGCAGTGCTGGCTGTGGGGAGCACTGGCAGGGCTGGCTCTGAGATGGGCACTGGCAGTGCTGGATGTGAGGGGGAGCACCGGCAGTGCTGTTTGTGAGTGGCTGCAAAGGCAATTCTGGTTGTTGGGAGCACTGGCATTGCTGGCTGTAGGGGGATCACTGGCAATGCTGGCTGTGGGGAGCACTGGCAGTGTAGGCTGTGGGTGGAGCACTGACAGTGCTGGCTGTGTGCGGGGATCACTGACAGTGCTGGCTGTGTGGGGGAGCACTGACAGTGCTGGCTGTGTGGGGGAGCACTGACAGAGCTGGCTGTGTGGGGAGCACTGACAGTGCCGGCTGTGTGTGGGGAGCACTGACAGTGCTGACTGTGTGGGGGGAGCACTGACAGTGCTGGCTGTGTGGGGGAGCACTGACAGTGCTGGCTGTGTGGTGGGAGCACTGACAGTGCTGGTTGTGTGGGGGAGCACTGACAGTGCTGGATGTGTGGTGGGAGCACTGACAGTGATGGATGTGAGGGGGAGCACTGACAGTGCTGGCTGTGTGGTGGGAGCACTGAGAGTGCTGGCTGTGTGGTGGGAGCACTGACAGTGCTGGCTGTGTGCGGGGTGCAGTGACAGTGCTGGCTGTGTGGGGAGCACTGTCAGTGCTGGATGTGTGGGGGAGCACTGACAGTGCTGGATGTGTGGGGAGCACTGGCAGTGCTGGCTTTGGGGGTTTCACTGGCAGTGCTGGCTGTGGTGGAGCACTAGCGATGCTGTCTCTAGGGGGCGGGAGCTCTGGCTGTGTTGGCTGTGGGTGAAACACTGGCAGTGCTGGTTGTGGTGGGGGTGGGGGGCACTGGCAGTGTTGGTCGTCTGTGGGGGAGCACTGGAAGTGCTGGCTGTGGAGGGGAGCTTTGCCAGTGCTGTCTGTGTGGGGAGCAATGACAGTGCAGGATGTGTGAGAGGGGAGCACTGGCAGTTCTGGCTATGGGGGAGCACAGGCAGTGATATATGTGGAGGGGTGCACTGCCAGTGCTGGCCTTGGTGGGGGAAGCCCAGGCAGTGCTGGCTGTGGGGAGCACTGGCAGTGCTGGTTGTGGGGAGGAACACTGGCAGTGCCGATTGTGAGTGGCTGCACTGGCAGTGCTGGTTGTGGGGGAGCACTGGCATTGCTGGCTGTAGGGGGATCACTGGCAATGCTGGCTGTGGAGGAGCACTGGCAGTGTCGGCTGTGGGTGGTGAACTGGCAGTGCTAGATGTGGAGGGGACCACTGGCAATGCTGGCCTTGGGTGGGAGCACTGGCGGTGCTGTCTGAGGGGTAGCACTGGCAGGGCTGGCTGTGGAAGCACTGGCAGTGCTGTGGAGGTGGGGGTGGGAGCACTGGCAGTTCTGGCACTTGGGAGCACTGGCAGTGCAGGTTGTGAGGGGAGCACAGGCAGTGCTGTGTGTGGAGCACATGCAGTGCTGCCTGTGGGGGATCACTTGCAGTGCTGGCTGTGGGTGAGCATTGGCAGTGCTGGCAGTGGGGGAGGGAGCGCTGGCTGTGGGGGAGCACTGAGAGTGCTGGCTGTGTGGGGGTAGCACTGTCAGTGCTGGATGTGGTGTTGGAGCACTGGCAGTGCTGGTTGTGTGGGTGCACAGGCATTGTTGGATGTGAGGAGGAGCACTGGCAGTGCTGGCTGTGTGGGGGAGCACTGGCAGTGCTGGTTTTGGAGGAGCACTGGCAGTGCAGGTTGTAGGGGAGCACTAGCACTGCTGGCTGTGTGGGGGAGCACTGGCAGTGCTGGTTGTGGAGGAACACTGGCAGTGCTGGCTGTGTGGGGAGTACTGCCAGTGCTGACTGTGGGGACTGGAGCACTGGCAGTGCTGGCTGTGGGGAGCACTGGCAGTGCTCGTTGTGGGTGGAACATTGGAAGTTCTGCCTCTTTGCGGAGCGCTGACAGGGCTGGCTGTGGGGGAGAAGTGAGCACTGGCGGTGCTGGCGGTGGGAGGCATGAGCACTGGCAGTGCTGACTGTGGGGCGTGGGGGTGCACTGAGAGTGCTGGCTGTGGGGGGAGCACTGCCTGTTCTGGCTGTGTGGGGGAGCGCTGACAGTGCTGGATGTGGGGGGGAGCACCGACAGTGCTGGCTGTCTGGGGGAGCACTGACAGTGCTAGCTGTCTGGGGGAACACTGACAGTGCTGGCTGTGTGGGGAGCACTGACAGTGCTGGCTGTGTGGGGAGCACTGACAGTGCTGGCTGTATGGGTGAGCACTGACAGTGCTGGCTGTGTGGGGGGAGCACTGACTGTGCTGGCTGTGTGGGGGGAGCACTGACAGTGCTGGCTGTGGGGGAGCACCGTTTTCTTTCAGGACAGTCCGGCAATCTCACTATCAGCTGATTGACCCACCGCTACACTCCCTCTCTGGCAACTATATCCTTTCTTAGTTAGGGAGACCGAAACTGTACACAGTACTCCAGGTGTGGTCTCACCAAGACCCAGTATAACTGCAGTAAGACATCTCCACTTCTGAACTCAAATCCCTCTTGCAATGAAGGCCAACATATCATTGGACTTCTTAACTGCTTGCTGCTCCCCCCTATACACTTTCACTGACTGGTGTACAAGGTCACCCAGATCCGTCAGTCCCTCCACATATCCCAACAAATCACTGTTTTAATATGACTCTTTCCTTCAATGTATTTTACACCAACGTGTACAACTGTCAGAAATGTCTCAGTGTGGGTGACATGTGGCACAGTGGTTAGCACTGCTGCCTCCGGCGCGGAGGACACAGGGTCGATCCGTCCTGTGCTCACATAAAATGTCCACCGTGAATTGACATAAAATGGCCACCGTGAACTGACATAAAATGGCCGCCGTGAACTGACATAAAATGGCCGCCTTGAACTGACATAAAATGGCCGCCGTGAACTGACATAAAATGGCCACCGTGAACTGACATAAAATAGCCACCGTGAACTGACATAAAATGGCCCTTGCAAACTGACATAAAATGACCACCGTGACCTGACATAAAATGGCCATTGCGAACTGCCATAAAATGGCCCCCGTGAGCTGACATAAAATGGCCACCGTGAACTGACATAAAATGACCACCGTCAACTGACATAAAATGACCACCGTGAACTGACATAAAATGGCCACCGAGAACTGAAATAATAACACCACCGTGAACTGACATGAAATGGCCACCGTGAACTGACATGAAATGGCCGCTGTGAACTGACATAAATTGGCCACCATGAACTGACAGAAAATGGCTGCCGTAAACTGTCACTAAATGGCCACTGCGAACTGACATAAAATGGCCACCGTGAACTGACATAAGATGGCCAACGTGACCTGACATTAAATGGCACCCATCGACTGACATAAAATGGCCAACGTGAACTGATGTAAATTGGCCACAGTGAACTGGAGTAAAATGGCCACCGTGAACTGACATAAAATGGCCACCGTGAATTGACATAAAATGGCCACCGTGAACTGACATAAAATGGCCGCCGTGAACTGACGTAAAATGGCCGCCTTGAACTGACATAAGACGGCCTACGTGAACTGACATAAAATGGCCACCGTGAACTGACATAAAATGGCCATTGTGAACTGAAATAAAATGAGCACCATGAACTGACATAAAATGGCCACCGTGAAGTGACATAAAATAGCCACCGTGAACTGACATAAAATGGCCATTGCGAACTGACATAAAATGACCAACGTGAACTGACATAAAATGGCCATTGTGAACTGCCATAAAATGACCAACGTGAGCTGACATAAAATGGCCACCGTGAACTGACATAAAATGACCACCGTCAACTGACATAAAATGACCACCGTGAACTGACATAAAATGGCCACCGTGAACTGAAATAATAACGCCACCGTGAACTGACATGAAATGGCCACCGTGAACTGACATGAAATGGCCGCTGTAAACTGACATAAATTGGCCACCGTGAACTGACATAAAATGGCTGCCGTGAACTGTCATTAAATGGCCACCGCGAACTGACATTAAATGGCCACCGTGAACTGACATAAATGGCTATTGTGAACTGACATAAAATGGCTCCCATCGACTGACATAAAATGGCCCCCATGAACTGACATAAAATGGCCACAAAAAACTGACATATAAATTGGCCACAGTGAACTGGCGTAAAATGGCCACCGTGAACTGACATAAAATGACCACCGTGAATTGACATAAATGGCTATTGTGAACTGACATAAAATGGCCCCCGTCGACTGACATAAAATGGCCCCCATGAACTGACATAAAATGGCCACCATAAACTGACATAAAATGGCCCCCGTGATCTGACGTAAAATGGCCCACGTCGACTGACATAAAATGGCCCCCGTGAACTGACATAAAATGGCCACCGTGAACTGACACAAAATGGCCCCCGTGAACTGACATAAAATGGCCCACGTGAACTGACATAAAATGGCCCCCGTGAACTGACCCAGAGACCGAGAGAGATGGAGACGGGGGAACGCCCCCCCCCCCCCACAGAGCGAGATGGAGAGGGGGGAACCCGCCCCCCCACCGAGATAGATGTGGAGGGGGGAACGCGCCCACAGAGAGAGATGGAGAGGGGGAACCCCCCCCCCCAGCGAGAGAGATGGAGAGGGGTGGACGCCCCCCCACCGAGAGCGATGGAGAGGGGGGAACCCCCCAAATCGAGAGAGATGGAGAAGGGAGGAACCCCCCCCCCACCGAGAGAGATGGGGAGGGGGGACCCGCCCACCGAGAGAGATGGAGAGGGGGAATAACCCCCCCAGCGAGAGAGATGGAGAGGGGGGACGCCCACCCACCGAGAGCGATGGAGAGGGGGAAACACCCCCAAATCGAGAGAGATGGGTAGGGGGGAACCCGCCCCCCCCCCCACCGAGATAGATGTGGAGGGGGGAACCCGCCCACCGAGAGAGATGGAGAGGGGGAACTCCCCCCCCCCCAGCGAGAGAGATGGAGAGGGGTGGACGCCCCCCCCCCCACCGAGAGCGATGGAGAGGGGGGAACCCCCCAAATCGAGAGAGATGGAGATGGGATAACCCCCCCCCACCGAGAGAGATAGGGAGGGGGGACCCCCGCCCACCGAGAGAGACGGAGAGGGGGAATAAACCCCCCAGCGAGAGAGATGGAGAGGGCGGACGCGCCCCCACCGAGAGCGATGGAGAGGGGGAAACACCCCCAAATCGAGAGAGATGGGGAGGTGGGAACCCCCCCTCCCAACGGAGAGAGATGGGGAGGGGGGATCCCGCCCACCGAGAGAGATGGAGAGGGGGAACCCCCCCCCCCCCACCGAGAGGGATGGAGAGGGGGGAACCTCTCCACCGAGGGAGATGGAAATCCCACCCCCACAGAAAGAGATGGAGACATTGGAACCCACCCCACCGAGAGGGGTGGAGAGGGGGGAATTCCCCACCCACCGAGAGAGATGGAGAGGGGGGACCCACCACCGAGAGAGATGGAGAGGGGGTATCCCCAACCCCCCCCACCGAGAGATGGAGAGGGGGAACCCCCCCCACAGAGAGAGATGGGGAGGGGGAACCACCACAGAGAGAGATGGAGAGGGGGGATCCCACCTCTCCCTCACTGAGACGGATGGAGAGGGGGTAGCCCCCTCACACCGAGAGAGATGGAGAGGGGGGAAACCCCTCCCCCACCGAGAAGGATGGAGAGCGGGTAACCCACCCACACCGAGAGAGTTGGAGAGGGGGAAACCCCTCCCCCACCGAGAGAGAGGGAGAGGGGGGATACCCACCCCCACCGAGAGAGCTGGAGAGGGGGATCCCCCCCCCCCCACACCGAGAGGGGTGGAGAGGGGGGAACCACCACAGAGAGAGATGGAGAGGGGGAACCTACCGAGATAGATGGACAGGGGGGAACCCACCCCTCCCTCACCCAGAGGGATGGAGAGGGGGTAACCCCCTCACACCGAGAGAGATGGAGAGGGGGAAACCCCTCCCCACCGAGAGGGATGGAACGGGGTAACCCACCCACACCGAGAGAGTTGAAGAGGGGGGAACCCCTCCCCCACCGAGAGAGATGGAGAGGGGGGATACCTACCCCCACCGAAAGAGATGGAGAGGGGTGCCCCCCCCCACCGAGAGGGTTGGAGAGGGCGGGACACCCTCCCACCGAGAGGGATGGAGAGGGGGAGCACCCCCACCGAGAGAAATGGAGAGGGGGACCCCCCACCTAGAGGGATGGAGAGGGGGGACCCCCCCAATCCACTGAAAGAACACGGCTGAAACGGATGGAGGGAGAAAAGAAAGGGGGTAAGGGGGTAAAAAAGGAAAAGGGGGGGTCACACACCAGGTCGGCCAGGAAGGGCATCACGGAGGGTCTGCGGGGGAGAGAGGGGAAGGGTTAGGGAAAGGGGGGTTGGGGGCGGGGGGGGGGGGTGGTCAGACACGCCGAACTGAACGGCAACAGTTTGGAACTAAAGAAACGTAAGAGAAAGCCTTTTCACTCTCTGATAAATGTAAACAAGCCGCAATGCACACAATTGTGAAAATGGCAATAAAAAGATTTTTTCAATAAATTCAGAGTGCCCAGTTCAGTGTTTCCAATTCAGGGGCAATTTAGCGAGGCCAATCCACCTGCCCTGCACATCTTTGGGTTGTGGGGGCGAAACCCAGGCAAACACGGGGAGAATGTGCAAACTCCACACGGACAGTGACCCAGAGCCGGGATTGAACAGTGGTTAGCACTGCTGCCTCACAGCTACAGGGTCCCAGGTTCGATTCCCGGCTTAGGTCACTGTCTGTGCGGAGTCTGCACGTTCTCCCCGTGTCTGCGTGGGTTTCCTCCGGGTCTCCGGTTTCCTCCCACAGTCCAAAGACGTGCAGGTTAGGTGGGTTGGCCAAGATAAATCAAAATTGCCCTCAGTATCTAAAGATGTTCAGGTTCGGTGGGGTGACAGCGACGGGATTGCGGAGTGGGCCTAGGTATGGCGCTCTCTTCAGGGTTGACACTGTCTCTGTCATTATTGTTTACACCTTCAATGCTGCCAAACTTTCTACCAAACTTTCTATCTCATTATCTTCACTGAGATACACAGATACACACACACACACACACACACACACACACACACACACACACACACACACACACACACACACACACACACACAGACATACACACAGTCACACTGCAATGAAGTTACTGAGAAAAGTCCCTAGTCGCCAAACTCTGGCGCCTGTTCGGGTACACTGAGGGAGAATACATAATGTCCAATTCACCAAACAGCACGTCCTTCGGGACGTCAGGGGGAAACCGGAGCACCCGGGAGAAACCCATGTGGACAATTGGAGAACGTGCAGACTCAGCACAGACTGTGACCTAAGCCGGGATTCGAACCTGGGACCCTGGAGCTGTGAAGCCGCAGTGCTATCCACTGTGCTACCGTGTAACTTACAGTGCCGCGTAAAGAATGCCACACATAAATGCCCCCCACCCCCTAACACACAGACACGTGTACAGAAAAACAGATACTCAAACTCAGGCAGACTGGGTCAATACATCTTTCAAATGGAGAGAAATCTTTAACTTGGAGAGGTGTAACTGGCCTGTGTGTGACCCAAGTCACACACTGACTCTGAACATCCTCACAGCAGCTTTGGGACAGATATTTCTAAAGCAGTTTTCATAACCTTTGGGTATCACAAACTGCTTCAAAGAAAATGGAGCCTTTTGAAAAGTGGTAATTTAGGAAATGGACCAGCTAATTTCAGAGAGAGAGAGAGAGAGACACATAGAAACAGGATGAGATTGTGCTGTACATGTTTCAGAGCTGACACTGAGACACACACGAGATGTACAATATCAATTATTATTCTGAAGCATTTTGATTAAATCACCCCTGAGACTGAATTCCAGTGATTCAGAGTAAAGCTTCATCTACACTGTCCATCAAACACTCACAACACAAATACTGTCTGGGGTTAAATACAGACTCAAAATCCCTCTGGCCTGTCCAAGGAATTTTCCATTGCAGATAGTTATTTTTATTTTTTGGAAAAACAGAACTTAAATTGCACAGAATCCCAGGGTGGACTCTTGTTTATTGCTATCATGAGTTCAGCACTTCACATTCAAACATGAAGTTTAAGCTCCGATTACATGTGTCTGCTTGTCTCTGTCTGTATATTCAATGTTCCTGTAGCTTTTTCACTTGTCTGAAGTATTTGAATAATAGACCTTGGTGAATCAATCCTTTCTCACAGCACATGGAAGTTGTGAATTTTCAAGGCTCTCAGTCCAATGTAGTTAACACACAACTGCATTCTTTGATCATCAATCCATTTCCCAACCCTAAAAAGATCTCACACATTTCCATAATGCAGGAATATCTCCATCAAAAGTTCTAATCAGTTCACAATGCACTTGTTAACACTTGCCTGTATGAAGTAAATGCCACTGACAGATTCCGAAAGCTGCACAGAAAAATGCCTGGTTAATTTAAACTTTGAAATGGAACAATTTTAACTTGAGCATCAGTCCTATTAAACAGAAATGTTGTCCCTGTGGGCTGACAGTCTCTCAGTAAGATTGAAACATTGAGGGACCCCACGTACTACATTTGACAACATTTGTGGCACTTCCAAAATCTACGACACATTGCTGTCTGTATTGTGTGAATCCAGCTGTGAAATATCTGTACAGTTTAAACTTCCACTGTTTCTGCCTTCTCATCATTTATAAAGAACACAGTTCTATGCTTTTAAAGTCTAAAGTACATCATCTTACATTTCCCTTCACTGAAATGCGTCCACCAGTTCAGTCTTCAGCCAAAATATTAAAATCTCTCTGCAATTTGTTTCAGCAATGCTGCTTACAATGCTGTCTAATGTTTGGTGTCATTGGTAAAATAGGATGTGTTGCAATCTACCAAATTGCCTTAAAGGGCTAATGTACACAGCAAAACTGTGTGTGTGTGCGCGCAGGCACACATGTGTCTATGTAGGAGTGGATGTGTGTCTACGCATGTATCTGTACACGTGTATGTATCTGTCAGTGTGTGCACGCGCTTGTGTATGTGTTTGACGAACTAATCCCACTGCTACACTTTCTCCGCATAGCCTTGTGTCAATCCAAACATATCCTACTGCCCCAATATGTCCCCAGAGCTATGTGTCAATCCAAACTTATCCCACTGCCCCACTCTCTCCACATAACCCTGGATTAATACAAACTAATCCCACTGCGCCGTCTTCTTCGCGTAGCTCTGTATTAATCCAAGCTAATCCCACTGTCCCGCTCTATTCTCATAGCGCTGTATCAATTCCAAACTAAGCTCACTGCCCCGTCCTCTCCCCATAGCCCCGTATCAATCCCCAGACTAATCACACTGCCCTACTAGCTCCCCAGAATCCTGTATCAATCCCAAACTAATCCCACTGCCCCACTCTACCCTCATAGCCATGTATCAATCCCAAACTAATCCCACTACCCCACTATCTTCCCATAGCCCTGGATCAATCCCCAAAACAATCCCACTGCCCCACTCACGCCCCATTGCCCTGTATCAATCCCCAAACTAATCCCACTGCCCGGCTCTTTCCCCATAGCCCTGTATCAATCCCCAAACTAATCTCACTGCCCCGCTCTCTTGCCATAGCCCTGGAGCAATCACCAAAACAATCCCACTGCCCCACTCACTCCTCATAGCCCTGTATCAATCCCCAAACTAATCCCACTGCCCCACTCTCTCCCCATAGCCCTGTATCAATCGCCAAATTAAACCTGACAGTGCTGGCTGTGTGGGGGGAGCACTGACAGTGCTGGCTGTGTGGTGGGAGCACTGACAGTGCTGGCTGTGTGGGGGAGCACTGACAGTGCTGGCTGGGTGGTGGGAGCACTGACAGTGCTGGCTGTGTGGTGGGAGCACTGGCAGTGCTGCCTGTGGGTGGGAGCACTGACAGTGCTGGCTGTGTGGTGGAGCACTGGCAGTGCTGGCTGTGTGGTGGGAGCACTGACAGTGCTGGCTGTGGGGTGGGATCACTGACAGTGCTGGCTGTGTGGGGGGGAGCACTGACAGTACTGGCTGTGTGGGGAGCACTGACAGTGCTGGCTGTGTGGGAGGAGCACTGACAGTGCTGTCTCAGTGGGGAGCACTGACAGTGCTGGTTGTGGGGTGGGATCACTGACAGTGCTGGCTGTGTGGGAGGGAGGAGCACTAACAGTGTTGGCTGTGTGGGAGCACTGACAGTGCTGGCTGTGTGGGGGAGCACTGACAGTGCTGGCTCAGTGGGGGGAGCACTGACAGTGCTGGCTGTGTGGTGGGAGCACTGACAGTGCTGGCTGTGTGGGGGAGCACTGACAGTGCTGGCTGTATGGGGGAGCACTGACAGTGCTGGTTGTGAGGGAGCACCGTTTTCTTGTAGGACAGTCCGGCAATCTCACTATCAGCCGATTGAACCTCCGCTGCACTCCCTCTCTGGCAACTATATCCTTTCTTAGTTAGGGAGACAGAAACTGTGCACAGTACTCCAGGTGTGGTCTCACAAAGGCCCAGAATAACTGCAGTAAGACATCTCCCATTCTGAACTCAAATCCCTCTTGCAATGAAGGCAAACATATCATTTGCCTTCTTAACTGCTTGCTCCTCCCCCTTCTCCACTTTCACTGACTGGTGTACAAGGTTACCCAGATCCGTCAGTCCCTCCACATATCCCAACAAATCACTGTTTTAATATGACTCTTTCCTTCAATGTATTTTACACCAACGTGTACAACTGTCTGAAATGGCTCAATGTGGGTTACACGTGGCACAGTGGTTAGCACTGCTGCCTCCGGCGCTGAGGACACAGGGTCGATCCGCCCTCTGCTCACATATAATGGCCACCGTGAACTGACATAAAATGGCCGCCGTGAGCTGACTTAAAATGGCTGCCGTGAGCTGACATAAAATGGCCGCCGTGAACTGAATTAAAATGGCCGACTGCTAATTGTGGATTTTGTTTTGACAGATTCCCAGGGAAAGACGGAAGAGACGCAGAGACCGAGAGAGATGGAGTGATAGATGGCGACCGCCCCCCCCCCCACCGGGAGAGATGGAGAGGGGGGAACCACCCCCCCCCCCACCGAGACAGATGGAGAAGGAGACCCCCCCCCCACCTAGAGAGACGGAAATGGGGACCCCCCCACCGAAAGAGATGGAGAGGGGGCATCCACCCCCCCCCACCGAGAGAGATGGAGAGTGAGGAACCCCGCCCCCACCGTGAGAGGTGGAGAGGGTGGACCCCCCACCGAGAGAGATGGAGAGGGGGACCCCCCACCGAGAGAGATGGAGATGGGGAACCCCCCCCCACCGAGAGGGATGGAGAGGGGAGAATCCCCCCCCCACCGAGAGAGATGGAGAGGGGGGAACCCCCCCCACCCCCACTGAGATGGAGAGGAAAACTGCAGGGGATGGGCACAATGGAAATGTGGAGCTTGTTCAAGGAACAGCTACTGCGTGTCCCTGCTAAGTATGTACCTGTCAGGCAGGGAGGAATTGGTCGATCAAGGGAACCGTGGTTTACTAAAGCAGTCGAAACACTTGTCAAGAGGAAGAAAGAGGCTTATGTAAAGATGAGACTTGAAGGTTCAGTTAAGGCGCTCGAGAGTTACAAGTTAGCTAGGAAGGACCTAAAGAAAGAGCTAAGAAGAGCCAGGAGGGGTCATGAGAAGTCTTTGGCAGGTAGGATCAAGGATAACCCTAAAGCTTTCTATAGATGTGTCAGGAATCAACGAATGACTAGGGTAAGAGTAGGGCCAGTGAAGGACAGCAGTGGGAAGTTGTGCTTGGAGTCTGAGGAGATAGGAGAGGTGCTAAATGAATATTTTTCGTCAGTATTCACACAGGAAAAAGACAATGTTGTCGAAGAGAATACTGAGATTCAGGCTACTAGACTAGAAGGGCTTGAGGTTCATAAGGAGGAGGTGTTAGCAATTCTGGAAAGTGTGAAAATAGATAAGTCCCCTGGGCCGTATGGGATTTATCCTAGGATTCTCTGGGAAGCTAGGGAGGAGATTGCTGAGCCTTTTGCTTTGATCTTTAAGTCACCTTTGTCAACAGGAATAGTGCCAGAAGACTGGAGGAGAGCAAATGTTGTCCCCTTGTTCAAGAAGGGGAGTAGAGACAACCCCGGTAAATGTAGACCAGTGAGCCTTACTTCTGTTGTGGGCAAAATCTTGGAAAGGTTTATAAGAGATAGGGTGTATAATCATCTGGAAATGAATAATTTGATTAGACATGGTCAACATGGTTTCGTGAAGGGTAGGTCGTGCCTCACAAACTTTATTGAGTTCTTTGAGAAGGTGAGGGTTTAAACTAGTATGGCAGGGGGGTGGGCACGGGAGCAATAGGTCAGAAGGTGAGAGCATTGAGGGAGAACTAGGGAATAGGGACAGTGTGGCTCTGAGGCAGAGGAGACAGGGAGAAGTTGCTGAACACAGTGTGTCTTGTGGCCTGAAGTGCATATGTTTTAATGCAAGGAGCATTACGGGTAAGGCTGATGAACTTAGAGCTTGGATTAGTACTTGGAACTATGATGTTGTTGCCATTACAGAGACCGGGTTGAGGGAAGGGCAGGATTGGCAGCTAAACGTTCCAGGATTTAAATGTTTCAGGCGGGATAGAGGGGGATGTAAAAGGGGAGGCGGAGTTGCGCTACTTGTTCGGGAGAATATCACAGCTGTACGGCGAGAGGACACCTCAGAGGGCAGTGAGGCTATATGGGTAGAGATCAGGAATAAGAAGGGTGCAGTCACAATGTTGGGGGTATACTACAGGCCTCCCAACAGCCAGCGGGAGATAGAGGAGCAGATAGGTAGACAGATTTTGGAAAAGAGTAAAAACAACAGGGTTGTGGTGATGGAAGATTTCAACTTTCCCAATATTGACTGGGACTCACTTAGTGCCAGGGGCTTAGACGGGGCGGAGTTTGTAAGGAGTATCCAGGAGGGCTTCTTAAAACTATATGTAGACAGTCCAACTAGCGAAGGGGCGGTACTGGACCTGGTATTGGGGAATGAGCCCGGCCAGGTGGTAGATGTTTCAGTAGGGGAGCATTTCGGGAACAGTGACCACAATTCAGTAAGTTTTAAAGTACTGGTGGACAAGGATAAGAGTGGTCCGAGGATGAATGTGCTAAATTGGGGGAAGGCTAATTATAACAAAATTAGGCGGGAACTGAAGAACATAGATTGGGGGCGGATGTTTGAGGGCAAATCAACATCTGAAATGTGGGAGGCCTTCAAGTGGCAGTTGAAAGGAATACAGGACCGGCATGTTCCTGTGAGGAAGAAAGATAAATACGGCAATTTTCGGGAAGCTTGAATAACGAGTGATATTGTAGGCCTCGTCAAAAAGAAAAAGGAGGCATTTGTCAGGGCTAAAAGGCTGGGAACAGACGAAGCCTGCGTGGAATATAAGGAAAGTAGGAAGGAACTTAAGCAAGGAGCCAGGAGGGCTAGAAGGGGTCACGAAAAGTCATTGGCAAATAGGGTTAAGGATAATCCCAAGGCTTTTTACACGTACATAAAAAGCAAGAGGGTAGCCAGGGAAAGGGTTGGCCCACTGAAGGATAGGCAAGGGAATCTATGTGTGGAGCCAGAGGAAATGGGCGAGGTAGTAAATGAATACTTTGCATCAGTATTCACCAAAGAGAAGGAATTGGTAGATGTTGAGTCTGGAGAAGGGGGTGTAGAGAGCCTGGGTCACATTGTGATCCAAAAAGACGAGGTGCTGGGTATCTTAAAAAATATTAAGGTAGATAAGTCCCCAGGGCCTGATGGGATCTACCCCAGAATACTGAAGGAGGCTGGAGAGGAAATTGCTGAGGCCTTGACAGAAATCTTTGGATCCTCGCTGTCTTCAGGGGATGTCCCGGAGGACTGGAGAATAGCCAATGTTGTTCCTCTGTTTAAGAAGGGTAGCAAGGATAATCCCGGGAACTACAGGCCGGTGAGCCTTACTTCAGTGGTAGGGAAATTACTGGAGAGAATTCTTCGAGACAGAATCTACTCCCATTTGGAAGCAAATGGACGCGTATTAGTGAGAGGCAGCATGGTTTTGTGAAGGGGAGGTCGTGTCTCACTAACTTGATAGAGTTTTTCGAGGAGGTCACTAAGATGATTGATGCAGGTAGGGCAGTAGATGTTGTCTATATGGACTTCAGTAAGGCCTTTGACAAGGTCCCTCATGGTAGACTAGTACAAAAGGTGAAGTCACACGGGATCAGGGGTGAGCTGGCGAGGTCGATACAGAACTGGCTCGGCCATAGAAGGCAGAGAGTAGCAATGGAGGGATGCTTTTCTTATTGGAGGGCTGTGACCAGTGGTGTTCCACAGGGATCAGTGCTGGGACCTTTGCTCTTTGTAGTATATATAAATGATTTGGAGGAAAATGTAACTGGTCTGATTAGTAAGTTTGCAGACGACACAAAGGTTGGTGGAATTGCGGATAGCGATGAGGACTGTCGGAGGATACAGCAGGATTTAGATTGTCTGGAGACTTGGGCGGAGAGATGGCAGATGGAGTTTAATCCGGACAAACGTGAGGTAATGCATTTTGGAAGGTCTAATGCAGTTAGGGAATATACAGTGAATGGTAGAACCCTCAAGAGTATTGAAAGTCAAAGAGATCTAGGAGTACAGGTCCACAGGTCATTGAAAGGGGCAACACAGGTGGAGAAGGTAGTCAAGAAGGCATACGGCATGCTTGCCTTCATTGGCCGGGGCATTGAGTATAAGAATTGGCAAGTCATGTTGCAGCTGTATAGAACCTTAGTTAGGCCACACTTGGAGTATAGTGTTCAATTCTGGTCGCCACACTACCAGAAGGATGTGGAGGCTTTAGAGAGGGTGCAGAAGAGATTTACCAGAATATTGCCTGGTATGGAGGGCATTAGCTATGAGGAGCGGTTGAATAAACTCGGTTTGTTCTCACTGGAACGAAGGAGGTAGAGGGGAGACCTGATAGAGGTACACACAATTATGAGGGGCATAGACAGAGTGGATAGTCAGAGGCTTTTCTCCAGGGTATAGGGGTCAATTATTAGGGGGCATAGGTTTAAGGTGAGAGGGGCAAGGTTTAGAGTAGATGTACGAGGCAAGTTTTTTACGCAGAGGGTAGTGGGTGCCTGGAACTCGCTACCGGAGGAGGTAGTGGATGCAGGGACGATAGGGACATTTAAGGGGCATCTTGACAAATATATGAATAGGATGGGAATAGAATGATACGGACCCAGGAAGTGTAGAAGATTGTAGTTTAGTCGGGCAGCATGGTCGGCACGGGCTTGGAGGGCCGAAGGGCCTGTTCCTGTGCTGTACATTTCTTTGTTCTTTGTTGACCAAACAGGTGGATGAGGGTAAAGCAGTTGATGTGGTGAATATGGATTTCAGTAAAGCGTTTGATAAGGTTCCCCACGGTAGGCTACTGCAGAAAATACGGAAGCACGGTATTCAGGGAGATTTAGCAGTTTGGATCAGAAATTGGCTAGAAATTGGTGGTGGTTGATGGGAAATGTTCAGACTGGAGTCCAGTTACTAGTGGTGTACCACAAGGATCTGTTTTGGGGCCACTGCTGTTTGTCATTTTTACAAATGACCTGGAGGAGGGCGTAGAAGGATGGGTGAGTAAATTTGCAGATGAGACTAAAGTTGGTGGAGTTGTGGACAGTGCGGAAGGATGTTACACGTTACAGAGGGACATATATAAGCTGCAGAGCTGGGCTGAGAGGTGGCAAATGGAGCTTAATGCAGAAAAGTGTGAGGTGATTCATTTTGGAAGGAATAACAGGAAGACAGAGTACTGGGCTAATGGTAAGATTCTAGGCAGTGTGCATGAGCAGAGAGATCTCGATGTCGATGTACATAGATCCCTGAAAGTTGCCACTCAGGTTTAGAGATTTGTTAAGAAGGTGTACGGTGTGTTAGCTTTTATTGGTAGAGGGACTGAGTTTCGGAGCCATGAGGTCATTTTGCAGCTGTACAAAACTCTGGTGCGGTCGCATTTGCAGTATTGCGTGCAATTCTGGTTGCCTCATTATAGGAAGGATGTGGAAGCATTGGAAAGGGCGCAGAGGAGAGTTACTAGAATGTTGCCTGGTATGGAGGGAAGATCTTATGAGGAAAGGCTGAGGGACTTGAGGCTGTTTTCGTTAGAGAGAAGAAGGTTAAGAGGTGACTTAATTGACGCACACAAGATAGTCACAGGATCGGATAGGGTGGACAGTGAGAGCCTTTTTTTCCTCGGATGGTGATGCCTTGCATGAGGGGACATAGCTTTAAATTGAGGGGAGATAGATATAAGACAGATGTCAGCGGTAGATTCTTTACTAAGAGAGTAGTGAGGGTGTGGAATGCCCTGCCTCCAACAGTAGTGGACTCGCCAACACTAAGGGCATTCAAATGGTCATTGGATAGACATATGGACGATAAGGGAAAAGTGTAGATGGGCTTTAGAGTGGTTTCACAGGTCGGTGCAACATCGCGGGCCAAAGGGCCTGTACTGCGCTGTAATGTTCTATGTTCTATGTTCTATGATAGAGATGGAGAGGGGGGAATCCCCCCCCCCCCCACCGAGAGAGATGGAGAGGAGGAACCCCCCACCCCCAACGAGAGAGATGGAGAGGGGCGACCCCCCACCACCACCGAGAGAGATGGAGAGGGGGGAAACTCCCCCACCCACCGAGAGAGGTGGAGAGGGGGAACTCCCCCCCCACAGAGAGAGATGTAGAGGGGGGGACCCCCCATCCCACCGAGAGAGAAGGAGAGGGGGGACCACCCACCGAGAGAGATGGCGAGGGGGACCCCGCCCCACCGAGAAAGATGGAGAGGGGGAATCCCCTTACCCCACCGAGAGAGATGGAGAGGGGGGTACAACCCCCACCGAGAGTGATGGAGAGGGGGAAACTCCCCTCACCGAGAGTGATGGAGAGGGGAGACCCCCTCCCCCACTGAGAGAGATGGAGAGGGGGGAACCACCTCGCCCCCACCGAGAGAGGTGGAGAGAGGGTAACCCCCCCCCCCACCGAGAGAGATGGAGAGGGGGGAGACCCCCCCTTCACCGAGAGAGATGGAGAGGGGTGACCCCCCCCCCCAACTAGGGAGATGGAGAGGGGGGAACCCCCCCCCCACTGAGAGGGAGGGAGAAGGGGAACCCCCCCACCAAGCGAGATGGAAAGGGGGACCCCCCACCGAGAGAGACGGAGAGGGGGTCACCCCCCCACCCCGCCACTGAAAGGGATGGAGAGGGGGAACCCCCCCCAAAAAAAGGGAGATGGAGAGGGGGACCCCCACCAAGAGAGACGGAGAGGGGGACGCCCCCACCGAGAGAGATGGAGAGGGGGGTCACCCCCCCCCCCAGTGAGAGGATTGGAGAGGGGGAACCCCCCACTGAGAGAGATGGAGGGGGACCCCACCCCCCACTGAGAGAGATGGAGAGGGGGAATCCACCCCCACCGAGAGAGATGGAGAGGGGGGAACCCCCCCCACCGAGAGAGATGGAGAGGGGGGACCCCGCCCCCACCGAGAGAGATGGAGAGGGGGAACCCCCCCCCCACCGAGAGAGATGGAGAGGGGGGACCCCCCCACCGAGAGAGATGGAGAGGGAAGAACACCCCCACCCACCGAGAGAGGTGGAGAGGGGGGAGCATCCCCACACACAGAGAGAGATGGAGAGGGGGAACCCTCCCCCCCACCGAGAGAGATGGAGAGGGGGGGAAACCACCCAGCGAGAGTGTTGGAGAGGGGGCAACCCCCCCAAATCCACTGAAAGAACACGGCTGAAGCAGATGGAGGCAGAAAAGAAAGGGAGGGTAAGGGGGTAAACAATGAGCAGGGGGGGGGCAGACACCAGGTCGGCCAGGAAGTGCATCACGGAGGGTCTGCGGGGAGAGAGGAGTAGGGTTAGGGAAAGCGGGATTGGGCGGGGGGGGGGGGGCGGGGGGTAGCTGGGTGGGGGGGGAGCGGATCAGACACGCAGAACTGAACGGCAACAGTTTGTAACGAAAGAAACGTAAGAGAAAGCCTTTCCAATCTCTGATAAACGTAAACAAGCCGCAATGCACAGAATTGTGGAAATGGCAATAAAAAGATTTTTTCAATAAATTCAGAGTGCCCAGTTCAGCTTTTCCAATTAAGGAGCAATTTAGTGTGGCCAATCCAGCTGCCCGGCACATCTTTGGGTTGTGGGGGTGAAACCAACGCAAACACGGGGAGAATGTGCAAACTCCACACGGACTGTGACCCAGAGCCGGGATTGTACAGTGGTTAGCACTGCTGCCTCACCGATACAGGGTCCCATGTTCGATTCCCGGCTTAGGTCACTGTCTGTGCGGAGTCTGCACGTTCTCCCCGTGTCTGCGTGGGTTTCCTCCGGGTGCTCCGGTTTCCTCCCACAGTCCAAAGACGTGCAGGTTAGGTGGGTTGGCCAAGATAAATCAAAATTGCCCACAGTATCTAAAGATGTTCAGGTTAGTTGGGGTGACAGAGACGGGGTAGGGGAGTGGGCCCAGGGATGGCGCTCTCTTCAGGGTTCAAACTGTCTCTGTCAGTATTGTTTACACTTACAATGCTGCCAAACTTTCTATCAAACTTTCGATCTCATTATCTTCAATCAGTATTAAACAAAGTCAAACTGAGATACACCTGAACACACAGATACGCACACACACAGGCACACAGACACACACACAGGCACACACGCAGACAGACACACAGTCACACACTGCAATGAAGTGACTGAGAAAAGCCTCTAGTCGCCAAACGCTGGCGTCTGTTCGGGTACACCGAGGGAGAATTCATAATGTCCAATTCACCAAACAGCACGTCCTTCGGGACGTCAGGGAGGAAACCGGAGCACCCGGAGGACAAGAGGAGAACATGCAGACTCCACACAGACTGTGACCCAAGCCGGGAATCGAAGCTGGGACCCTGAAGCTGTGAAGCCACAGTGCTACCCACTGTGCTACCGTGTCACTCACCGTGCCGCATGCAGAATGACACACATACCCACCCCCCATCCCCAGACACACATGCACACGTGTATACACAAACATAAACACACACACAGTCAGGCTGGGTCAATACATCTTTCAAATGGAGCGAGATCCATTCTCCACCTTTGACTTGGAGAGGTGTATCTGGCCTGTGTGTGATCCAAGACTCACTGATTCTGAACATCCTCACAGCAGCTTAGGGACAGGCATTTGTAAAACACTTTTCATAACCTTTGGGTATCACAAACTGCTTCACAGGCAATGGAACCTTTTTGAAAGGTGGTAATTTAGGAAATGGACCAGCTAATTTCACAGAGAGAGACACACAGAAACAGGATGGGATTGTGCTGTACATGTTTCAGAGCTGTCCCACACGAGATGTACAATATCAATTATTATTCTGATGCATTTGATTAAATCAGCCCGAGACTAAATTCCAGTGTTTCAGAGTAAAATTTAATCTACACTTTCCATCAAACACTCACAACACAAATACTGTCTGGGGTTAAATACAGACTCAAAATCCCTCTGGCCTGTCCAAGGAATTTTCCATTGCAGATAGTTATTTTTATTTTTTGGAAGAGCAGAACTTAAATTGCACAGAATCCCAGGGTGGACTCTTGTTTATTGCAATCATGAGTTCAACACTTCACATTTAAACATGAAGTTTAAGCTCCGATTACAGGTGTCTGCTTGTCTCTGTCTGTATATTCAATGTTCCTGTAGCTTTTTCACTTGTCTGAAGTATTTGAATAATAGGCCTTGGTTAATCAATCCTTTCTCACAGCACATGCAAGTTGTGAATTTTCAAGGCTCTCAGTCTAATGTAATTAACAAACAACTGCATCCTTTGATCATCAATCCATTTCCCAACCGTAAATAGATCTCACACATTTCCATAATACAGGAATATTAACATAGAATTTACAGTGCAGAAGGAGGCCATTCGGCCCATCGAGACTGCACCGGCTCTTGGAAAGAGCACCCTACCCAAGGTCAACATCTCCACCCGATCCCCATAACCCAGTAACCCCGCCCAACACTAAGGGCAATTTTGAACACTAAGGGCAATTTATCATAGCCAATCCACCTAACCTTCACATCTTTGGACTGTGGGAGGAAACCGGAGCACCCGGAGGAAACCCACGCACACACGGGGAGGATGTGCAGACTCCGCACAGACAGTGACCCAAGCCAGAATCGAACCTGGGACCCTGGAGCTGTGAAGCAATTGTGCTATCCACAATGCTACCGTGCTGCCCATCAATATCTCCATCAAAACTTCTAATCAGTTCCCCATACACTTGTTAACACTTGCCTGTATGAAGTAAATTCCACTGACAGATTCCGAAAACTGCACAGAAAAATGCCTGGTTAATTTAAACTTTGAAACGGAACTATTTTAACTTGTCTATCAGATCGATTAAACAGAAATGTTGTCCCTGTGGGCTGACAGTCTCTCAGTAAGATTGAAACATTGAGGGACCCCACGTACTGCATTTGACAACATTTGTGGCACTTCCAAAATCTACGATACATTGCTGTCTGTATTGTGTGAATCCAGCTGTGAAATATCTGTACAGTTTAAACTTCCACTGTTTCTGCCTTCTCATCATTTATAAAGAACACAGAGTTAATCTTTTTAAGTCTAAAGTACATCATCTTACATTTCCCTTCACTGAAAAGCGTCCACTAGTTCAGTCTTCAGACAAAATATTAATATCTCTCTGCAATTTGGTTCAGCAATGTTGCTTACAATGCTGTCTAATGTTTGGTGTCATTGGCAAAGTAGGATGTGTTGCATTTTATCAAATTGCCCTAAAGGGCTAATGTACACAGCAAAACTGTGTGTGTGTGTGCGCGCACGCACACTGTGTCTATGTAGGAGTGTATGTGTGTGTACTCACGTGTCGGTACACGTGTATGTGTCTGTCAGTGTGTGCACGCGCATGTGTTTGTGTTTGACGAACTAATCCCACTGCCCCACTCTCTCCGCATAGCCTTGTGTCAATCCAAACATATCCTCCTGCCCCAGTATGTCCCCAGAGCCTTGGGTCAATTCAAACTTATCCCACTGCCCCACTCCCTCCACATAACCCTGGATTAATACACACTAATCCCACTGCGCCGTCCTC
This sequence comes from Scyliorhinus torazame, assembly GCF_047496885.1. Taxonomy (NCBI): domain Eukaryota; kingdom Metazoa; phylum Chordata; class Chondrichthyes; order Carcharhiniformes; family Scyliorhinidae; genus Scyliorhinus; species Scyliorhinus torazame. The sequence goes on from NC_092726.1 coordinate 54,508,510, forward strand.
TCCCCATAGCTCTGTATCAATCCCCAGACTAATCCGACTGGCCACTCACTCCCCATAGCCCTGTATCAATCGCAAAAACAATCCCACTGCCCCACTCACTCCTCATAGCCCTGTATCAATCCCCAAACTAATCCGACTGACCACTCACTCCCCACAGCCCTGTATCAATCCCCAATCTTATCACACTGCCCCACTCTCTCCCCATAGCCCTGTATCAATCGCCAAATTAATATCACTGCTTCACTCTCTCCCCATAGCCCTGTATCAATCCTGAAACTAATCCCACTGTCCCGCTCTCTCCCCATAGCCCTGTGTCAATCCACAAACTAACCTCACTGCCTCACTCTCTCCCCATAGCCCTGTGTCAATCCCCAACTAATCCCAATTACCCGCTCTCTCCCCATAGCCCGGTATCAATCCACAAACTAATCCCACTGCCCCACTCTCTCCGCAGAGCACAGTATCAAACCTCAAACTAATCCCACTGCCACACTCTCCTCATTGCCCTGTATCAATCCCCAAATGAATCCTACTGCCCGACCCTTCCCGTAGCCCGGTATCAATCCCCAAATTAATCCCACACTCCCCGTAACCCTGTATCAATCATCAAACTAAACCCACCCTCCCCGTATCCCAGTGTCAATCCCCAAACGAATCCCACTGCCCCACTCTCTCCCCATAGCCGTGTATCAATGCCCAAACGAATCCCACTGCCCGACCATCCCCGTATCCCGGTACCAAACCTCAAACTAAAACCACTGCCACACTCTCCTCATTGTCCTGTATCAATCCCCAAACGAATCCCACTGCCCGGCTCTCTCCCCATAGCCCTGTATCGATCCCCAAACTAATCTCACTGCCCCGCTCTGTCCCCATAACCCTGGATCAATCCCCAAAACAATCCCACTGCCCCACTCACTTCCCACAGCCCTGTATCAATCCCCAAACTAATCCCACTGCCCCACTCTCTCCCCATAGCCCTGTATCAATCGCCAAATTAATATCACTGCTTCACTCTCTCCCCATAGCCCTGTACCAATCGTCAAACTAATCCCACTGCCCCACTCTCTCCCCATAGCCCTGTATCATTCGCCAAATTAATATCACTGCTTCACTCTCTCCCCATAGCCCTGTACCAATCGTCAAACTAATCCCACTGTCCCGCTCTCTCCCCATAGCCCTGTGTCAATCCACAATCTAATCTCACTGCCTCACTCTCTCCCCATAGCCCTGTGTCAATCCCCAATCTAATCTCACTGCCTCACTCTCTCCCCATAGCCCTGTATCAATTCCCAAACCAATCCCCCTGTCCCACTCTCTCCCCGTAGACCTGTATCAAGCATGAAACTAATCACACTGCCCCGCGTCTCCCCATAGCCCTGTAACAATGCCCAACTAATCCCACTTCCCCGCTCTCTCCCCATAGCCCGGTAACAATCCACAAACTAATCCCACTGCCCCACTCTCTCCGCATAGCACAGTATCAAACATCAAACTAATCCCACTGCCACACTCTCCTCATTGCCCTGTATCAATCCCCAAACGAATCCCACTGCCCCACTCTCTCCCCATAGCCCTTTATCAATCCCCAAACGAATCCTACTGCCCGACCCTCCCCGTAGCCCGGTATCAATCCCCAAACTAATACCACCCTCTCCGTAACACTGTATCAATCACAACACTAATCCCACCCTCCCCGTAGCCCAGTGTCAATCCCCAAACGAATCCCACTGCCCCACTCTCTCCCCACAGCCCTGTATCAATCCCCAAACGAATCCCACTGCCCGACCCTTCCCGTAGCCCAGTATCAAACAAACTATTCCCACTGCCACACTCTCCTCATTGCCCTGTATCAATCCCCAAACGAATCCCACTGCCCCACTAACTCCCCATTGCCCTGTATCAATCCCCAAACTACTCCCACTGCCCAGCGCTCTCCCCATAGCCCTGTATCAAACCCCAAACTAATCTCACTGCCCCGCTCTCTCCCCATAGCCCTGGATTAATCCCCAAAACAATCCCACTGCCCCACTCACTCCTCACAGCCCTGTATCAATCCCCAAACTAATCCGACTGACCACTCATTTCCCACAGCCCTGTATCAATCCCCAAAATAATCCCACTGCCCCACTCTCTCCCCACAGCCCTGTATCAATGGCCAAATTAATATCACTGTTTCACTCTCTCCCCATAGCCCTGTATCAAACCTCAAACTCATCCCACTGTCGCGCTCTCTCCCCATAGCCCTGTGTCAATCCCCAAACTAATCTCACTGCCTCACTCTCTCCCCATAGACCTGTGTCAATCCCTAAACTAATCTTACTGCCTCACTCTCTCCCCAGAGCCCTGTATCAATCACAAAACCAATCCCCCTGACCCACTCTCTCCCCATAGGCTTGTATCAATCCGCAAACTAATCACACTGCCCTGTGTCTCCCCATAGCCCTGTAACAATCCCCAACTAATCCCACTTCCACGCTCTCTCCCCATAGCCCGGTTACAATCCACAAACTAATCCCACTGCCCCACTCTCTCGCATAGCACAGCATCAAACTAATCCCACTGCCACACGCTCCTCATTGCCCTGTATCAATCCCCAAACGAATCCCACTGCCCGACCCTCCCCGTAGCCCGGTATCAATCCCGAAACTAATCCCACACTCCCCGTAACCCTGTATCAATCATCAAACTAAACCCACCCTCCCCGTATCCCAGTGTCAATCCCCAAACGAATCCCACTGCCCCACTCTCTCCCCATAGCCCTGTATCAATCCCCAAAACAATCGCACTGCCCCACTCACTCCCCATTGCCCTGTATCAATCCCCAAACTAATCCCACTGCCCGGCTCACTCCCCAAAGCCCTGTATCAATCCCCAAACCAATCCCCCTGTCCCACACTCTCCCCATAGACCTGTATCAATCCGCAAACTAATCACACTGCCCCGCGCTCTCCCCATAGCCCGGTAACAATCCCCAACTAATCCCACTTCCCCGCTCTCTCCCCGTAGCCCGGTAAATCCCCAAACTAATACCACCCTCTCCGTAATACTGTATCAATCACAACACTAATCCCACCCTCCCCGTAGCCCAGTGTCAATCGCCAAACGAATCACACTGCCCCACACTCTCTCCATAGCCCTGTATCAATCCCCAAACGAATCCCACTGCCCGACCCTTCCCGTAGACCGGTATCAAACCTCAAACTATTCCCACTGCCACACTCTCCTCATTGCCCTGTATCAATCCCCAAACGAATCCCACTGCCCCACTCACTCCCCATTGTCCTGTATGAATCCCCAAACTACTCCCACTGCCCGGCTCTCTACCCATAGCCCTGTATCAATCCCCAAACTAATCTCACTGCCCTGCTCTCTCCCAATAGCCCTGGATCAAACCCCAAAACAATCCCACTGCCCCACCCACTCCTCATAGCCCTGTATCAATCCCCAAACTAATCCGACTGACCACTCACTTCCCACAGCCCTGTATCAATCCCCAAACTAATCCCACTGCCCCACTCTCTCCCCATAACCCTGTGTCAATCCCCAAACTAATCCCACTGCCCCGCTCTCTCCCCATAGCCCTGTATCATTCGCCAAATTAATATCACTGCTTCACTCTCTCCCCATAGACCTGTATCAAACCTCAAACTAATCCCACTGTCCCGCTCTCTCCCCATAGCCCTGTGTCAATCCCCAAACTAATCTCACTGCCTCACTCTCTCCCCATAGCCCTGTGTCAATCCCTAAACTAATCTTACTGCCTCACTCACTCCCCATAGACCTGTATCAATCCGCTAACTAATCACACTTCCCCGCGCTCGACCCATAGCCCTGTAACAACCCCCAACTAATCCCACTTCCCCGCTCTCTCCCCATAGCCCGGTATCAATCCACAGACTAATCCCACTGCCCCACTGTCTCCGCATGGCACAGTATCAAACCTCAAACTAATCCCACTGCCACACTCTCCTCATTGCCCTGTATCAATCCCCAAACGAATCCCACAGCCCCACTCTCTCCCCAGAGCCCTGTCTCAATCCCCAAACGAATCCTACTGCCCGACCCTCCCCGTGGCCCGGTATCAATCCCCAAACTAATCCCACCCTCCCCATAACCCTGTATCAATCTCCAAAGTAATCCCACCATCCCCGTAGCCCAGGGTCAATCCCCAAACGAATCCCACTGCCCCACTTTCTTCCCATAGCCCTGTATCAATCCCCAAACAAATCCTATTGCCCGACCCTCCCCGTAGCCCAGTATCAATCCCCAAACTAATCCCACCCTCCCCGTAACCCAGTGTCAATCCCCAAACTAATCTCACTGCCCCCCTCTCTCCACATCGCCCTGTATCAATCCCCAAACAAATCCCACTGCCCCACTCACTCCCCATCGCCCTGTATCAATCCCCAAACTAATCCCACAGCCCTGTGTCAATTCCCAAATTACTCCCACTCTCCCCACAGCCCTTGGTCAATCCCAAACTAATCCCACTTTCCCCACAGCCCTGACTCAATCCTAAACTGATCCCATTTTCCCCATAGCCCTGTGTCAATCCCCAATCTAATCCCACTCTCCCCACAGCCCCTTGTCAATCCCCAATCTAATCCCACTCTCCCCACTGCCTTGTATCAATCCCCAAACTCATCCCACTGCCCCACTCTCTCCATAGCCGTCGATCGATCGCGAAACTAATCCCACTGCCCACTCTCTCCCCAAGTCCCTCTATCATCTCCCCCAATTTTGTTGTTTAAATTTAGAGTGCCCCATTATCATTATTTTTCCAATTAAGCGGCAATTTAGCGTGGCCAATCCACCTACCCTGCACATCTTTGGGATGTCGTTGTAAAACCCAGGCAGACACCGGGGGAATGTGCAAACTCTACAGGGACAGTGACCCAGGGCCGTGATTCTAATCCGGGTGCTCAGCGCCGTAGGCTGCGTGCTAACCACTGTGCCACGTGCCGCCCTTTTCAATTCCCAACTTAATCTGACTGTCCCACTCTCTCCACAGGCCTGTGTCAAACCTCAAACGCAATCCATCTCCCCATAGCTGTGTCAATCCCAAAACTAATCCTATCTCCCCACATAAGAACATAAGAACTAGGAGCAGGAGTAGGCCATCTGGCCCCTCGAGCCTGCTCCGTCATTCAATGAGATCACGGCTGATCTTTTGTTGACTCAGCTCCACTTTCCAACCCGAACACCATAACCCTTAATCACTTTATTCTTCAAAAAACTATCTATCTTTATCTTAAAAATATTTAATGAAGGAGCCTCTACTGCTTCACTGGGCAAGGAATTCCATAGATTCACAACCCATTGGGTGAAGAAGTTCCTCCTAAACTCAGTCCTAAATCTACTTCCCCTTATTTTGAGGCTATGCCCCTTAGTTCTCCTTTCACCCGGCAGTGGAAACAACCTGCCCGCATCTATCCTATCTATTCCCTTCATAATCTTATATGTTTCTATAAGATCCCAACCTCATCCTTCTAAATTCCAACGAGTACAGTCCCAGTCTACTCAACCTCGTAATCCAACCCCTTCAGCTCTGGGATTAACCTAGTGAATCTCCTCTGCACACCCTCCAGTGCCAGTACGTCCTTTCGCAAGTAAGGAGACCAAAACTGAACACAATACTCCAGGCGTGGCCTCACTAACACCTTATACAATTGCAGCAGAACCTCCCTAGTCTTAAACTCCATCCCTCTAGCAATGAAGGACAATATTCCATTTGCCTTCTTAATCACCTGTTGCACCTGAAAACCAACATTTTGCGACTCATGCACTAGCACATCCATGTCTCTCTGCACAGCAGCATGTTTTAATATTTTATCATTTAAATAATAATCCCTTTTGCTGTTTTTCCGACCAAAATGGATAACCTCACATTTGTCAACATTGTATACCATCTGCCAGACCCCAGCCCATTCACTTAGCCTATCCAAATCCCTCTGCAGACTTCCAGTATCTTCTGCACTTTTTACTTTACCACTTATCTTAGTGTCATCTGCAAACTTGGACACATTGCCCTTGGTCCCCAACTACAAATCATCTATGTAAATTGTGAACAGTTGTGGGCCCAACACTAATCCCTGAGGGACACCACGATCTATTGATTGCCAACCAGAGAAACACCCATTAATCCCCACTCTTTGCTTCCTATTAATTAACCAATCCTCTATCCATGCTACTACTTTCCCCTTAATGCCATGCATCTTTATCTTATGCAACAACCTTTTGTGTGGCACCTTGTCAAAGGCTTTCTGGAAATCCAGATATACCACATCCATTGGCTCCCCGTTATCTACCGCACTGTTAATGTCCTCAAGAAATTCCACTAAATTAGTGAAGCACGACCTGCCCTTTATGAGGCCATGCTTCGTCTGTCCAATGGGATACCCCTCTGTCCCTCTGAGGGATATCCCTCTGTCAATCCCAAAACTAATTTCACTGCCCACTCTCTGTGGATGTTTAGCACAGGGCTAAATCGCTGGCTTTGAAAGCAGACCAAGGCAGGCTATCAGCACGGTTCAATTCCCGTAACAGCCTCCCCGAACAGGCGCCGGAATGTGGTGACTAGGGGCTTTTCACTGTAACTTCATTTGAAGCCTACTTCTGACAAGAAGCGATTTTCATTTCATTTCTTTTCTCCCCATAGCCCTGTGTCAATTCCAAACTAATCCCACTGCCCCACTCTCTCCCTGTAGCCCTGAATCAATCCCCAAACTAATCCCACTGCCTCGCCCTCTCCCCATAGCCCTGTATCTATCCCTAAACTAATCTCACTGCCCCACTCTCTCCCCATAGCCCAGTATCAATCCCCAAACTAATCTCACTGACTCGCCCTCTCCCCATAGCCATGTATCAATCCCCAAACTAATCTCACTGCCCCACTCTCTCCCCATAGCCCAGTATCAATCCCCAAACTAATCTCACTGCCTCGCCCTCTCCCCATTGCCCTGTATACATCCCAAACTAATCTCACTGCCCCACTCTCTCCCATAGCCACTGTCCACTCTCCCCATAGCCCCGTATTAATCCCCAAACTAATCCCACTGCCCCACCCCCCCGTTGCCCAGAGTCAATCGCCAAACTAATATCACTGCCTACTCACCCACCAGAGCCCTGCATCAATCCCCAAATTAATATCATTCACTCTCTCCACATAGCACTGTATCAATCGCCGCACTAATCCCACTGTCCCACTCTCTCCTCATAGCCCTGTATCAATACCCAAACTAATCTCACTAACCCACTCTCTCCCCATAGCCCTGTATCAATGCCCAAACTAATGCCACTGCCCCGCTCCCTCCCCATAGCCCTGTATCTATCCCGAAACTAATCACACTGCCCCGCTCTCTCCCCATAGCCCTGTATCTAACCCAGCACTAATCTCACTTTCCCGCTCTCTCCATTGCCACAAACTAATCCCACTGCCCGCTGTCTCCCCATAGTCCTGTATCAATCCTCAAACTAATCCCACTGTCCCACTCTCTCCCCGTAGCCCTGTAACTATCCCCAAACTAATCCCACTTCCCCGCTCTCACCCCATAGCCCTGTATCAATCCCCAAACTAATCCCACTGCCCCGCTCTCCCCCCATAGTCCTGTATCAATCCTCAAACTAATCCCACTGCCCCACTCTCTCCCCACAGCCCTGTAACAATCCCCAAACTAATCCCACTTCCCCGCTCACATCCCATAGCCCTGTATCAATTCTCAAACTAATCCCACTGCCCCGCTCTCTCCCCATAGCCCTGTATCAATCCCCAAACTAATCCCACCGCCCCGCTCTCTCCCCATAGCCCTGTATCAATCCCAAAACTAATCTCACTGCCTCACCCTCACCCCATAGCACTGTATCAATCCCCAAACTAATCCGACTGCCTCACTCTCTCCCCATAGTCCTGTATCAATCCCCAAACTAATGCCACTGCCCCGCTCCCTCCCATTAGCACTGTACCAATCCTCAAACTAATTCCACTGTCCACTCTCCCCATTGCCGTGGATCAATCCCAAAACTAATCTCATTGCCCCACTCACTCCCCATAGCCCTCTACCAATCCTCAAACTAATTCCACTGTCCACTCTCCCCATTGCCCTGTATAAATCACAAAACTAGTCCCACTGCCCCACCCTCCCTGTAGCCCAAAGTCAATCGCCAAACTAATATCACTGCCTACTCATCCACCATAGCCCTGTATCAATCCCAAATATAATATCATTGCCTCACTCACTCCTCATAGCCCTGTATCAATCCCCAAACTAATCTCACAGACCCACTCTCTCCCCATAGCCCAGTATCAATCCCCAAACTAATGCCACTGCCCCGCTCCCTCCACATAGCCCTGTATCTATCCCGAAACTAATCACACTGCCCCGCTCTCTCCCCATATTCCTGTATCAAACCCAGCACTAATCTCACTTTCCCGCTCTCTCCATTGCCCCAAACTAATCCAACTGCCCGCTGTCTCCCCAAGGGCCTGTATCAATTCCCAAACTAATCCCACCGCCCCGCTCTCTCCACATAGCCCTGTATCAATCCCCAAACTAATCTCACTGCCTCACTCTCTCCCCATAGCCCAGTATCAATCCCCAAACTGATCCCACTGCCCCGCTCTCTCCCCATAGTCCTGTATCAATCCTCAAACTAATCCCACTGTCCCACTCTCTCCCTATAGCCCTGTAGCAATCCACAAACTAATCCCACATTCCCGTTATCTCCCCATAGCCCTGTATCACTCCCCAACCTAACTCCACTGCCCTGCTCTCTCCCCATAGCCCTGAATCAATCCCCAAACTAATCCAACTGCCCCGCTCTCTCCGCATAGCTCTATATCAATCCCCAAACGAGTCCCACTGCCCCGCTCTCTCCCCATAGCCCTGAATCAATCCCCAAACTAATCCCACTGCGCCGCTCTCTCTCCCCATAGCCCTGTATCAATCTCCAAACTAATCCCACTGCCCCGCTCTCCCCATAGCCCTGTAACAATCCCCAAACTAATCCCATTTCCCCGCTCTCTCCCCAAAGCCCTGTATCAATCACCAAACTAATTCCACTGCCCCGCTCTCTCCCCATAGCCCTGTATCAATCCCCAAACTAATCCCACCGCCCGCTCTCTCCCCATAGCCATGTATCAATCCCCAAACTAATCTCACTGCCTCACTCTCTCCCCATAGCCCTGTATCAATCCCCAAACTAATCCCACTGCCCCGCTCACCCCCAAGCCCTGTATCAATCCCCAAACTAATTCCACTGCCCTGCTCTATCCCCATAGCCCTGTATCAATCCCCAAACTAATCCAACCGCCCCGCTCTCTCCCCATAGTTCTGTATCAATCCCCAAACGAATCCCACTGCCCTGCTCGCTCCCCATAGCACTGTATCAACCGCCAAACTAATCCCACCGCTCCGCTCTCTCCACATAGCCCTGTATCAATCCCCAAACGAATCTCACTGCCTCACTCTCTCCCCATAGCCCTGTATCAATCCCCAAACTAATCTCACTGCCTTACTCTCTCCCCATAGCCCTGTATCAATCCCCAAACTAATCTCACTGCCTCACCCTCTCCCCATAGCCCTGTATCAATCCCCAAACTAATCCAACTGCCCCGCTCTCGCCCCATAGCCCTGTAACAATCCCCAAACTAATCCCACTTCCCCGCTCTCTCCCCAAAGCCCTGTAACAATCCCTAAACTAATTCCACTGCCCCGCTCTCTCCCCATAGCCCTGTATCAAACCCCAAACTAATCCCACCGCCCCGCTCTCTCACCACAGCCCTGTATCAATCCCCAAGCTAATCTCACTGCCTCACTCTCTCCCCATAGCCCTGTATCAATCCCAAACTAATCCCACTGCCTCACTCTCTCCCCATAGCCCTGTATCAATCCCCAAACTAATCCCACTGCCCCGTTCTCTCCCCATAGTCCTGTATCAATCCCCAATCTAATCCCACTGCCCGCGCTCTCCCCATAGCCCAGTAACAATCTCCAAACTAATCCCACTTCCCCGCTCCCTCTCCGTAGCCCTGTATCAATCCCCAAACTAATCCCACCGCCCCGCTCTCTCACCACAGCCCTGTATCAATCCCCAAACTAATCTCACTGCCTCACTCTCGCCCCATAGACCTGTATCAATCCTCAAACTAATCCCACTGCCTCACTCTCTCCCCATAGCCCTGTATCAAACCCCAAACTAATCTCACTGCCCCGCTCTCTCCCCATAGCCCTGTATCAATCCCCAAACTAATCCCACTGCACCGCTCCCTCCCCATAGCCCTGTATCAATCCCAAACTAATCTCACTGCCCACTCACTCCACATAGCCCCGTTTTAATCCCAGAACTAATTCCATTGCCCCGCTCTCTCCCCACAGCCCTGTATCAATCCCAAAACTAATTTCATTGCACCGCTCTCTCCCCTTAGCCCTGTACCAATCCTCAAACTAATTCCATTGTCCACTCTCCCCATAGCCCTGCATCAATCCCCAAACTAATCCCACTGCCCCACCCTCCCCGTAGCCCAGAGTCAATCGCCAAACTAATATCACTGCCTACTCACCCACCATAGCCCTGTATCAATCACCAAATTAATATCGCTGCCCCACTCTCTCCCCATAGCCCTGTATCAATCCCCGCACTAATTCAACTGTCCCACTCTCTCCCCATAGCCCTGTATCAATCCCCGCACTAATCCCACTGCTCCACTCTCTCCCCATAGCCCTGTATCAATCCCCAAACTAATCCCACTGCCCCGCTCTCTCCCCATAGCCCTGTATCAATGCCCAAACTAATCTCACTGCCTCACTCTCACCCATTAGCCCTGAAACAATCCCCAAACTAATCCCACTGCCTCACTCTCTCCCCATAGCCCTGTATCAAACCCCAAACTAATCTCACTGCCCCTCTCTCTCCCCATAGCCCTGTATCAATCCCCAAACTAATCTCACTGACCAACTCTCTCCCCATAGCCCTGTGTCAATCCCCAAACTAATCCCACTGCCCCGCTCTCTCTCCATAGCCCTGTATCAATCCCAGCACTACTTCCACTTTCCCGCTCTCTCCATTGCCCCAAACTAATCCCACTGCCCGCTGTCTCCCCAAGGGCCTGTATCAATTCCCAACTAATCCCTCTGGCCCGCTCTCCCCAGAGCCCTGTATCAATCCCCAAACTAATCCCACTCCCCCCACAGCTGTGTATCAATTTCCAAACTAATCCCACTCTCCTCACAGTCCTTGGTCATTCCCAAACTAATCCCACTCTCCCCTCAGCCCTGTGTCAATTCCCAAACTAATCCCACTCTCCCCACAGCCCTGGGTCAATCCCAAACTAATACCACTCTCCCCACAGCCCTGTGTCAATTCCCAAACTAATCCCACTCTCCCCACAGCCCTGGGTCAATCCCAAACTAACCCCACTCTCCCCACAGCCCTGTGTCAATCCCCAAACTAATCCCACTCTCCCCACAGCCCTTGGTCAATCCTAAACTGACCCCATTCTCCCCATAGCCCTGTATCAATCCCCAAACGAATCCCACAGTCCCACTCTCTCCCCATAGCCTTGTATCAATCCCCACACTAATCTCAATGACCCACTCTCTCCCCATAGCCCTGTATCACTCCCCAAACTAATACCACTGTCCACTCTCTCCATATCCGTCGATCGAACCCGAATCTAATACTACTGTCCGTTCTCTCCCCAAGTGCGTCGGTCAATTCACCCAATTTTGCTGTTTATATTTAGAGTGCGGAATTATCATTATTTCTCCAATTAAGGGACAATTTAGCATGGCCAATCCACCTGCCCTGCATATCTTGGGGTTGAGGGGTGAAACCCAGGCAGACACCGGGAGAATGTGCAAACTCCACAGGGACAGGGGCCCAGGGCCAGGATTCGGACCCGGGTGTCCAGCGCCGTAGACTGCGGTGTTAACCACTGTGCCACGTAGCCCCGTTTCAATCCCAAACTTTATTGCCCGGTTCTCGCCCATTGTCCGGTGTCAATCCCCATCTAATCCCAATGCCCCACTCTCTCCCCATAACAGTGCGTCAATCCGCAAACTAATCCCACTGCCCGGCACTCTCCCCATAGCACTGTATGAATCCCCAAACTAATCCCAGTCTCACCATAGCCCCGTGTCAATCCCCAAACTATTCCCACTCTCCCCACAGCCCTGTATCCATCTCCAAACTAATCCCACTGTCCCCACAGCCCTGTGTCAACCCCCAATACTAATCCCACTCTCCCCACAGCCCTGTATCAATCCCCAAACTAATCCCACTCTCCCATAGACCTGGGTCAATCCACAAAACTAATCCCACTCTTCCCACAGCCCTGTGTAACACCACAAACTAATCCCACTCCTACCACAGCCCTGTGTCAATCCCCAAACTAATCCCTCTCTCCCCACAGCCCTGTGTCAATGCCCAATACTAATACCACTCTCCCCACAGCCCTGTGTCAATCCACAATACTAATCCCACTCTCCCCACAGCCCTGTGTCATACCCCAAACTAATCCCACTCTCCCCAGAGCCCAGTGTCAATCCCCAAACTAATCCCACTCTCTCCACAGCCCAGTGTCATTCCCCAAATTAATCCCACTCTCCCCACAGCCCAGTGTCAATCCCCAAACTAATCCCACTCTCCCCACAGCCCTGTATCAATCCCCAACCTAATCCCACTCTCCCCACAGCCCTGTGTCAATCCCCAAACAAATCCCACTCTCCCCATAGCCCTGTGTCAATCCCCAAACTAATCCCACTCTCCACACAGCCCAGTGTCATTCCCCAAACTAATCCCACTCTCTCCACAGCCCAGTGTCAATCCCCAAACTAATCCCACTCTCCCCACAGCCCTGTATCAATCCCCAAACTAATCCCACTCTCCCCACTGCCCTGTGTCAATCCCCAAACTAATCCCACACTACCCACAGCCGTGGGTCAATCCCCAAACTAATCCCACTCTCCCCACAGCCCTGTGTCAATCCCCAAACAAATCCCACTCTCCCCACAGCCCTGTGTCAATCCCCAAACTAATCCCACTCTCCCCACAGCCCTGTGTCAATCCCCGAACTAATCCCTCTCTCTCCACAGCCCTGTGTCAATCCCCAAATTAATCCCTCTCTCCCCACAGCCCTGTGTCAACCCCCAATACTAATCCCACTCTCCCCACAGCCCTTTGTCAATCCACAATACTAATCCCACTCTCACCATTGCCCCGTGTCAATTCCCAAACTAATCCCACTCTCCCCACAGCCCTGTGTCAAGCTCCAAACTAATCCCACTCTCACCAGAGCCCCGGTCAATCCGCAAACTAATCCCACTCTCCCCACAGCCCCGTGTCAATCCCCAAACTAATCCCACTCTCCCCACAGCCCCGTGTCAATCCCCAAACTAATCCCACTCTCTCCACAGCCCTGTGTCAATCCCCAAACTAATCCCACTCTCCCCACAGCCCTGTGTCTATCCCCAAACTAATCCCACTCTCCCCACAGACCTGTGTCAATCCCCAAACTAATCCCACTCTCCCCACAGCCCTGTGTCAATCCCCAAACTAATCTCACTCTCCCCACAGCCCTGCATCATTCCCCAAACTAATTCCACTCTCCCCACAGCCCAGTGTCACTCCCCAAATTAATCCCACTCTCCCCACAGCCCTGTGTCAATCCCCAAACTAATCCCACTCTCTCCACAGCCCAATGTCATTCCCCAAACTAATCCCACTCTCCCCACAGCTCAGTGTCAATCCCCAAACTAATCCCACTCTCCCCACAGCCCTGTATCAATCCCCAAACTAATCCCACTCTCCCCAAAGCCCTGTGTCAATCCCCAAACTAATCCCACTCTCCCCACAGCCCTGGGTCAATCCCCAACTAATCCCACTCTTTCCACAGCCCAGTATTCATCCCCAAACTAATCCCACTCTCCCCACAGCTGTGTCAAAACACAAACTAATCCCAATCTCCCCTCAGCCGTGGGTCAATCCCCAAACTAATCCCAGTCTCCCCACAGACCTCTGTCAATCCCCAAACAAATCCCACTCTCCTCACAGCCCTGTCTCAATCCCCAAACTAATCCCACTCTCTCCAGAGCCCTGTGTCAATCCCCAAATTAATCCCACTCTCCCCACAGCCCTGTGTCAACCCCCAATACTAATCCCACTCTCCCCACAGCCATGTATCATCCCCCAAACAAATCCCGCTCTCACCATAGCCCCGTGTCAATCCCCAAACTAATCCCACTCTCCCCACAGCCCTGTGTCAATCCCCAAACTTATCCCACACTCCCCACAGCCCTGGATCAATCCCCAAACTAATCCCACTCTCCCCACAGCCCTGGGACAATCCCCAATATTAATACGACGCACCACACAGCACTGTGACAATCCCCAAACTAATGCCACTCTCCCCACTGTCCTGGGACAATCACACATACTAATCCCACTCTCCCCACAGCCCTGTGTCTACCCCCAAACTAATCCCACTCTTCCCACAGCCCTGTGCCAATCCCCAAACTAATCCCACTCTCCCCACTGCCCTGTGTCAATCCCCAATACTAATCCCACTATCCACACAGCCCTGTATCAATCCCAAAACTAATCCCACTCTCACCATAGCCCCGGGTCAATCCCCAAACTAACCCCACTCTCCCCACAGCCCTGAGTAATCCCCCAATACTCATCCCATTCTCTGCCCTGCCCTGTGTCAATCCCCAAATTAATTCCACTCTTCCCACAGCCCTGGGTCAATCCCCAAACTAATCTCACTCTCCCCACAGCCCTGGGTCATTCCCCAATACTAATCCCACTCTCCCCACAGCCCTGTGTCACTCCCCAAACTAATCCCACACTCCACACAGCCCGGTATCAATCCCCAAACTAATCCCACTCTCTCCACAGCCCTGTGTCAACCCACAATAATAATCCCACTCACCCCACAGCCCTGTGTCAATCCCCAAACAAATCTCACTCTCCCCACAGCCCTGGGTCATTCCCCAATACTAATCCCACTCTCCCCACAGCCCTGTGTCACTCCCCAAACTAATCACACCCTCCCCACAGCCCTGTGTCAATCCCCAAACTAATCCCACTCTCCCCACAGCCCTGTGTCAATCCCCAAACTAATCCCACTCTCCCCACAGCCCTGTGCCAATCCCCAAACTAATCCCACTCTCCCCACAGCCCTGTGTCACTCCCAAAACTAATTCCACACTCCACACAGCCCTGTATCAATCCCCAAACTAATCCCACTCTCTCCACAGCCCTGTGTCAACCCACAATAATAATCCCACTCACCCCACAGCCCTGTGTCAATCCCCAAACTGATCCCACACTCCCCACAGCCCTGTATCAACCCCCAATACTAATCCCACTCTCCCCAAAGCCCTGTGTCAATCCCCAAACTGATCCCAATCTCCCCACAGCCCTGGGACAATCCCCAATATTAATACCACTCACCACACAGCCCTGTGTCAATCCCCAAACAAATCCCACTCTCCCCACGGTCCTGGGACATTCACCCATACTAATCCCACTCTCCCCACAGACCTGTGTCAGTCCCCAAACTAATCCCACTCTTCCCACAGCCCTGGGTCAATCCCCAAACTAATTCCACTCTCCCCATAGCCCTGCATCAATCCCCAAACGAATCCCACAGTCCCACTCTCTCCCCATAGCCCTGTATCAATCCCCACACTAATCTCACTGACCCACTCTCTCCCCATAGCCCTGTATCAATCCCCAAACTAATGCCACTGTCCACTCCCTACATAGCCGTCGATCGAACCCGAATCTAATCCTACTGTCCGTTCTCTCCCCGAGTGCGACTGTCAATTTACCCAATTTTGCTGTTTAAATTTAGAGTGCGGAATTATCATCATTTTTGCAATTAAGGGACAATTTAGCATGGGCAATCCACCTGCCCTGCATATCTTGGGGTTGTCGGGGTGAACCCCAGCCAGACACCGGGAGAATGTGTAAACTCCACAGGGACAGTAACCAAGGGCCGGGATTCGAACACGGGTGTTCAGCGCCGTAGACTGCGGTGTTAACCACTGTGCCACGTAGCCCCGTTTCAATCCCAATCTTTATTGCCCGGTTCTCGCCCATTGTCCGGTGTCAATCCCCATCTAATCCCAATGCCCCACTCTCTCCCCATAACAGTGTGTCAATCCTCAAACTAATCCCACTGGCCGGCACTCTCCCCATAGCACTGTATGAATCCCCAAACTAATCCCAGTCTCACCATAGCCCCGTGTCAATCCCCAAACTAATCCCACTCTCCCCACAGCCCTGTATCAATCTCCAAACTAATCCCACTGTCCCCACAGCCCTGTGTCAACCCCCAATACTAATCCCACTCTCCCCACAGCCCTGTATCAATCCCCAAACTAATCCCGCTCTCACATAGCCCCGTGTCAATCCCCAAACTAATCCCACTCTCCCCATAGCCCTGTGACAATCCCCAAACTAATCCCTCTCTCCCCACAGCCCCGGTCAATCCCCAAACTAATCCCACTCTCCCCATAGACCTGGGTCAATCCCCAAACTAATCGCACTCTCCCCGCAGCACTGTGTCAATCCCCAAATTGATCCCACACTCCCCACAGCCCTGGGACAATCCCCAATATTAATACAACTCACCACACAGCCCTGTGTCAATCCCCAAACTAATCCCACTCTCCCCACTGTCCTGGGACATTCATACATACTAATCCCACTCTCCCCACAGCCCTTTGTCAATCCCCAAACTAATCCCACTCTCACCAGAGCCCTGTGTCAATCTCCAAACTAATCCCACTCTGCCCACAGCCCTGTGTCAATCCACTATACTAATCCCACACTCCCCCCAGCCCCGTGTCAATCCCCAAACTAATCCCACTCTCCCCATAGCCCTGTATCAATCCCCAAACTAATCCCACTCTCCCATAGACCTGGGTCAATCCATAAAACTAATCCCACTCTTCCCACAGCCCTGTGTCACACCACAAACTAATCCCACTCTCCCCACAGCCCTGTGTCAATCCACAAACTAACCCCTCTCTCCCCACAGCCCTGTGTCAATCCCCAATACTAATACCACTCTCCCCACAGCCCTGTGTCAATCCACAATACTAATCCCACACTCCCCACAGCCCTGTATCAAACCCCAAACTAATCCCACTCTCACCATTGCCCCGTGTCAATTCACAAACTAATCCCACTCTCCCCACAGCCCTGTGTCAATCTCCAAACTAATCCTACTCTCACCAGAGCCCCGGTCAATCTCCAAACTAATCCCACTCTCCCCAAAGCCGTGTGTCTATCCCCAAACTAATCCCACTCTCCCCACAGACCTGTGTCAATCCCCAAACTAATCCCACTCTCCCCACAGCCCTGTGTCATTCCCCATACTAATCCGACTCTCCCCACAGCCCAGTGTCAATCCCCAAACTAATCCCACTCTCCCCACAGCCCAGTGTCATTCCCCAAACTAATCCCACTCTCCCCACAGCCCAGTGTCAATCCCCAAACTAATCCCACTCTCTCCACAGCCCAGTGTCATTCCCCGAACTAATCCCACTCTCCCCACAGCCCAGTGTCAATCCCCAAACTAATCCCACTCTCCCCACTGCCCTGTGTCAATCCCCAAACTAATCCCACACTCCCCACAGCCGTGGGTCAATCCCCAAACTAATCCCACTCTCCCCACAGCCCTGTATCAATCCCCAAACAAATCCCACTCTCCCCACAGCCCTGTGTCAATCCCCAAACTAATCCCACTCTCCGCACAGCCCTGTGTCAATCCCCAATACTAATCCCACTCTCCCCACAGCCCTGTGTCAATCCACAATACTAATCTCACTCTAACCTTTGCCCCGTGTCAATTCCCAAACTAATCCCACTCTCCCCACAGCCCTGTGTCAATCTCCAAACTAATCCCACTCTCCCCACAGCCCTGTGTCAATCCCCAAACTAATCCCACTCTCCCCACAGCCCTGTGTCAATCCCCGAACTAATCCCGCTCTCACCATAGCCCCGTGTCAATCCCCAAACTAATCCCACTCTCCCCACAGCCCTGTGTCAATCCCCAAACTAATCCCACACTCCCCACAGCCCTGGATCAATCCCCAAACTAATCCCACTCTCCCCACAGCCCTGTGTCAATCCCCAAACTGATCCCACTCTCCCCACAGCCCTGGGACAATCCCCAATATTAATACGACTCACCACACAGCACTGTGACAATCCCCAAACTAATGCCACTCTCCCCACTGTCCTGGGACAATCACACATACGAATCCCATTCTCCCCACAGCCCTGTGTCTACACCCAAACTAATCCCACTCTTCCCACAGCCCTGTGTCAATCCCCAAACTAATCCCACTCTCCTCACAGCCCTGGGTCATTCCCAAACTAATCCTACTCTCCCCACAGCCCTGTGTCAATCCCCAAACTAAGCCCACTATCACGAGAGCCCCGGTCAATCCCCAAACTAATCCCACTCTCCTCACAGCCCTGGGTCATTCCCAAACTAATCCCACTCTCCCCACAGCCCTGTGTCAATCCCCAAACTAATCCCACTATCACGAGAGCCCCGGTCAATCCCCAAACTAATCCCACGCTCCTCACAGCCCTGGGTCATTCCCAAACTAATCCCACACTCTCCACAGCCGTGGGTCAATCCCCAAACTAATCCCACTCTCCCCACAGCCCTGTGTCAATCCCCAAACAAATCCCACTCTCCCCACAGCCCTGTGTCAATCCCCGAACTAATCCCACTCTCTCCACAGCCCTGTGTCAATCCCCAAATTCATCCCACTCTCCCCACAGCCCTGTGTCAACCCCCAATACTAATCACACTCTCCCCACAGCCCTGTGTCAATCCACAATACTAATGTCACTCTAACCTTTGCCCCGTGTCAATTCCCAAACAAATCCCACTCTCCCCACAGCCCTATGTCAATCTCCAAACTAATCCCACTCTCCCCACAGCACTGTGTCAATCCCCAAACTAATCCCACTCTCCCCACAGCCCTGTGTCAATCCCCGAACTAATCCCGCTCTCACCATAGCCCCGTCTCAATCCCCAAACTAATCCCACTCTCCCCAGAGCCCTGTGTCAATCCCCAAACTAATCCCACACTCCCCACAGCCCTGGATCAATCCCCAAACTAATCCCACTCTCCCCACAGCCCTGTGTCAATCCCCAAACTGATCCCACTCTCCCCACAGCCCTGGGACAATCCCCAATATTAATACGACTCACCACACAGCACTGTGACAATCCCCAAACTAATGCCAATCTCCCCACTGTCCTGGGACAATCACACATACTAATCCCATTCTCCCCACAGCCCTGTGTCTACCCACAAACTAATCCCACTCTTCCCACAGCCCTGTGTCAATCCCAAACTAATCCCACTCTCCTCACAGCCCTTGGTCATTCCCAAACTAATCCCACTCTCCCCGCAGCCCTGTGTCAATCCCCAAACTAATCCCACTCTCCCATAGCCCTGGGTCATTCCCCAATACTAATCGCACTCTCCCCACAGCCCTGTGTAACTCCCCAAACTAATCCCACTCTCCACACAGCCCTGTGTCAATCCCCAAACTAATCCCACTCTCCCCACTGCGCTGTGTCAATCCCCAATACTAATCCCACTATCCACACAGCCCTCTATCAATCCCCAAACTAATCCCACTCTCACCATAGCCCCGTGTCAACCCCCAAACTAACCCCACTCTCCCCACAGCCCTGAGTAATCCCCCAATACTAATCCCACTCTCCGCCCTGCCCTGTGTCAACCCCCAAACTAATCACACTCTTCCCACAGCCCTGGGTCAATCCCCAAACTAATCTCACTCTCCCCACAGACCTGCTTATTCCCCAATACTAATCCCACTCTCCCCACAGCCCTGTGTCACTCCCCAAACTAATCCCACACTCCACACAGACCTGTATCAATCCCCAAACTAATCCCACTCTCCCCACAGCCCTGTGTCACTCCCCAAACTAATCCCACACTCCTCACAGCCCTGTATCAATCCCCAAACTAATCCCACTCTCGCCACAGCCCTGTGTCAACCCACAATAATAATCCCACTCTCCCCACAGCCCTGTGTCAATCCCCAAACTAATCCCACTCTCCCCACAGCCCTGTATCAATCCCCAAACTAATCCCACTCTCCCCACAGCCCGGCGTCAATCCCCAAACTAATCCCATTCTCCCCACAGCCCTGTGTCAATCTCCAAACTAATCCCACTCTCCCCACAGCCCTGTGTCAATCCCCAAACTAATCCCACTATCACGAGAGCCCCGGTCAATCCCCAAACTAATCCCACTCTCCCATAGCCCTGGGTCATTCGCCAATACTAATCGCAATCTCCCCACAGCCCTGTGTCAATCCCCAATACCAATCCCACTCTCCACACCGCCCTGTATCAATCCCCAAACTAATCCCACTCTCACCATAGCCCCGTGTCAATCCACAAACTAACCCCACTCTCCCCACAGCCCTGAGTCATCCCACAATACTAATCCCACTCTCCGCCCTGCCCTGTGTCAATCCCCAAACTAATCTCACTCTTCCAACAGCCCTCTGTCAATCCCCAAACTAATCCCACTCTCCCCACAGCCCTGTGTCAATCCCCAAACTAATCCCATTCTCCCCATAGCCCTGGGTCATTCCCGAATACTAATCCCACTCTCCCCACAGACCTGTGTCACTCCCCAAACTCATCCCACTCTCCCCACAGCACTGTGTCAATCCCCAAACTAATCCCACTCTCCCCACAGCCCTGTGTCAATCCCCAATACTAATCCCACTCTCCGCACAGACCTGTGTCAGTCCCCAAACAAATCCCACACTCCCCACAGCCCTGTGTCAATCCCCAAACTAATCCCACTCTCCCCACAGCCCCGGTCAATCCCCAAATTAATCACAGTCTCTCCACAGCCCTGTGTCAATCCCCAAACTAATCCCACACTCCCCACAGCCCTGTGTCAATCTCCAAACTAATCCAACTCTCCCCACAGCCCCGGCCAATCCCCAAACTAATCCCACTCTCCATACAGCACTGTGTCAATCCCCAAACTAATCCCACTCTTCCCACAGCCCTGTGTCACTCCCCAAACTAATCCCACTCTCCCCACAGCCCTGTGTCAATCCCCAAACTAATCCCACTCTCCCCACAGCACTGTGTCAATCCCCAAACTAATCCCACTCTCCCCACAGTCCTGTGTCAATCCCCAATACTAATCCCACTCTCCGCACAGACCTGTGTCAATCCCCAAACAAATCCCACACTCCCCACAGCCCTGTGTCAATCCCCAAACTAATCCCACTCTCCCCACAGCCCCGGTCAATCCCCAAACTAATCCCAGTCTCCCCACAGCCCTGTGTCAATCCCCAAACTAATCCCACATTCCCCACAGCCCTGTGTCAATCCCCGAACTAATCCCGCTCTCACCATAGCCCCGTCTCAATCCCCAAACTAATCCCACTCTCCCCACAGCCCTGTGTCAATCCCCAAACTAATCCCACACTCCCCACAGCCCTGGATCAATCCCCAAACTAATCCCACTCTCCCC
Source organism: Scyliorhinus torazame (assembly GCF_047496885.1). Classification (NCBI taxonomy): domain Eukaryota; kingdom Metazoa; phylum Chordata; class Chondrichthyes; order Carcharhiniformes; family Scyliorhinidae; genus Scyliorhinus; species Scyliorhinus torazame. The sequence goes on from NC_092726.1 coordinate 54,530,082, forward strand.
ATAGCCCTGTGTCAATCCCCAAACTGATCCCACTCTCCCCACAGCCCTGGGACAATCCCCAATATTAATACTACTCACCACACAGCACTGTGACAATCCCCAAACTAATGCCACTCTCCCCACTGTCCTGGGACAATCACACATACTAATCCCATTCTCCCCACAGCCCTGTGTCTACCCACAAACTAATCCCACTCTTCCCACAGCCCTGTGTCAAACCCCAAACTAATCCCACTCTCCTCACAGCCCTTGGTCATTCCCAAACTAATCCCACTCTCCCCACAGCCCTGTGTCAATCCCCAAACTAATCCCACTCTCCCATAGCCCTGGGTCATTCCCCAATACTAATCGCACTCTCCCCACAGCTCTGTGTAACTCCCCAAACTAATCCCACTCTCCACACAGCCCTGTGTCAATCCCCAAACTAATCCCACTCTCCCCACTGCGCTGTGTCAATCCCCAATACTAATCCCACTATCCAAACAGCCCTCTATCAATCCCCAAACTAATCCCACTCTCACCATAGCCGCGTGTCAACCCCCAAACTAACCCCACTCTCCCCACAGCCCTGAGTAATCCCCCAATACTAATCCCACTCTCCACCCTGGCCTGTGTCAATCCCCAAACTAATCCCACTCTTCCCACAGCCCTGGGTCAATCCCCAAACTAATCTCACTCTCCCCACAGACCTGCTTATTCCCCAATACTAATCCCACTCTCCCCACAGCCCTGTGTCACTCCCCAAACTAATCCCACACTCCACACAGCCCTGTATCAATCCCCAAACTAATCCCACTCTCTCCACAGCCCTGTGTCAACCCACAATAATAATCCCACTCACCCCACAGCCCTGTGTCAATCCCCAAACTTATCTCACTCTCCCCACAGCCCTGGGTCATTCCCCAATACTAATCCCACTCTCCCCACAGCCCTGTGTCACTCCCCAAACTAATCCCACACTCCACACAGCCCTGTATCAATCCCCAAACTAATCCCACTCTCGCCACAGCCCTGTGTCAACCCACAATAATAATCCCACTCTCCCTACAGCCCTGTGTCAATCCCCAAACTAATCCCACTCTCCCCACAGCCCTGTATCAATCCCCAAACTAATCCCACTCTCCCCACAGCCCTGCGTCAATCCCCAAACTAATCCCATTCTCCCCACAGCCCTGTGCCAATCTCCAAACTAATCCCACTCTCCCCACAGCCCTGTGTCAATCTCCAAACTAATCCCACTATCACGAGAGCCCCGGTCAATCCCCAAACTAATCCCACTCTCCCATAGCCCTGGGTCATTCGCCAATACTAATCGCAATCTCCCCACAGCCCTGTGTCAATCCCCAATACCAATCCCACTCTCCACACCGCCCTGTATCAATCCCCAAACTAATCCCACTCTCACCATAGCCCCGTGTCAATCCACAAACTAACCCCACTCTCCCCACAGCCCTGAGTCATCCCACAATACTAATCCCACTCTCCGCCCTGCCCTGTGTCAATCCCCAAACTAATCTCACTCTTCCAACAGCCCTCTGTCAATCCCCAAACTAATCCCACTCTCCCCACAGCCCTGTGTCAATCCCCAAACTAATCCCATTCTCCCCATAGCCCTGGGTCATTCCCGAATACTAATCCCACTCTCCCCACAGACCTGTGTCACTCCCCAAACTCATCCCACTCTCCCCACAGCACTGTGTCAATCCCCAAACTAATCCCACTCTCCCCACAGCCCTGTGTCAATCCCCAATACTAATCCCACTCTCCGCACAGACCTGTGTCAGTCCCCAAACAAATCCCACACTCCCCACAGCCCTGTGTCAATCCCCAAACTAATCCCACTCTCCCCACAGCCCCGGTCAATCCCCAAATTAATCACAGTCTCTCCACAGCCCTGTGTCAATCCCCAAACTAATCCCACACTCCCCACAGCCCTGTGTCAATCTCCAAACTAATCCAACTCTCCCCACAGCCCCGGCCAATCCCCAAACTAATCCCACTCTCCATACAGCACTGTGTCAATCCCCAAACTAATCCCACTCTTCCCACAGCCCTGTGTCACTCCCCAAACTAATCCCACTCTCCCCACAGCCCTGTGTCAATCCCCAAACTAATCCCACTCTCCCCACAGCACTGTGTCAATCCCCAAACTAATCCCACTCTCCCCACAGTCCTGTGTCAATCCCCAATACTAATCCCACTCTCCGCACAGACCTGTGTCAATCCCCAAACAAATCCCACACTCCCCACAGCCCTGTGTCAATCCCCAAACTAATCCCACTCTCCCCACAGCCCCGGTCAATCCCCAAACTAATCCCAGTCTCCCCACAGCCCTGTGTCAATCCCCAAACTAATCCCACATTCCCCACAGCCCTGTGTCAATCCCCGAACTAATCCCGCTCTCACCATAGCCCCGTCTCAATCCCCAAACTAATCCCACTCTCCCCACAGCCCTGTGTCAATCCCCAAACTAATCCCACACTCCCCACAGCCCTGGATCAATCCCCAAACTAATCCCACTCTCCCCATAGCCCTGTGTCAATCCCCAAACTGATCCCACTCTCCCCACAGCCCTGGGACAATCCCCAATATTAATACTACTCACCACACAGCACTGTGACAATCCCCAAACTAATGCCACTCTCCCCACTGTCCTGGGACAATCACACATACTAATCCCATTCTCCCCACAGCCCTGTGTCTACCCACAAACTAATCCCACTCTTCCCACAGCCCTGTGTCAAACCCCAAACTAATCCCACTCTCCTCACAGCCCTTGGTCATTCCCAAACTAATCCCACTCTCCCCACAGCCCTGTGTCAATCCCCAAACTAATCCCACTCTCCCATAGCCCTGGGTCATTCCCCAATACTAATCGCACTCTCCCCACAGCTCTGTGTAACTCCCCAAACTAATCCCACTCTCCACACAGCCCTGTGTCAATCCCCAAACTAATCCCACTCTCCCCACTGCGCTGTGTCAATCCCCAATACTAATCCCACTATCCAAACAGCCCTCTATCAATCCCCAAACTAATCCCACTCTCACCATAGCCGCGTGTCAACCCCCAAACTAACCCCACTCTCCCCACAGCCCTGAGTAATCCCCCAATACTAATCCCACTCTCCACCCTGGCCTGTGTCAATCCCCAAACTAATCCCACTCTTCCCACAGCCCTGGGTCAATCCCCAAACTAATCTCACTCTCCCCACAGACCTGCTTATTCCCCAATACTAATCCCACTCTCCCCACAGCCCTGTGTCACTCCCCAAACTAATCCCACACTCCACACAGCCCTGTATCAATCCCCAAACTAATCCCACTCTCTCCACAGCCCTGTGTCAACCCACAATAATAATCCCACTCACCCCACAGCCCTGTGTCAATCCCCAAACTTATCTCACTCTCCCCACAGCCCTGGGTCATTCCCCAATACTAATCCCACTCTCCCCACAGCCCTGTGTCACTCCCCAAACTAATCCCACACTCCACACAGCCCTGTATCAATCCCCAAACTAATCCCACTCTCGCCACAGCCCTGTGTCAACCCACAATAATAATCCCACTCTCCCTACAGCCCTGTGTCAATCCCCAAACTAATCCCACTCTCCCCACAGCCCTGTATCAATCCCCAAACTAATCCCACTCTCCCCACAGCCCTGCGTCAATCCCCAAACTAATCCCATTCTCCCCACAGCCCTGTGCCAATCTCCAAACTAATCCCACTCTCCCCACAGCCCTGTGTCAATCTCCAAACTAATCCCACTATCACGAGAGCCCCGGTCAATCCCCAAACTAATCCCACTCTCCCATAGCCCTGGGTCATTCCCCAATACTAATCGCACTCTCCGCACAGCCCTGTGTAACTCCCCAAACTAATCCCACTCTCCCAACAGCCCTGTGTCAATCCCCAAACTAATCCCACTCTCCCCACAGCCCTGTATCAATCCCCAATACTAATCCCACTCTCCACACAGCCCTGTATCAATCCCCAAACTAATCCCACTCTCACCATAGCCCCGTGTCAATCCCCAAACTAACCCCACTCTCCCCACAGCCCTGAGTCATCCCACAATACTAATCCCACTCTCCGCCCTGCCCTGTGTTAATCCCCAAACTAATCTCACTCTTCCAACAGCCCTCTGTCAATCCCCAAACTAATCCCACTCTCCCCACAGCCCTGTGTCAATCCCCAAACTAATCCCATTCTCCCCATAGCCCTGGGTCATTCCCGAATACAAATCCCACTCTCCCCACCGACCTGTGTCACTCCCCAAACTCATCGCACTCTCCCCACAGCACTGTGTCAATCCCCAAACTAATCCCACTCTCCCCACAGCCCTGTGTCAATCCCCAATACTAATCCCACTCTCCGCACAGACCTGTGTCAGTCCCCAAACAAATCCCACACTCCCCACAGCCCTGTGTCAATCCCCAAACTAATCCCACTCTCCCCACAGCCCCGGTCAATCCCCAAATTAATCACAGTCTCTCCACAGCCCTGTGTCAATCCCCAAACTAATCCCACACTCCCCACAGCTCTGTGTCAAACTCCAAACTAATCCAACTCTCCCCACAGCCCCGGTCAATCCCCAAACTAATCCCACTCTCCATACAGCACTGTGTCAATCCCCAAACTAATCCCACTCTCCCCACAGCCCTGTGTCACTCCCCAAACGAATCCCACTCTCCCCACAGCCCTGTGTCAATCCCCAAACTAATCCCACTCTCCCCACAGCACTGTGTCAATCCCCAAACTAATCCCACTCTCCCCACAGTCCTTTGTCAATCCCCAATACTAATCCCACTCTCCGCACAAACCTGTGTCAATCCCCAAACAAATCCCACACTCCCCACAGCCCTGTGTCAATCCCCAAACTAATCCCACTCTCCCCACAGCCCCGGTCAATCCCCAAACTAATCCCAGTCTCCCCACAGCCCTGTGTCAATCCCCAAACTAATCCCACATTCCCCACAGCCCTGTGTCAATCCCCAAACTAATCCCACTCTCCCCACAGCCCCGGTCAATCCCCAAACTAATCCCACACTCCCCACATCCCTGTGTCAATCCCCAAACTAATCCCACTCTCCCCACAGACCCGGTCAATCCCCAAACTAATCCCAGTCTCCCCACAGCCCTGTGTCAATCCCCAAACTAATCCCACTCTCCCAACAGCCCTGGGTCAATCCCCAAACTAATCCCACTCTCCCCACAGCCATGTGTCAATCCCCAAACTAATCCCACTCTCCCCACAGCCCTGCATCAATCCCCAAACTAATCCCACTCTCCCCACAGCCGTGGGACAATCCCCAAACTAATCGCACTCTTCCCAAAGCCCTGTGTCAATCCCCAAATTAATCCCACTCTCCCCACAGCCCTGTGTCAATCCCCAAACTAATCCCATTCTCCCCATAGCCCTGGGTCATTCCCGAATACTAATCCCACTCTCCCCACAGACCTGTGTCACTCCCCAAACTCATCCCACTCTCCCCACAGCACTGTGTCAATCCCCAAACTAATCCCACTCTCCCCACAGCCCTGTGTCAATCCCCAATACTAATCCCACTCTCCGCACAGACCTGTGTCAGTCCCCAAACAAATCCCACACTCCCCACAGCCCTGTGTCAATCCCCAAACTAATCCCACTCTCCCCACAGCCCCGGTCAATCCCCAAATTAATCACAGTCTCTCCACAGCCCTGTGTCAATCCCCAAACTAATCCCACACTCCCCACAGCCCTGTGTCAATCTCCAAACTAATCCAACTCTCCCCACAGCCCCGGCCAATCCCCAAACTAATCCCACTCTCCATACAGCACTGTGTCAATCCCCAAACTAATCCCACTCTTCCCACAGCCCTGTGTCACTCCCCAAACTAATCCCACTCTCCCCACAGCCCTGTGTCAATCCCCAAACTAATCCCACTCTCCCCACAGCACTGTGTCAATCCCCAAACTAATCCCACTCTCCCCACAGTCCTGTGTCAATCCCCAATACTAATCCCACTCTCCGCACAGACCTGTGTCAATCCCCAAACAAATCCCACACTCCCCACAGCCCTGTGTCAATCCCCAAACTAATCCCACTCTCCCCACAGCCCCGGTCAATCCCCAAACTAATCCCAGTCTCCCCACAGCCCTGTGTCAATCCCCAAACTAATCCCACATTCCCCACAGCCCTGTGTCAATCCCCGAACTAATCCCGCTCTCACCATAGCCCCGTCTCAATCCCCAAACTAATCCCACTCTCCCCACAGCCCTGTGTCAATCCCCAAACTAATCCCACAGTCCCCACAGCCCTGGATCAATCCCCAAACTAATCCCACTCTCCCCATAGCCCTGTGTCAATCCCCAAACTGATCCCACTCTCCCCACAGCCCTGGGACAATCCCCAATATTAATACTACTCACCACACAGCACTGTGACAATCCCCAAACTAATGCCACTCTCCCCACTGTCCTGGGACAATCACACATACTAATCCCATTCTCCCCACAGCCCTGTGTCTACCCACAAACTAATCCCACTCTTCCCACAGCCCTGTGTCAAACCCCAAACTAATCCCACTCTCCTCACAGCCCTTGGTCATTCCCAAACTAATCCCACTCTCCCCACAGCCCTGTGTCAATCCCCAAACTAATCCCACTCTCCCATAGCCCTGGGTCATTCCCCAATACTAATCGCACTCTCCCCACAGCTCTGTGTAACTCCCCAAACTAATCCAACTCTCCACACAGCCCTGTGTCAATCCCCAAACTAATCCCACTCTCCCCACTGCGCTGTGTCAATCCCCAATACTAATCCCACTATCCAAACAGCCCTCTATCAATCCCCAAACTAATCCCACTCTCACCATAGCCGCGTGTCAACCCCCAAACTAACCCCACTCTCCCCACAGCCCTGAGTAATCCCCCAATACTAATCCCACTCTCCACCCTGGCCTGTGTCAATCCCCAAACTAATCCCACTCTTCCCACAGCCCTGGGTCAATCCCCAAACTAATCTCACTCTCCCCACAGACCTGCTTATTCCCCAATACTAATCCCACTCTCCCCACAGCCCTGTGTCACTCCCCAAACTAATCCCACACTCCACACAGCCCTGTATCAATCCCCAAACTAATCCCACTCTCTCCACAGCCCTGTGTCAACCCACAATAATAATCCCACTCACCCCACAGCCCTGTGTCAATCCCCAAACTTATCTCACTCTCCCCACAGCCCTGGGTCATTCCCCAATACTAATCCCACTCTCCCCACAGCCCTGTGTCACTCCCCAAACTAATCCCACACTCCACACAGCCCTGTATCAATCCCCAAACTAATCCCACTCTCGCCACAGCCCTGTGTCAACCCACAATAATAATCCCACTCTCCCTACAGCCCTGTGTCAATCCCCAAACTAATCCCACTCTCCCCACAGCCCTGTATCAATCCCCAAACTAATCCCACTCTCCCCACAGCCCTGCGTCAATCCCCAAACTAATCCCATTCTCCCCACAGCCCTGTGCCAATCTCCAAACTAATCCCACTCTCCCCACAGCCCTGTGTCAATCTCCAAACTAATCCCACTATCACGAGAGCCCCGGTCAATCCCCAAACTAATCCCACTCTCCCATAGCCCTGGGTCATTCCCCAATACTAATCGCACTCTCCGCACAGCCCTGTGTAACTCCCCAAACTAATCCCACTCTCCCAACAGCCCTGTGTCAATCCCCAAACTAATCCCACTCTCCCCACAGCCCTGTATCAATCCCCAATACTAATCCCACTCTCCACACAGCCCTGTATCAATCCCCAAACTAATCCCACTCTCACCATAGCCCCGTGTCAATCCCCAAACTAACCCCACTCTCCCCACAGCCCTGAGTCATCCCACAATACTAATCCCACTCTCCGCCCTGCCCTGTGTTAATCCCCAAACTAATCTCACTCTTCCAACAGCCCTCTGTCAATCCCCAAACTAATCCCACTCTCCCCACAGCCCTGTGTCAATCCCCAAACTAATCCCATTCTCCCCATAGCCCTGGGTCATTCCCGAATACAAATCCCACTCTCCCCACCGACCTGTGTCACTCCCCAAACTCATCCCACTCTCCCCACAGCACTGTGTCAATCCCCAAACTAATCCCACTCTCCCCACAGCCCTGTGTCAATCCCCAATACTAATCCCACTCTCCGCACAGACCTGTGTCAGTCCCCAAACAAATCCCACACTCCCCACACCCCTGTGTCAATCCCCAAACTAATCCCACTCTCCCCACAGCCCCGGTCAATCCCCAAATTAATCACAGTCTCTCCACAGCCCTGTGTCAATCCCCAAACTAATCCCACACTCCCCACAGCTCTGTGTCAAACTCCAAACTAATCCAACTCTCCCCACAGCCCCGGTCAATCCCCAAACTAATCCCACTCTCCATACAGCACTGTGTCAATCCCCAAACTAATCCCACTCTCCCCACAGCCCTGTGTCACTCCCCAAACGAATCCCACTCTCCCCACAGCCCTGTGTCAATCCCCAAACTAATCCCACTCTCCCCACAGCACTGTGTCAATCCCCAAACTAATCCCACTCTCCCCACAGTCCTTTGTCAATCCCCAATACTAATCCCACTCTCCGCACAAACCTGTGTCAATCCCCAAACAAATCCCACACTCCCCACAGCCCTGTGTCAATCCCCAAACTAATCCCACTCTCCCCACAGCCCCGGTCAATCCCCAAACTAATCCCAGTCTCCCCACAGCCCTGTGTCAATCCCCAAACTAATCCCACATTCCCCACAGCCCTGTGTCAATCCCCAAACTAATCCCACTCTCCCCACAGCCCCGGTCAATCCCCAAACTAATCCCACACTCCCCACATCCCTGTGTCAATCCCCAAACTAATCCCACTCTCCCCACAGACCCGGTCAATCCCCAAACTAATCCCAGTCTCCCCACAGCCCTGTGTCAATCCCCAAACTAATCCCACTCTCCCAACAGCCCTGGGTCAATCCCCAAACTAATCCCACTCTCCCCACAGCCATGTGTCAATCCCCAAACTAATCCCACTCTCCCCACAGCCCTGCATCAATCCCCAAACTAATCCCACTCTCCCCACAGCCGTGGGACAATCCCCAAACTAATCGCACTCTTCCCAAAGCCCTGTGTCAATCCCCAAATTAATCCCACTCTCACCAGAGCCCTGGTCAATCCCCAAACTAATCCCGCTCTCACCATAGCCCCGTGTCAATCCCCAAACTAATACCACTCTCCCCTCAGCCCTGTGTCAATCCCCAAACTAATCCCACACAGCCCCGTAGCAATCCCCAAACTAATCCCACTCTCCCCACAGACCTGTGTCAATCCCCAAACTAATCCCACTCTCCCCACAGCCCTGTGTCAATCCCCAAATAAATCCCACTCTCCCCACAGCCCTTGTCAATCCCCAAACTAATCCCACTCTCCCCACAGCCCTGTGTCAATCCCCAAACTAATCCCACTCTCCCCACTGCCCTGTGTCAATCCCCAAACTAATCCCACTCTTCCCACAGCCCTGGGTCAATCCTCAATCTAATCCCACTCTCCCCACAGCCCTGTGTCAATCCCCAAACTAATCCCACTCTTCCCACAGCTCTGTGTCAATCCCCAAACTAATCCCACTCTCCCCATAGTCCTGCATCAATCCGCACACGGATCCCACTCTCCCACTCTCTCCCCATAGCCCTGTATCAATCCCCACACTAATCTCACAGACCCACTCTCTCCCCACAGCCCTGCATCATTCCCCAAACTAATGCCACTCTCCCCACAGCCCAGTGTCAATCCCCAAATTAATCCCACTCTCCCCACAGCCCAATGTCATTCCCCAAACTAATCCCACTCTCCCCACAGCCCTGTATCAATCCCCAAACTAATCCCACTCTCCCCAAAGCCCTGTGTCAATCCCCAAACTAATCCCACTCTCCCCACAGCCCTGGGTCAATCCCCAACTAATCCCACTCTTTCCACAGCCCAGTGTTCATCCCCAAACTAATCCCACTCTCCCCACAGCTGTGTCAATCCCCAAACTAATCCCAGTCTCCCCACAGACCTGTGTCAATCCCCAAACAAATCCCACTCTCCTCACAGCCCTGTCTCAATCCCCAAACTAATCCCACTCTCTCCAGAGCCCTGTGTCAATCCCCAAATTAATCCCACTCTCCCCACAGCCCTGTGTCAACCCCCAATACTAATCCCACTCTCCCCACAGCCATGTATCATCCCCCAAACAAATCCCGCTCTCACCATAGCCCCGTGTCAATCCCCAAACTAATCCCACTCTCCCCACAGCCATGTCTCAATCCCCAAACTAATCGCACACTCCCCACAGCCCTGGATCAATCCCCAAACTAATCCCACTCTCCCCACAGCCCTGGGACAAACCCCAATATTAATACGACTCACCACACAGCACTGTGACAATCCCCAAACTAATGCCACTCTCCCCACTGTCCTGGGACAATCACACATACTAATCCCACTCTCCCCACAGCCCTGTGTCTACCCCCAAACTAATCCCACTCTTCCCACAGCCCTGTGTCAATCCCCAAACTAATCCCACTCTCCCCACTGCCCTGTGTCAATCCCCAATACTAATCCCACTATCCACACAGCCCTGTATCAATCCCAAAACTAATCCCACTCTCACCATAGCCCCGTGTCAATCCCCAAACTAACCCCACTCTCCCCACAGCCCTGAGTAATTCCCCAATACTAATCCCACTCTCCGCCCTGCCCTGTGTCAATCCCCAAATTAATTCCACTCTTCCCACAGCCCTGGGTCAATCCCCAAACTAATCTCACTCTCCCCACAGCCCTGGGTCATTCCCCAATACTAATCCCACTCTCCCCACAGCCCTGTGTCACTCCCCAAACTAATCCCACACTCCACACAGCCCTGTATCAATCCCCAAACTAATCCCACTCTCTCCACAGCCCTGTGTCAACCCACAATAATAATCCCACTCACCCCACAGCCCTGTGTCAATCCCCAAACAAATCTCACTCTCCCCACAGCCCTGGGTCATTCCCCAATACTAATCCCACTCTCCCCACAGCCCTGTGTCACTCCCCAAACTAATCCCACCCTCCCCACAGCCCTTTGTCAATCCCCAAACTAATCCCACTCTCCCCACAGCCCTGTGTCAATCCCCAAACTAATCCCACTCTCCCCACAGTACTGTGCCAATCCCCAAACTAATCCCACTCTCCCCACAGCCCTGTGTCACTCCACAAACTAATCCCACACTCCACACAGCCCTGTATCAATCCCCAAACTAATCCCACTCTCTCCACAGCCCTGTGTCAACCCACAATAATAATCCCACTCACCCCACAGCCCTGTGTCAATCCCCAAACTGATCCCACACTCCCCACAGCCCTGTATCAATCCCCAATATAATCCCACTCTCCCCACATCCCTGTGTCAACCCCCAATACTAATCCCACTCTCCCCAAAGCCCTGTGTCAATCCCCAAACTGATCCCAATCTCCCCACAGCCCTGGGACAATCCCCAATATTAATACCACTCACCACACAGCCCTGTGTCAATCCCCAAAAAAATCCCACTCTCCCCACGGTCCTGTGACATTCACCCATACTAATCCCACTCTCCCCACAGACCTGTGTCAATCCCCAAACTAATCCCACTCTTCCCACAGCCCTGGGTCAATCCCCAAACTAATTCCACTCTCCCCATAGCCCTGCATCAATCCCCAAACGAATCCCACAGTCGCACTCTCTCCCCATAGCCCTGTATCAATCCCAACACTAATCTCACTGACCCACTCTCTCCCCATAGCCCTGTATCAATCCCCAAACTAATACCACTGTCCACTCCCTACATAGCCGTCGATCGAACCCGAATCTAATCCTACTGTCCGTTCTCTCCCCAAGTGCGACCGTCAATTTACCCAATTTTGCTGTTTAAATTTAGAGTGCGGAATTATCATCATTTTTGCAATTAAGGGACAATTTAGCATGGGCAATCCACCTGCCCTGCATATCTTGGGGTTGTCGGGGTGAAACCCAGGCAGACACCGGGAGAATGTGTAAACTCCACAGGGACAGTAACCAAGGGCCGGGATTCGAACACGGGTGTTCAGCGCCGTAGACTGCGGTGTTAACCACTGTGCCACGTAGCCCCGTTTCAATCCCAATCTTTATTGCCCGGTTCTCGCCCATTTTCCGGTGTCAATCCCCATCTAATCCCAATGCCCCACTCTCTCCCCATAACAGTGTGTCAATCCGCAAACTAATCCCACTGGCCGGCACTCACCCCATAGCACTGTATGAATCCCCAAACTAATCCCAGTTTCACCATAGCCCCGTGTCAATCCCCAAACTAATCCCACTCTCCCCACAGCCCTGTATCAATCTCCAAACTAATCCCACTGTCCCCACAGCCCTGTGTCAACCCCCAATACTAATCCCACTCTCCCCACAGCCCTGTATCAATCCCCAAACTAATCCCGCTCTCACCATAACCCCGTATCAATCCCCAAACTAATCCCACTCTCCCCAAAGCCCTGTGTCAATCCCCAAACTAATCCCTCTCTCCCCACAGCCCCGGTCAATCCCCAAACTAATCCCACTCTCCCCATAGACCTGGGTCAATCCCCAAACTAATCCCACTCTCCCCACAGCACTGTGTCAATCCCCAAATTGATCCCACACTCCCCACAGCCCTGGGACAATCCCCAATATTAATACAACTCACCACACAGCCCTTTGTCAATCCCCAAACTAATCCCACTCTCACCAGAGCCCTGTGTCAATCTCCAAATTAATCCCACTCTGCCCACAGCCCTGCGTCAATCCACAATACTAATCCCACACTCCCCACAGCCCCGTGTCAATCCCCAAACTAATCCCACTCTCCCCATAGCCCTGTATCAATCCCCAAAATAATCCCACTCTCCCATAGACCTTGGTCAATCCATAAAACTAATCCCACTCTTCCCACAGCCCTGTGTCACACCACAAACTAATCCCACTCTCCCCACAGCCCTGTGTCAATCCCCAAACTAATCCCTCTCTCCCCACAGCCCTGTGTCAATCCCCAATACTAATACCACTCTCCCCACAGCCCTGTGTCAATCCACAATACTAATCCCACACTCCCCACAGCCCTGTATCAATCCCCAAACTAATCCCACTCTCACCATTGCCCCGTGTCAATTCACAAACTAATCCCACTCTCTCCACAGCCCTGTGTCAATCTCCAAACTAATCCTACTCTCACCAGAGCCCCGGTCAATCTCCAAACTAATCCCACTCTCCCCACAGCCGTGTGTCTATCCCCAAACTAACCCCACTCTCCCCACAGACCTGTGTCAATCCCCAAACTAATCCCACTCTCCCCACAGCCCTGTGTCATTACCCATACTAATCCCACTCTCCCCACACCCCAGTGTCAATCCCCAAACTAATCCCACTCTCCCCACAGCCCAGTGTCATTCCCCAAACTAATCCCACTCTCCCCACAGCCCAGTGTCAATCCCCAAACTAATCCCACTCTTTCCACAGCCCAGTGTCATTCCCCAAACTAATCCAACTCTCCCCACAGCCCAGTGCCAATCCCCAAACTAATCCCACTCTCCCCACAGCCCTGTATCAATCCCCAAACTAATCCCACTCTCCCCACTGCCCTGTGTCAATCCCCAAACTAATCCCACACTCCCCACAGCCGTGGGTCAATCCCCAAATTAATCCCACTCTCCCCACAGCCCTGTATCAATCCCCAAACAAATCCCACTCTCCCCACAGCCCTGTGTCAATCCCCAAACTAATCCCACTCTCCCCACAGCCCTGTGTCAATCCCCGAACTAATCCCACTCTCTCCACAACCCTGTGTCAATCCCCAAATTCATCCCACTCTCCCCACAGCCCTGTGTCAACCCCCAATACTAATCCCACTCTCCCCACAGCCCTGTGTCAATCCACAATACTAATCTCACTCTAACCTTTGCCCCGTGTCAATCCCCAAACTAATCCCACTCTCCCCACAGCCCTATGTCAATCTCCAAACTAATCCCACTCTCCCCACAGCCCTGTGTCAATCCCCAAACTAATCCCACTCTCCCCACAGCCCTGTGTCAATCCCCGAACTAATCCCGCTCTCACCATAGCCCTGTGTCAATCCCCAAACTGATCCCACTCTCCCCACAGCCCTGGGACTATCCCCAAACTAATCCCACACTCCCCACAGCCCTGGATCAATCCCCAAACTAATCCCACTCTCCCCACAGCCCTGTGTCAATCCCCAAACTGATCCCACTCTCCCCACAGCCCTGGGACAATCCCCAATATTAATACGACTCACCACACAGCACTGTGACAATCCCCAAACTAATGCCACTCTCCCCACTGTCCTGGGACAATCACACATACGAATCCCACTCTCCCCACAGCCCCGTGTCAATCCCCAAACTAATCCCACTCTCCCCACAGCCCTGTATCAATCCCCAAACTAATCCCACTTTCCCCATAGCCCTGTGTCAATCCCCAAACTAATCCCACTCTCCCCACAGCCCTGTGTCAATCCCCAGACTAATCCCACTTACCCCATAGCCCTGTGTCAATCCCCAAACTAATCCCACTCTCCCCAAAGCCCTGTGTCAACCCCCAATACTCATCCCACTCTCCCCACAGCCCTGTGTCAATCCCCAAACTAATCCCACTCTCCCCACAGCCCTGTATCAATCCCCAAACTAATCCCACTCTCCCCACTGTCCTGGGACAATCACACATACTAATCCCATTCTCCCCACAGCCCTGTGTCTACTCCCAAACTAATCCCATTCTCCCCACAGCCCTGTGTCAATCCCCAAACTAATCCCACTCTCACCAGAGCCCGGTGTCAATCCCCAAACTAATCCCACTCTCCCCACAGCCCTGTGACAATCCCGAAAATTAATCCCACTCTCACCAGAGCCCCGGTCAATCCCCAAACTAATCCCACTCTCACCAGAGCCCCGGTCAATCCCCAAACGAATCCCACTCTCCCCACAGCCCTGTGTCAATCCCCAAACTAATCCCACTCTCCCCACAGCCCTGGGTCAATCACCAAACTAATCCCACTCATCCCACAGTCCTTTGTCAATCCCCAAACTAATCCCAATCTCCCCACAGCCCTGGGTCAAGCCCCAAACTAATCCCACTCTCCCCACGGCCATGTGTCCATCCCCAAACTAATCCCACTCTCCCCACAGCCTTCGGTAAATCCCCAAACTAATCCTACTCTCCCCACAGCCCTGTGTCAATCCTGAACACTAATCCCACTCTCCACACAGCCCTGTGTCAAGCCCCAAACTAATCCAACTCTCCCCACAGCCCTGTGTCAATCCTGAACACTAATCCCACTCTCCCCACAGCCCTGTGTCAAACCCCAAACTAATCCCACTCTCGCCACAGCCCTGTGTCAATCCCTAACCTAATCCCACTCTCCACTCTGCCCTGTGTCAATCCCCAAACTAATCCCACTCTCCCCACAGCCCTGTGTCAATCCCCAAACGGATCCCACTCTCCCCACAGCCCTGTGTCAATCCCCAAACTAATCCCACTCTCCCCACAGCCCTGTGACAATCCCCAAACTAATCCCACTCTCCCAACAGCCCTGTGTCAATCCCCAAACTAAGCCCTCTCTCCCAACATCCCTGGATCATTCCCCAAACTATTCCCACTCTCCCCACAGCCCTGTGTCAATCTCCAAACTAATCCCTCTCTCCCCACAGCCCTGGATCATTCGCCAAACTAATCCCACTCTCCCCATAGCCCTGTCTCAATCCCCAAACTAATCCCACTCTCCCCACAGCCCTGTGTCAATCCCCAAACTAATCCCACTCTCACCAGAGCCCCGGTCAATCCCCAAACTAATCCCACTCTCCCCACAGCCCTGTGTCAATCCCCAAACTAATCCCACTCTCACCAGAGCCCTGGTCAATCCCCAAACTAATCCCACTCTCCCCACAGCCCTGTGTCAATCCCCAAACTAATCCCACTCTCCCCACAGCCCTGGGTCAATCACCAAACTAATCCCACTCTTCCCACAGTCCTGTGTCAATCCCCAAACTAATCCCAATCTCCCCACAGCCCTGTGTCAATCCCCAAACTAATCCCATTCTCCCCACGGCCATGTGTCCATCCCCAAACTAATCCCACTCTCCCCACAGCCTTCGGTCAATCCCCAAACTAATCCCACTCTCCCCACAGCCCTGTGTCAATCCTGAACACTAATCGCACTCTCCCCACAGCCCTGTGTCAAGCCCCAAACTAATCCCACTCTCCCCACAGCCCTGTGTCAAACCTGAACACTAATCCCACTCTCCCCACAGCCCTGTGTCAAACCCCAAACTAATCCCACTCTCGCCACAGCCCTGTGTCAATCCCCAACCTAATCCCACTCTCCACTATGCCCTGTGTCAATCCCCAAACTAATCCCTCTCTCCCCACAGCCCTGTGTCAATCCCCAAACTAATCCCACTCTCCCCACAGCCCTGTGTCAATCCCCAAACTAATCCCACTCTCCCCACAGCCCTGTGTCAATCTCCAAACTAATCCCACTCTCCCCACAGCCCTGTGTCAAACCCCAAACTAATCCCACTCTCGCCACAGCCCTGTGTCAATCCCAAAACTAATCCCACTCTCCCCACAGCCCTGTGTCAATCCCCAAATTAATCCCACTCTCCCCACAGCCCTGTATCAATCCCCAAACTAATTCCACTCTCCCCACAGCCCTGTATCAATCCCCAAACTAATCCCACTCTCCCCACAGCCCTGTGTCAATGTCCGAACTAATCCCACTCTCTCCACAGCCCTGTGTCAAATTTCAAATTCATCCCACTCTCCCCACAGCCTGTGTCAACCCCCAATACTAATCCCACTCTCCCCACAGCCCTGTGTCAATCCACAATACTAATCTCACTCTAACCTTTGCCCCGTGTCAATTCCCAAACTAATCCCACTCTCCCCACAGCCCTATGTCAATCTCCAAACTAATCCCACTCTCCCCACAGCCCTGTGTCAATCCCCAAACTAATCCCACTCTCCCCACAGCCCTGTGTCAATCCCCGAACTAATCCCGCTCTCACCATAGCCCCGTGTCAATCCCCAAACTAATCCCACTCTCCCCACAGCCCTGTGTCAATCCCCAAACTAATCCCACTCTCCCCAAAGCCCTGGATCAATCCCCAAACTAATCCCACTCTCCCCACAGCCCTGTGTCAATCCCCAAACTGATCCCACTCTCCCCACAGCCCTGGGACAATCCCCAATATTAATACGACTCACCACACAGCACTGTGACAATCCCCAAACTAATGCCACTCTCCCCACTGTCCTGGGACAATCACACATACTAATCCCATTCTCCCCACAGCCCTGTGTCTACCCACAAACTAATCCCACCCTTCCCACAGCCCTGTGTCAATCCCCAAACTAATCCCACTCTCCTCACAGCCCTTGGTCATTCCCAAACTAATCCCACTCTCCCCACAGCCCTGTGTCAATCCCCAAACTAATCCCACTATCACGAGAGCCCCGGTCAATCCCCAAACTAATCCCACTCTCCCCACAGCCCTGTGTAACTCCCCAAACTAATCCCACTCTCCACACAGCCCTGTGTCAATCCCCAAACTAATCCCACTCTCTCCACTGCCCTGAGTCAATCCCCAATACTAATCCCACTATCCACACAGCCCTGTATCAATCCCAAAACTAATCCCACTCTCACCATAGCCCCGTGTCAACCCCCAAACTAACCCCACTCTCCCCACAGCCCTGAGTAATCCCCCAATACTAATCCCACTCTCCGCCCTGCCCTGTGTCAATCCCCAAACTAATCCCACTCTTCCCACAGCCCTGGGTCAATCCCCAAACTAATCTCACTCTCCCCACAGCCCTGCTCATTCCCCAATACTAATCCTACTCTCCCCACAGCCCTGTGTCACTCCCCAAACTAATCCCACACTCCACACAGCCCTGTATCAATCCCGAAACTAATCCCACTCTCTCCACAGCCCTGTGTCAACCCACAATAATAATCCGACTCACCCCTCAGCCCAGTGTCAATCCCCAAACTAAACTCACTCTCCCCACAGCCCTGGGTCATTCCACAATACTAATCCCACTCTCCCCACAGCCCTGTGTCACTCCACAAACTAATCCCACACTCCACACAGCCCTGTATCAATCCCCAAACTAATCTCACTCTCTCCACAGCCCTGTGTCAACCCACAATAATAATCCCACTCTCCCCACAGCCCTGAGTCGATCCCCAAACTGATCCCACACTCCCCACAGCCCTGTATCAATCCCCAATATAATCCCACTCTCCCCACAGCCCTGTGTCAACCCCCAATACTAATCCCACTCTCCCCAAAGCCCTGTGTCAATCCCCAAACGAATCCCACTCTCCCATAGCCCTGGGTCATTCCCCAATACTAATCGCACTCTCCCCACAGCCCTGTGTAACTCCCCAAACTAATCCCACTCTCCACACAGCCCTGTGTCAATCCCTAAACTAATCCCACTCTCCCCACTGCCCTGTGTCAATCCCCAATACTAATCCCACTATCCACACAGCCGTGTATCAATCCCCAAACTAATCTCACTCTCACCATAGCCCCGTGTCAACCCCCAAACTAACCCCACTCTCCCCACAGCCCTGAGTAATCCCCCAATACTAATCCCACTCTCCGCCCTGCCCTGTGTCAATCCCCAAACTAATCCCACTCTTCCCACAGCCCTGGGTCAATCCCCAAACTAATCTCACTCTCCCCACAGCCCTGCTCATTCCCCAATACTAATCCTACTCTCCCCACAGCCCTGTGTCACTCCCCAAACTAATCCCACACTCCACACAGCCCTGTATCAATCCCGAAACTAATCCCACTCTCTCCACAGCCCTGTGTCAACCCACAATAATAATCCGACTCACCCCTCAGCCCAGTGTCAATCCCCAAACTAAACTCACTCTCCCCACAGCCCTGGGTCATTCCACAATACTAATCCCACTCTCCCCACAGCCCTGTGTCACTCCACAAACTAATCCCACACTCCACACAGCCCTGTATCAATCCCCAAACTAATCTCACTCTCTCCACAGCCCTGTGTCAACCCACAATAATAATCCCACTCTCCCCACAGCCCTGAGTCGATCCCCAAACTGATCCCACACTCCCCACAGCCCTGTATCAATCCCCAATATAATCCCACTCTCCCCACAGCCCTGTGTCAACCCCCAATACTAATCCCACTCTCCCCAAAGCCCTGTGTCAATCCCCAAACGAATCCCACTCTCCCATAGCCCTGGGTCATTCCCCAATACTAATCGCACTCTCCCCACAGCCCTGTGTAACTCCCCAAACTAATCCCACTCTCCACACAGCCCTGTGTCAATCCCTAAACTAATCCCACTCTCCCCACTGCCCTGTGTCAATCCCCAATACTAATCCCACTATCCACACAGCCGTGTATCAATCCCCAAACTAATCTCACTCTCACCATAGCCCCGTGTCAACCCCCAAACTAACCCCACTCTCCCCACAGCCCTGAGTAATCCCCCAATACTAATCCCACTCTCCGCCCTGCCCTGTGTCAGTCCCCAAACTAATCCCACTCTTCCCACAGCCCTGGGTCAATCCCCAAACTAATCTCACTCTCCCCACAGACCTGCTTATTCCCCAATACTAATCCCATTCTCCCCACAGCCCTGTGTCACTCCCCAAACTAATCCCACACTCCACACAGCCCTGTATCAATCCCCAAACTAATCCCACTCTCTCCACAGCCCTGTGTCAACCCACAATAATAATCCCACTCACCCCACAGCCCTGTGTCAATCCCCAAACTAATCTCACTCTCCCCACAGCCCTGGGTCACTCCCCAATACTAATCCCACTCTCCCCACAGCCCTGTGTCACTCCCCAAACTAATCCCACACTCCACACAGCCCTGTATCAATCCCCAAACTAATCCCACTCTCTCCACAGCCCTGTGTCAACCCACAATAATAATCCCACTCTCCCCACAGCCCTGTGTCAATCTCCAAACTAATCCCTCTCTCCCCACAGCCCTGGATCATTCCCCAAACTAATCCCACTCTCCCCATAGCCCTGTCTCAATCCCCAAACTAATCCCACTCTCCCCACAGCCCTGTGTCAATCCCCAAACTAATCCCACTCTCACCAGAGCCCCGGTCAATCCCCAAACTAATCCCACTCTCCCCACAGCCCTGTGTCAATCCCCAAACTAATCCCACTCTCCCCACAGCCCTGTGTCAATCCCCAAACTAATCCCACTCTCCCCACAGCCCTGGGTCAATCACCAAACTAATCCCACTCTTCCCACAGTCCTGTGTCAATCCCCAAACGAATCCCAATCTCCCCACAGCCCTGTGTCAATCCCCAAACTAATCCCATTCTCCCCACGGCCATGTGTCCATCCCCAAACTAATCCCACTCTCCCCACAGCCTTCGGTCTATCCCCAAACTAATCCCACTCTCCCCACAGCCCTGTGTCAATCCTGAACACTAATCGCACTCTCCCCACAGCCCTGTGTCAAGCCCCAAACTAATCCCACTCTCCCCACAGCCCTGTGTCAAACCTGAACACTAATCCCACTCTCCCCACAGCCCTGTGTCAAACCCCAAACTAATCCCACTCTCGCCACAGCCCTGTGTCAATCCCCAACCTAATCCCACTCTCCACTATGCCCTGTGTCAATCCCCAAACTAATCCCTCTCTCCCCACAGCCCTGTGTCAATCCCCAAACTAATCCCACTCTCCCCACAGCCCTGTGTCAATCCCCAAACTAATCCCACTCTCCCCACAGCCCTGTGTCAATCTCCAAACTAATCCCACTCTCCCCACAGCCCTGTGTCAAACCCCAAACTAATCCCACTCTCGCCACAGCCCTGTGTCAATCCCAAAACTAATCCCACTCTCCCCACAGCCCTGTGTCAATCCCCAAATTAATTCCACTCTCCCCACAGCCCTGTATCAATCCCCAAACTAATTCCACTCTCCCCACAGCCCTGTATCAATCCCCAAACTAATCCCACTCTCCCCACAGCCCTGTGTCAATGCCCGAACTAATCCCACTCTCTCCACAGCCCTGTGTCAAATTTCAAATTCATCCCACTCTCCCCACAGCCCTGTGTCAACCCCCAATACTAATCCCACTCTCCCCACAGCCCTGTGTCAATCCACAATACTAATCTCACTCTAACCTTTGCCCCGTGTCAATTCCCAAACTAATCCCACTCTCCCCACAGCCCTATGTCAATCTCCAAACTAATCCCACTCTCCCCACAGCCCTGTGTCAATCCCCAAACTAATCCCACTCTCCCCACAGCCCTGTGTCAATCCCCGAACTAATCCCGCTCTCACCATAGCCCCGTGTCAATCCCCAAACTAATCCCACTCTCCCCACAGCCCTGTGTCAATCCCCAAACTAATCCCACTCTCCCCAAAGCCCTGGATCAATCCCCAAACTAATCCCACTCTCCCCACAGCCCTGTGTCAATCCCCAAACTGATCCCACTCTCCCCACAGCCCTGGGACAATCCCCAATATTAATACGACTCACCACACAGCACTGTGACAATCCCCAAACTAATGCCACTCTCCCCACTGTCCTGGGACAATCACACATACTAATCCCATTCTCCTCACAGCCCTGTGTCTACCCACAAACTAATCCCACTCTTCCCACAGCCCTGTGTCAATCCCCAAACTAATCCCACTCTCCTCACAGCCCTTGGTCATTCCCAAACTAATCCCACTCTCCCCACAGCCCTGTGTCAATCCCCAAACTAATCCCACTATCACGAGAGCCCCGGTCAATCCCCAAACTAATCCCACTCTCCCCACAGCCCTGTGTAACTCCCCAAACTAATCCCACTCTCCCCACTGCCCTGAGTCAATCCCCAATACTAATCCCACTATCCACACAGCCCTGTATCAATCCCAAAACTAATCCCACTCTCACCATAGCCCCGTGTCAACCCCCAAACTAACCCCACTCTCCCCACAGCCCTGAGTAATCCCCCAATACTAATCCCACTCTCCGCCCTGCCCTGTGTCAATCCCCAAACTAATCCCACTCTTCCCACAGCCCTGGGTCAATCCCCAAACCAATCTCACTCTCCCCACAGCCCTGCTCATTCCCCATTACTAATCCTACTCTCCCCACAGCTCTGTGTCACTCCCCAAACTAATCCCACACTCCACACAGCCCTGTATCAATCCCGAAACTAATCCCACTCTCTCCACAGCCCTGTGTCAACCCACAATAATAATCCGACTCACCCCTCAGCCCAGTGTCAATCCCCAAACTAAACTCACTCTCCCCACAGCCCTGGGTCATTCCCCAATACTAATCCCACTCTCCCCACAGCCCTGTGTCACTCCACAAACTAATCCCACACTCCACACAGCCCTGTATCAATCCCCAAACTAATCTCACTCTCTCCACAGCCCTGTGTCAACCCACAATAATAATCCCACTCTCCCCACAGCCCTGAGTCGATCCCCAAACTGATCCCACACTCCCCACAGCCCTGTATCAATCCCCAATATAATCCCACTCTCCCCACAGCCCTGTGTCAACCCCCAATACTAATTCCACTCTCCCCAAAGCCCTGTGTCAATCCCCAAACGAATCCCACTCTCCCATAGCCCTGGGTCATTCCCCAATACTAATCGCACTCTCCCCACAGCCCTGTGTAACTCCCCAAACTAATCCCACTCTCCACACAGCCCTGTGTCAATCCCGAAACTAATCCCACTCTCCCCACTGCCCTGTGTCAATCCCCAATACTAATCCCACTATCCACACAGCCGTGTATCAATCCCCAAACTAATCTCACTCTCACCATAGCCCCGTGTCAACCCCCAAACTAACCCCACTCTCCCCACAGCCCTGAGTAATCCCCCAATACTAATCCCACTCTCCGCCCTGCCCTGTGTCAGTCCCCAAACTAATCCCACTCTTCCCACAGCCCTGGGTCAATCCCCAAACTAATCTCACTCTCCCCACAGACCTGCTTATTCCCCAATACTAATCCCACTCTCCCCACAGCCCTGTGTCACTCCCCAAACTAATCCCACACTCCACACAGCCCTGTATCAATCCCCAAACTAATCCCACTCTCTCCACAGCCCTGTGTCAACCCACAATAATAATCCCACTCACCCCACAGCCCTGTGTCAATCCCCAAACTAATCTCACTCTCCCCACAGCCCTGGGTCACTCCCCAATACTAATCCCACTCTCCCCACAGCCCTGTGTCACTCCCCAAACTAATCCCACACTCCACACAGCCCTGTATCAATCCCCAAACTAATCCCACTCTCTCCACAGCCCTGTGTCAACCCACAATAATAATCCCACTCTCCCCACAGACCTGTGTCAATCCCCAAACTAATCCCACTCTCCCCAAAGCCCTGTATCAATCCCCAAACTAATCCCACTCTCCCCACAGCCCTGCGTCAATCCCCAAACTAATCCCACTCTCCCCACAGCCCTGTGTCAATCTCCAAACTAATCCCACTCTCCCCACAGCCCTGTGTCAATCCCCAAACTAATCCCACTATCACGAGAGCCCCGGTCAATCCCCAAACTAATCCCACTCTCCCATAGCCCTGGGTCATTCCCCAATACTAATCGCACTCTCCCCACAGCCCTGTGTAACTCCCCAAACTAATCCCACTCTCCACACAGCCCTGTGTCAATCCCCAAACTAATCCCACTCTCCCCAAAGCCCTGTGTCAATCCCCAATACTAATCCCACTCTCCACACAGCCCTGTATCAATCCCCAAACTAATCCCACTCTCACCATAGCCCCGTGTCAATCCCCAAACTAACCCCACTCTCCTCACAGCCCTGAGTCATCCCACAATACTAATCCCACTCTCCGCCCTGCCCTGTGTCAAACCCCAAACTAATCTCACTCTTCCAACAGCCCTCTGTCAATCCCCAAACTAATCCCACTCTCCCCGCAGCCCTGTGTCAATCCCCAAACTAATCCCACTCTCCCCACTGCCCTGTGTCAATCCCCAAACTAATCCCACTCTTCCCACAGCCCTGGGTCAATCCTCAAACTAATCCCACTCTCCCCACAGCCCTGTGTCAATCCCCAAACTAATCCCACTCTCCCCACAGCCCTGTGTCAATCCCCAAACTAATCCCACTCTCCCCACTGCCCTGTGTCAATCCCCAAACTAATCCCACTCTCCCCACAGCCCTGTATCAATCCCCAAACTAATCCCGCTCTCACCAAAGCCCCGTGTCAATCCCCAAACTAATCCCACTCTCCCCACAGCCCTGTGTCAATCCCCAGACTAATCCCACTTACCCCATAGCCCTGTGTCAACCCCCAATACTCATCCCACTCTCCCCACAGCCCTGTGTCAATCCCCAAACTAATCCCACTCTCCCCACAGCCCTGTATCAATCCCCAAACTAATCCCACTCTCCCCACTGTCCTGGGACAATCACACATACTAATCCCATTCTCCCCACAGCCCTGTGTCTACTCCCAAACTAATCCCATTCTCCCCACAGCCCTGTGTCAATCCCCAAACTAATCCCACTCTCACCAGAGCCCGGTGTAAATCCCCAAACTAATCCCACTCTCCCCACAGCCCTGTGACAATCCCCAAATTAATCCCACTCTCACCAGAGCCCCGGTCAATCCCCAAACTAATCCCACTCTCACCAGAGCCCCGGTCAATCACCAAACGAATCCCACTCTCCCCACAGCCCTGTGTCAATCCCCAAACTAATCCCACTCTCCCCACAGCCCTGGGTCAATCACCAAACTAATCCCACTCATCCCACAGTCCTGTGTCAATCCCCAAACTAATCCCAATCTCCCCACAGCCCTGTGTCAATCCCCAAACTAATCCCACTCTCCCCACGGCCATGTGTCCATCCCCAAACTAATCCCACTCTCCCCACAGCCTTCGGTAAATCCCCAAACTAATCCCACTCTCCCCACAGCCCTGTGTCAATCCTGAACACTAATCCCACTCTCCACACAGCCCTGTGTCAAGCCCCAAACTAATCCCACTCTCCCCACAGCCCTGTGTCAATCCTGAACACTAATCCCACTCTCCCCACAGCCCTGTGTCAAACCCCAAACTAATCCCACTCTCGCCACAGCCCTGTGTCAATCCCTAACCTAATCCCACTCTCCACTCTGCCCTGTGTCAATCCCCAAACTAATCCCTCTCTCCCCACAGCCCTGTGTCAATCCCCAAACGGATCCCACTCTCCCCACAGCCCTGTGTCAATCCCCAAACTAATCCCACTCTCCCCACAGCCCTGTGACAATCCCCAAACTAATCCCACTCTCCAAACAGACCTGTGTCAATCCCCAAACTAATCCCTCTCTCCCAACATCCCTGGATCATTCCCCAAACTATTCCCACTCTCCCCACAGCCCTGTGTCAATCTCCAAACTAATCCCTCTCTCCCCACAGCCCTGGATCATTCGCCAAACTAATCCCACTCTCCCCATAGCCCTGTCTCAATCCCCAAACTAATCCCACTCTCCCCACAGCCCTGTGTCAATCCCCAAACTAATCCCACTCTCACCAGAGCCCCGGTCAATCCCCAAACTAATCCCACTCTCCCCACAGCCCTGTGTCAATCCCCAAACTAATCCCACTCTCACCAGAGCCCTGGTCAATCCCCAAACTAATCCCACTCTCCCCACAGCCCTGTGTCAATCCCCAAACTAATCCCACTCTCCCCACAGCCCTGGGTCAATCACCAAACTGATCCCACTCTTCCCACAGTCCTGTGTCAATCCCCAAACTAATCCCAATCTCCCCACAGCCCTGTGTCAATCCCCAAACTAATCCCATTCTCCCCACGGCCATGTGTCCATCCCCAAACTAATCCCACTCTCCCCACAGCCTTCGGTCAATCCCCAAACTAATCCCACTCTCCCCACAGCCCTGTGTCAATCCTGAACACTAATCGCACTCTCCCCACAGCCCTGTGTCAAGCCCCAAACTAATCCCACTCTCCCCACAGCCCTGTGTCAAACCTGAACACTAATCCCACTCTCCCCACAGCCCTGTGTCAAACACCAAACTAATCCCACTCTCGCCACAGCCCTGTCTCAATCCCCAACCTAATCCCACTCTCCACTATGCCCTGTGTCAATCCCCAAACTAATCCCTCTCTCCCCACAGCCCTGTGTCAATCCCCAAACTAATCCCACTCTCCCCACAGCCCTGTGTCAATCCCCAAACTAATCCCACTCTCCCCACAGCCCTGTGTCAATCTCCAAACTAATCCCACTCTCCCCACAGCCCTGTGTCAAACCCCAAACTAATCCCACTCTCGCCACAGCCCTGTGTCAATCCCAAAACTAATCCCACTCTCCCCACAGCCCTGTGTCAATCCCCAAATTAATCCCACTCTCCCCACAACCCTGTATCAATCCCCAAACTAATTCCACTCTCCCCACAGCCCTGTATCAATCCCCAAACTAATCCCACTCTCCCCATTGCCCTGTGTCAATGCCCGAACTAATCCCACTCTCTCCACAGCCCTGTGTCAAATTTCAAATTCATCCCACTCTCCCCACAGCCCTGTGTCAACCCCCAATACTAATCCCACTCTCCCCACAGCCCTGTGTCAATCCACAATACTAATCTCACTCTAACCTTTGCCCCGTGTCAATTCCCAAACTAATCCCACTCTCCCCACAGCCCTATGTCAATCTCCAAACTAATCCCACTCTCCCCACAGCCCTGTGTCAATCCCCAAACTAATCCCACTCTCCCCACAGCCCTGTGTCAATCCCCGAACTAATCCCGCTCTCACCATAGCCCCGTGTCAATCCCCAAACTAATCCCACTCTCCCCACAGCCCTGTGTCAATCCCCAAACTAATCCCACTCTCCCCAAAGCCCTGGATCAATCCCCAAACTAATCCCACTCTCCCCACAGCCCTGTGTCAATCCCCAAACTGATCCCACTCTCCCCACAGCCCTGGGACAATCCCCAATATTAATACGACTCACCACACAGCACTGTGACAATCCCCAAACTAATGCCACTCTCCCCACTGTCCTGGGACAATCACACATACTAATCCCATTCTCCCCACAGCCCTGTGTCTACCCACAAACTAATCCCACTCTTCCCACAGCCCTGTGTCAATCCCCAAACTAATCCCACTCTCCTCACAGCCCTTGGTCATTCCCAAACTAATCCCACTCTCCCCACAGCCCTGTGTCAATCCCCAAACTTATCCCACTATCACGAGAGCCCCGGTCAATCCCCAAACTAATCCCACTCTCCCCACAGCCCTGTGTAACTCCCCAAACTAATCCCACTCTCCACACAGCCCTGTGTCAATCCCCAAACTAATCCCACTCTCCCCACTGCCCTGAGTCAATCCCCAATACTAATCCCACTATCCACACAGCCCTGTATCAATCCCAAAACTAATCCCACTCTCACCATAGCCCCGTGTCAACACCCAAACTAACCCCACTCTCCCCACAGCCCTGAGTAATCCCCCAATACTAATCCCACTCTCCGCCCTGCCCTGTGTCAATCCCCAAACTAATCCCACTCTTCCCACAGCCCTGGGTCAATCCCCAAACTAATCTCACTCTCCCCACAGCCCTGCTCATTCCCCAATACTAATCCTACTCTCCCCACAGCCCTGTGTCACTCCCCAAACTAATCCCACACTCCACACAGCCCTGTATCAATCCCGAAACTAATCCCACTCTCTCCACAGCCCTGTGTCAACCCACAATAATAATCCGACTCACCCCTCAGCCCAGTGTCAATCCCCAAACTAAACTCACTCTCCCCACAGCCCTGGGTCATTCCCCAATACTAATCCCACTCTCCCACAGCCCTGTGTCACTCCACAAACTAATCCCACACTCCACACAGCCCTGTATCAATCCCCAAACTAATCTCACTCTCTCCACAGCCCTGTGTCAACCCACAATAATAATCCCACTCTCCCCACAGCCCTGAGTCGATCCCCAAACTGATCCCACACTCCCCACAGCCCTGTATCAATCCGCAATATAATCCCACTCTCCCCACAGCCCTGTGTCAACCCCCAATACTAATCCCACTCTCCCCAAAGCCCTGTGTCAATCCCCAAACGAATCCCACTCTCCCATAGCCCTGGGTCATTCCCCAATACTAATCGCACTCTCCCCACAGCCCTGTGTAACTCCCCAAACTAATCCCACTCTCCACACAGCCCTGTGTCAATCCCGAAACTAATCCCACTCTCCCCACTGCCCTGTGTCAATCGCCAATACTAATCCCACTATCCACACAGCCGTGTATCAATCCCCAAACTAATCTCACTCTCACTATAGCCCCGTGTCAACCCCCAAACTAACCCCACTCTCCCCACAGCCCTGAGTAATCCCCCAATACTAATCCCACTCTCCGCCCTGCCCTGTGTCAGTCCCCAAACTAATCCCACTCTTCCCACAGCCCTGGGTCAATCCCCAAACTAATCTCACTCTCCCACAGACCTGCTTATTCCCCAATACTAATCCCACTCTCCCCACAGCCCTGTGTCACTCCCCAAACTAATCCCACACTCCACACAGCCCTGTATCAATCCCCAAACTAATCCCACTCTCTCCACAGCCCTGTGTCAACCCACAATAATAATCCCACTCACCCCACAGCCCTGTGTCAATCCCCAAACTAATCTCACTCTCCCCACAGCCCTGGGTCACTCCCCAATACTAATCCCACTCTCCCCACAGCCCTGTGTCACTCCCCAAACTAATCCCACACTCCACACAGCCCTGTATCAATCCCCAAACTAATCCCACTCTCTCCACAGCCCTGTGTCAACCCACAATAATAATCCCACTCTCCCCACAGACCTGTGTCAATCCCCAAACTAATCCCACACTCCCCACAGCCCTGTATCAATCCCCAAACTAATCCCACTCTCCCCACAGCCCTGCGTCAATCCCCAAACTAATCCCACTCTCCCCACAGCCCTGTGTCAATCTCCAAACTAATCCCACTCTCCCCACAGCCCTGTGTCAATCCCCAAACTAATCCCACTATCACGAGAGCCCGGGTCAATCCCCAAACTAATCCCACTCTCCCATAGCCCTGGGTCATTCCCCAATACTAATCGCACTCTCCCCACAGCCCTGTGTAACTCCCCAAACTAATCCCACACTCCACACAGCCCTGTGTCAATCCCCAAACTAATCCCACTCTCCCCAAAGCCCTGTGTCAATCCCCAATACTAATCCCACTCTCCACACAGCCCTGTATCAATCCCCAAACTAATCCCACTCTCACCATAGCCCCGTGTCAATCCCCAAACTAACCCCACTCTCCTCACAGCCCTGAGTCATCCCACAATACTAATCCCACTCTCCGCCCTGCCCTGTGTCAAACCCCAAACTAATCTCACTCTTCCAACAGCCCTCTGTCAATCCCCAAACTAATCCCACTCTCCCCACAGCCCTGTGTCAATCCCCAAACTAATCCCATTCTCCCCATAGCCCTGGGTCATTCCCGAATACTAATCCCACTCTCCCCACAGAACTGTGTCACTCCCCAAACTCATCCCACTCTCCCCACAGCACTGTGTCAATCCCCAAACTAATCCCACTCTCCCCACAGCCCTGTGTCAATCCCCAATACTAATCCCTCTCTCCGCACAGACCTGTGTCAGCCCCCAAACAAATCCCACACTCCCCACAGCCCTGTGTCAATCCCCAAACTAATCCCACTCTCCCCACAGCCCCGGTCAATCCCCAAATTAATCACAGTCTCCCCACAGCCCTGTGTCAATCCCCAAACTAATCCCACACACCCCACAGCCCTGTGTCAATCTCCAAACTAATCCAACTCTCCCCACAGCCCCGGTCAATCCCCAAACTAATCCCACTCTCCATACAGCACTGTGTCAATCCCCAAACTAATCCCACTCTCCCCACAGCCCTGTGTCACTCCCCAAACTAATCCCACTCTCCCCACAGCCGTGTGTCACTCCCCAAACTAATCCCACTCTCCCCACAGCACTGTGTCAATCCCCAAACTAATCCCACTCTCCCCACAGTCCTGTGTCAATCCCCAATACTAATCCCACTCTCCGCACAGACCTGTGTCAACCCCCAAACAAATCCCACACTCCCCACAGCCCTGTGTCAATCCCCAAACTAATCCCACTCTCCCCACAGCCCCGGTCAATCCCCAAACTAATCCCAGTCTCCCCACAGCCCTGTGTCAATCCCCAAACTAATCCCACATTCCCCAAAGCCCTGTGTCAATCCCCAAACTAATCCCACTCTCCCCACAGCCCCGGTCAATCCCCAAACTAATCCCACTCTCCCTACAGCACTGTGTCAATCCCCAAACTAATCCCACTCTCCCCACAGCCCTGTGTCACTCCCCAAACTAATCCCACTATCCCCACAGCCCTGTGTCAATCCCCAATACTAATCCTACTCTCCGCACAGACCTGTGTCAATCCCCAAACTAATCCCACACTCCCCACATCCCTGTGTCAATCCCCAAACTAATCCCACTCTCCCCACAGACCCGGTCAATCCCCAAACTAATCCCAGTCTCCCCACAGCCCTGTGTCAATCCCCAAACTGATCCCACTCTCCCAACAGCCCTGGGTCAATCCACAAACTAATCCCACTCTCCCCCCAGCCATGCGTCAATTCCCAAACTAATCCCACTCTCCCCACAGCCCTGCATCAATCCCCAAACTAATCCCACTCTCACCATAGCCCCGTGTCAATCCCCAAACTAATCCCACTCTCCCCACAGCCCTGTGTCAATCCCCAAACTAATCCCACACTCCACAAAGCCCTATAGCAATCCCCAAACTAATCCCACTCTCCCCACAGACCTGTGTCGATCCCCAAACTGATCCCACTCTCCCCACAGCCGTGGGACAATCCCCAAACTAATCGCACTCTTCCCAAAGCCCTGTGTCAATCCCCAAACTAATCCCACTCTCACCAGAGCCCTGGTCAATCCCCAAACTAATCCCGCTCTCACCATAGCCCCGTGTCAATCCCCAAACTAATCCCACTCTCCCCACAGCCCTGTGTCAATCCCCAAACTAATCCCACACTCCACACAGCCCCGTAGCAATCCCCAAACTAATCCCACTCTCCCCACAGACCTGTGTCAATCCCCAAACTAATCCCACTCTCCCCACAGCCCTGTGTCAATCCCCAAACTAATCCCACTCTCCCCACAGCCCTTGTCAATCCCCAAACTAATCCCACTCTCCCCACAGCCCTGTGTCAATCCCCAAACTAATCCCACTCTCCCCACTGCCCTGTGTCATTCCCCAAACTAATCCCACTCTTCCCACAGCCCTGGGTCAATCCTCAAACTAATCCCACTCTCCCCACAGCCCTGTGTCAATCCCCAAACTAATCCCA
Organism: Scyliorhinus torazame; assembly: GCF_047496885.1. Lineage (NCBI taxonomy): Eukaryota > Metazoa > Chordata > Chondrichthyes > Carcharhiniformes > Scyliorhinidae > Scyliorhinus > Scyliorhinus torazame. Next base: position 54,561,549 of record NC_092726.1, read on the forward strand.
CTCTTCCCACAGCTCTGTGTCAATCCCCAAACTAATCCCACTCTCCCCATAGTCCTGCATCAATCCGCACACGAATCCCACTACCCACTCTCTCCCCATAGCCCTGTATCAATCCCCACACTAATCTCACTGACCCACTCTCTCCCCACAGCCCTGTACCAATCCCCAAACGAATCCCACAGTCCCACTCTCTCCCCATAGCCTTGTATCAATCCCCACACTAATCTCACTGACCCACTCTCTCCCCATAGCCCTGTATCAATCCCCAAACTAATACCACTGTCCACTCCCTACATAGCCGTCGATCGAACCCGAATCTAATCCTACTGTCCGTTCTCTCCCCAAGTGCGACTGTCAATTCACCCAATTTTGCTGTTTAAATTTTGAGTGCGGAATTATCATCATTTTTCCAATTCAGGGACAATTTAGCATGGGCAATCCACCTGCCCTGCATATCTTGGGGTTGTCGGGGTGAAACCCAGGCAGACACCGGGAGAATGTGTAAACTCCACAGGGACAGTAACCAAGGACCGGGATTCGCACACGGGTGTTCAGCGCCGTCGACTGCGGTGTTAACCACTGTGCCACGTAACCCCGTTTCAATCTCAAACTTTATTGCCCGGTTCTCGCCCATTGTCCGGTGTCAATCCCCATCTAATCCCAATGCCCCACTCTCTCCCCATAACAGTGTGTCAATCCGCAAACTAACCCCACTGGCCGGCACTCTCCCCATAGCACTGTATGAATCCCCAAACTAATCCCAGTCTCACCATAGCCCCGTGTCAATCCCCAAACTAATCCCACTCTCCCCACAGCCCTGTATCAATCTCCAAACTAATCCCACTGTCCCCACAGCCCTGTGTCAACCCCCAATACTAATCCCACTCTCCCCACAGCCCTGTATCAATCCCCAAACTAATCCCAGTCTCACCATAGCCCCGTGTCAATCCCCAAACTAATCCCACTCTCCCCACAGCCCTGTATCAATCTCCAACCTAATCCCACTCTCCCCACAGCCCTGTATCAATCCCCAAACTAATCCCGCTCTCACCATAGCCCCGTGTCAATCCCCAAACTAATCCCACTCTCCCCACAGCCCCGTGTCAATCCCCAAACTAATCCCACTCTCCCCACTGCCCTGTGTCAACCCCCCATACTAATCCCACTCTCCCCACAGCCCTGTATCAATCCCCAAACTAATCCCACTTTCCCCATAGCCCTGTGTCAATCCCCAAACTAATCCCACTCTCCCCACAGCCCTGTGTCAACCCCCAATACTAATCCCACTCTCCCCACAGCCCTGTATCAATCCCCAAACTAATCCCGCTCTCACCATAGCCCCGTGTCAATCCCCAAACTAATCCCACTCTCCCCACAGCCCTGTGTCAATCCCCAAACTAATCCCACTCTCCCCACAGCCCCGGACAATCCCCAAACTAATCCCACACTCCCCACAGCCCTGGGTCAATCTCAAAATTGATCCCACACTCCCCACAGCCCTGGGACAATCCCCAATATTAATACCACACACCACACAGCCCTGTGTCAATCCCCAAACTAATCCCACTCTCCCCACGGTCCTGGGACAATCACACATACTAATCACATTCTCCCCACAGCCCTGTGTCAATCCCCAAACTAATCCCACTCTCACCAGAGCCCTGTGTCAATCCCCAAACCAATCCCACTCTCCCCACAGCCCTGTGTCAATCCCCAAATTAATCCCACTCTCACCAGAGCCCCGGTCAATCTCCAAACTAATCCCTCTCTCCCCACAGCCCTGGATCATTCCCCAAACTAATCCCACTCTCCCCATAGCCCTGTTTCAATCCCCAAACTAATCCCACTCTCCCCACAGCCCTGTGTCAATCCCCAAACTAATCCCACTCTCACCAGAGCCCCGGTCAATCCCCAAACTAATCCCACTCTCCCCACAGCCCGGTGTCAATCCCCAAACTAATCCCACTCTCACCAGAGGCCTGGTCAATCCCCAAACTAATCCCACTCTCCCCACAGCCCTGTGTCAATCCCCAAACTAATCCCACTCTCCCCACAACCCGGGGTCAATCACCAAACTAATCCCACTCTTCCCACAGTCCTGTGTCAATCCCCAAACTAATCCCAATCTCCCCACAGCCCTGTGTCAATCCCCAAACTAATCCCACTCTCCCCACGGCCATGTGTCCATCCTCAAACTAATCCCACTCTCCCCACAGCCTTCGGTCAATCCCCAAACTAATCCCACTCTCCCCACAGCCCTGGGTCAATCCTGAACACTAATCCCACTCTCCCCACTGCCCTGTGTCAAGCCCCAAACTAATCCCACTCTCCCCACAGCCCTGGGTCAATCCTGAACACTAATCCCACTCTCCCCACTGCCCTGTGTAAATCCCCAACCTAATCCCACTCTCCACTCTGCCCTGTGTCAATCCACAAACTAATCCCTCTCTCCCCACAGCCCTGTGCCAATCCCCAAACTAATCCCACTCTCCCCACAGCCCTGTGTCAATCCCCAAACTAATCCCACTCTCCCCACAGCCCTGTGTCAATCTCCAAACTAATCCCACTCTCCCCGCAGTCCTGTGACAATCCCCAAACTAATCCCACTCTCCCACCAGCCCTGTGTCAATCCCCAAACTAATCCCTCTCTCCCCACAGCCCTGGATCATTCCCCAAACTATTCCCATTCTCCCCACAGCCCTGTGTCAATCTCCAAACTAATCCCTCTCTCCCCACAGCCCTGGATCATTCCCCAAACTAATCCCACTCTCCCCACAGCCCTGTGTCAATCCCCAAACTAATCCCATTCTCCCCACAGCCCTGTGTCAATCCCCAAACTAATCCCACTCTCCCCACAGCCCTGTGTCAATCCCCAAACTAATCCCAGTCTCCCCACAGCCCTGTGTCAATCCCCAAACAATCCCACTCTCCCCACAGCCCTGTGTCAATCCCCAAACTAATCCCACTCTCCGCACAGCCCTGAGTCAATCATGTACATTAACCCCACTCTCCCCACAGCCCTGTGTCAATCCCCAAACTAATCCCAGTCTCCTCACAGCCCTGTGTCAATCCCAAAACTAATCCCACTCTCCCCACAGCCCTGTGTCAATCCCCAAATTAATCCCACATTCCCCACAGCCCTGTATCAATCCCCAAACTAATTCCACTCTCCCCACAGCCCTGTGTCAATCCCCAAACGAATCCCACTCTCTCCACAGCCCTGTGTCTCTACCCAAACTAATCGAACTCTCCCCACAGCCATTAGTCAATCCCCAAACTAATCCCACTCTCACCACAGCCCTAGGTCAATCCCCAAACTAATCCCACTCTCCCCACAGACCTGTGTCAATCCCCAGTCTAATCCCATTCTCCCCACAGCCCTGTGTCAATCCGCAAACTAATCCCACTCTCCCCACAGCCCTGTGTCAATCCCCAAACTAATCCCACTCTCCCCATCGCTCTGTATTAATTACCAAACTAAACCCATTGCCCCTCTCTCTCCCAATAGCCATGTATCAATCCCCAAACTGATCCCATTGCCCCTCTCTCTCACCATAGCCCTGTATCAATCACTGAACTAATCCCACTGCCCACTCTCTCCCATAGCCATGTATCAACCCAAACTAATCTGACTTCCCCACTCTCTCCCCATAGCCTTGAATCAATCCGCAAACTAATCCCACTGCCCCCTCTCTCCGCATAACCCTGTATCAATCCCCAAACTAATCCCATTGCCCCGCTCTCTCTCCATGGACCTGTATCAATCCCAAACTAATCCCACTACCCCCCTCTCTCTCCATAGCCCTGTATCAATCCCAAACTAATCCCACTGCGCCACTCTGTCCCCATATCCCTGTATCAATCCCCAAACTATTCCCACCGCTCCGCTTTCTCCCCATAGCCCCTTTTCATCCCCAAACTAATCCCACTGCCCCACTCTCTCCCTTAACCCTGTGTCAATCCCAAGGTAATCCCAGTGCCTCACTCTCTCCCTATATCCCTGTATCAATCCCCAAACTAATCCCACCGCCCGGCTCTCTCCCCATAGCCCTATATCAATCGAAACTATTCGCACTGCCCCGCTCTCTCCCTATAACCCTGTATCAATCCGCAAACTAATCCCACTCTCCCCACAGCCCTGTGCCAATCCCCAAACTAATCCCACTCACCCCACAGCCCTGTGTCAATCTCCAAATGAATCCCTCTCTCCCCACAGCCCTGCTTCATTTCCCAAACTAATCCCACTCTCCCCACAGCCCTGTATCAAACCCCAAACTAATCCCACTCTCCCCACAGCCCTGTGTCAATCCCCAAACTAATCCCACTCTCCCCACAGCCCTGTGTCAATCCCCAAACTAATCCCACTCTCCCCACAGCCCTGTGTCAATCCCCAAACTAATCCCCCTCTCCCCACATCCCTGTGTCAATCCCCAAACTAATCCCACTCTCCCCACAGCCCTGTATCAATCCCCAAACTAATCCCGCTGCTCCGCTTTCTCCCCATAGCCCTTTTTCATCACCAAACTAATCCCACTGCCCCACTCTCTCCCCTTAACCCTGTATCAATCCCAATCTAATACCAGTGCCTCACTCTCTCCCCATAGCCCTGAATCAATCCCCAAACTAATCGCACCGCCCGGCTCTCTCCCCATAGCCCTATATCAATCTAAACTAATCGCACTGCACCGCTCTCTCCCTATAACCCTGTATCAATCCGCAATCTAATCCCACAGCCCTGTGTCAATCCTCAAACTAATCCCACTCACCCCACAGTCCTGGGTCAATCCCCAAACTAATCCCACTCTCCCCATAGACCTGTATCAATTACCAAACTAAACCCATTGCCCCTCTCTCTCCGCCTTAGCCATGTATCAATCCCCAAACTGATCCCATTGCCCCTCTCTCTCACCACAGCCATGTATCAATCACTGAACTAATCCCACTGCCCACTCTCTCCCATAGCCATGTATCAATCACAAACTAATCTCACTGCCCCACTCTCTCCCTATTGCCATATATCAATCACAAACTAATCCCACTGCCCCGCTCTCTCCCCATAGCCTTGAATCAATCCGCAAACTAATCCCACTGCCCCCTCTCTCCCCATTGCCCTGTATCAATCCCCAAACTGATCCCATTGCCCCGCTCTCTCCCCATAGACCTTTATCAATCCCTAAACTAATCAGATTGCCCGGCTCTCGCCCCTTTGCCCTGTATCAATCCCAAACTAATCCCACTGCGCCACTCTGTCCCCATAGCGCTGTATCAATCCCAAACTAATCCCACTGCGCCACTCTGTCCCCATAGCCCTGTATCAATCCCCAAACTAAACCCACTGCTCCGCTTTCTCCCCATAGCCCTGTATCAATCCCAAACGAATCCCACTGCGCCACTCTGTCCCCATAGCCCTGTATCAATCCCCAAACGAATCCCACTACCCCACTCTCTCCCCTTAGCCCTGTATCAATCCCAATCTAATCCCAGTGCCTCACTCTCTCCCCATAGCCCGTTATCAATCCCGAAAATAATCCCACCGCCCGGCTCTCTCCCCATAGCCCTAGATCAATCGAAACTAATCGCACTGCCCCGCTCTCTCCCTATAACCCTGTATCAATCCGGAAACTAATTCCACTCTCCGCACAGCCCTGTGTCAATCCCCAAACTAATCCGACTCACCCCACAGTTCTGTGTCAATCCCCAAACTAATCCCACTCTCCCCACAGCACTGTGTCAATCCCCAAACTAATCATACTCTCCCCACAGCCCTGTGTCAATCCCCAAACTAATCCCACTCTCCCCACAGACATGTCTCAATCCCCAAACTAGTCCCAATCTCCCCACAGCCTTCGGTCAATCCCCAAATTAATCCCACTCTCCCCACAGCCCTGTGTCAATCCCCAAACTAATCCCATTCTCCCAACAGCCCTATGTCAATCCCCAAACTAATCCCACTCACCCCGCAGCACAGTGTCAATCCCCAAACTAATCCCACTCTCCCCACAGCCCTGCCTCAATCCCCAAACTAATCCCACTCTCCCCACAGCCCTGTGTCAATCCCCAAACTAATCCCTCTCTCCCCACAGCCCTGGATCATTCCCCAAACTAATCCCACTCTCTCCATAGCCCTGTATCAAACCCCAAACTAATGCCACTCTCCCCACAGCCCTGTAGCAATCCCCAAACTAATACCATTCTCCCCACAGCCCTGTGTCAACCCCAAACTAATCCCACTCTCCCCACAGACCTGTGTCAATCCCCAAACTAATCCCACTCTCCCCACAGCCCTGTGTCAATCCCCAAACTAATCCCACTCTCCGCACAGCCCTGTGTCCATCATGTACACTAATCCCACTCTCCCCACAACCCTGTGTCAATCCCCAAACTAATCCCACTCTCCCCACAGCCCCGGTCAATCCCCAAACTAATCCCACTCTCCCCACAGCCCTGTGTCAATCCCCAAACTAATCCCACTCTCCCCACAGCCCTGGGTCAATCACCAAACTAATCCCACTCTTCCCACAGTCCTGTGTCAATCCCCAAACTAATCCCACTCTCCCCACGGCCATGTGTCCATCCCCAAACTAATCCCACTCTCCCCACAGCCTTCGGTCAATCCCCAAACTAATCCCACTCTCCCCACAGCCCTGTGTCAATCCTGAACACTAATCCCACTCTCCCCACAGCCCTGTGTCAAGCCCCAAATTTATCCCACTCTCCCCACAGCCCTGTGACAATCCTGAACACTAATCCCACTCTCCCCACAGCCCTGTGTCAAACCCCAAACTAATCCCACTCTCGCCACAGCCCTGTGTCAATCCCCAACCTAATCCCACTCTCTACTCAGTCCTGTGTCAATCCCCAAACTAATCCCTCTCTCCCCACAGCCCTGTGTCAATCCCCAAACTAATCCCACTCTCCCCACAGCCCTGTGTCAATCCCCAAACTAATCCCACTCTCCCCACAGCCCTGTGTCAATCTCCAAACTAATCCCACTCTCCCCGCAGCCCTGTGACAATCCCCAAACTAATCCCACACTCCCAACAGCCCTGTGTCAATCCCCAAACTAATCCCTCTCTCCCCACAGCCCTGGATCATTCCCCAAACTATTCCCACTCTCCCCACAGCCCTGTGTCAATCTCCAAACTAATCCCTCTCTGCCCACAGCCCTGGATCATTCCCCAACCTAATCCCACTCTCCCTATAGCCCTGTGTCAATTCCCAAACTAATCCCACTCTCCCCATAGCCCTGTGTCAATCCCCAAACTAATCCCATTCTCCCCACAGCCCTGTGTCAATCCCCAAACTAATCCCACTCTCCCCACAGCCCTGTGTCAATCCTCAAACTAATCCCAGTCTCCCCACAGCCCTGTGTCAATCCCCAAACTAATCCCACTATCCCCACAGCCCTGTGTCAATCCCCAAACTAATCCCACTCTCCGCACAGCCCTGAGTCAATCATGTACATTAATCCCACTCTCCCCACAGCCCTGTGTCAATCCCCAAACTAATCCCAGTCTCCTCACAACCCTGTCTCAATCCCAAAACTAATCCCACTCTCCAAACAGCCCTGTGTCAATCCCCAAATTAATCCCACTCTCCCCACAGCCCTGTATCAATCCCCAAACTAATTCCATCTCCCCATAGCCCTGTATCAATCACCAAACGAATCCAACTCTCCCCACAGCCCTGTGTCTCTACCCAAACTAATCCAACTCTCCCCACAGCCATTAGTCAATCCCCAAACTAATCCCACTCTCACCACAGCCCTAGGTCAATCCCCAAACTAATCCCACTCTCCCCACAGACCTGTGTCAATCCCCAATCTAATCCCATTCTCCCCACAGCCCTGTGTCAATCCGCAAACTAATCCCACTCTCCCCACAGCCCTGTGTCCATCCCCAAACTAATCCCACTCTCCCCATAGCCCTGTATCAATTACCAAACTAAACCCATTGCCCCTCTCTCTCCCAATAGCTATGTATCAATCCCCAAACTGATCCCATTGCCCCTCTCTCTCACCATATCCCTGTATCAATCACTGAACTAATCCCACTGCCCTCTCTCTCCCATAGCCATGTATCAACCCAAACTAATCTGACTTCCCCACTCTCTCCCCATAGCCATGTATCAATCCCTAAACTAATCCCACTGCCCCGCTCTCTCCCCATAGCCCTGTATCAATCCCCAAACTAATCCCATTGCCCCGCTCTCTCTCCATGGACCTGTATCAATCCCAAACTATTCCCACTACCCCCCTCTCTCTCCATAGCCCTGTATCAACCCCAAACTAATCCCACTGCGCCACTCTGTCCCCATATCCCTGTATCAATCCCCAAACTAATCCCACCGCTCCGCTTTCTCCCCATAGCCCCTTTTCATCCCCAAACTAATCCCACTGCCCCACTCTCTCCCTTAACCCTGTGTCAATCCCAAGGTAATCCCAGTGCCTCACTCTCTCCCTATAGCCCTGTATCAATCCCCAAACTAATCCCACCGCCCGGCTCTCTCCCCATAGCCCTATATCAATCGAAACTATTCGCACTGCCCCGCTCTCTCCCTATAACCCTGTATCAATCCGCAAACTAATCCCACTCTCCCCACAGCCCTGTGTCAATCCCCAAACTAATCCCACTCACCCCACAGCCCTGTGTCAATCTCCAAATGAATCCCTCTCTCCCCACAGCCCTGCTTCATTTCCCAAACTAATCCCACTCTCCCCACAGCCCTGTGTCAATCCCCAAACTAATCCTACTCTCCCCACAGCCCTGTATCAAACCCCAAACTAATCCCACTCTCCCCACAGCCCTGTGTCAATCCCCAAACTAATCCCACTCTCCCCACAGCCCTGTGTCAATCCCCAAACTAATTCCACTCTCCCCACAGCCCTGTGTCAATCCACAAACTAATCCCACTCTCCCCACAGCCCTGTATCAATCCCCAAACTAATCCCACTGCTCCGCTTTCTCCCCATAGCCCTTTTTCATCACCAAACTAATCCCACTGCCTCACTCTCTCCCCATAGCCCTGAATCAATCCCGAAACTAATCGCACCGCCCGGCTCTCTCCCCATAGCCCTATATCAATCTAAACTATTCGCACTGCCCCGCTCTCTCCCTATAACTCTGTATCAATCCGCAAACTAATCCCACAGCCCTGTCTCAATCCTCAAACTAATCCCACTCACCCCACAGTCCTGGGTCAATCCCCAAACTAATCCCACTCTCCCCTTAGACCTGTGTCAATTACCAAACTAAACCCATTGCCCCTCTCTCTCCGCCTTAGCCATGTATCAATCCCCAAACTGATCCCATTGCCCCTCTCTCTCACCACAGCCATGTATCAATCACTGAACTAATCCCACTGCCCACTCTCTCCCATAGCCATGTATCAATCACAAACTAATCTCACTGCCCCACTCTCTCCCTATTGCCACGTATCAATCCCAACCTAATCCCACTGCCCCGCTCTCTCCCCATAGCCTTGAATCAATCCGCAAACTAATCCCACTGCCCCCTCTCTCCCCATTGCCCTGTATCAATCCCCAAACTGATCCCATTGCCCCGCTCTCTCCCCATAGACCTTTATCAATCCCTAAACTAATCAGATTGCCCGGCTCTCGCCCCTTTGCCCTGTATCAATCCCAAACTAATCCCACTGCCCCCTCTCTCCCCATAGTCCTGTATCAATCCCAAACTAATCCCACTGCGCCACTCTGTCCCCATAGCGCTGTATCAATCCCAAACTAATCCCACTGCGCCACTCTGTCCCCATAGCCCTGTATCAATCCCCAAACTAAACCCACTGCTCCGCTTTCTCCCCATAGCCCTGTATCAATCCCAAACTAATCCCACTGCGCCACTCTGTCCCCATAGCCCTGTATCAATCCCCAAACTAATCCCACTACCCCACTCTCTCCCCTTAGCCCTGTATCAATCCCAATCTAATCCCAGTGCCTCACTCTCTCCCCATAGCCCGGTATCAATCCCGAAACTAATCGCACTGCCCGGCTCTCTCCCCATAGACCTAGATCAATCGAAACTAATCGCACTGCCCTGCTCTCTCCCTATAACCCTGTATCAATCCGGAAACTAATCCCACTCTCCGCACAGCCCTGTGTCAATCCCCAAACTAATCCGACTCACCCCACAGTTCTGTGTCAATCCCCAAACTAATCCCACTCTCCCCACAGCCCTGTGTCAATCCCCAAACTAATCACACACTCCCCACAGCCCTGTGTCAATCCCCAAACTAATCCCACTCTCCCCACAGCCATGTCTCAATCCCCAAACTAGTCCCACTCTCCCCACAGCCTTCGGTCAATCCCCAAAATAATCCCACTCTCCCCACAGCCCTGTGTTAATCCCCAAACTAATCCCACTCTCCCCACAGCCCTGTGTCAATCCCCAAACTAATACCATTCTCCCCACAGCACTGTGTCAACCCCAAACTAATCCCACTCTCCCCACAGACCTGTGTCAATCCCCAAACTAATCCCACTCTCCCCACTGCCCTGTGTCAATCCCCAAACTAATCCCACTCTCCGCACAGCCCTGTGTCAATCATGTACACTAATCCCACTCTCCCCACAGCCCTGTGTCAAACCCCAAACTAATCCCACTCTCCCCACAGCCCTGTGTCAATCCCCAAACTAGCCCCAGTCTCCTCACAGCCCTGTGTCAATCGCCAAACTAATCCCACTCTCCCCACAGCCCTGTGTCAATCCCCAAACTAACCCCACTCTCCCCACAGCCCTGTATCAATCCCCAAACTAATCCCACTCTATCCACAGCCCTGTAACAATCCCCAAACTAATTCCACTCTCCCCACAGCCCTGTATCAATCCCCAAACTAATCACACTCTCCCCACAGGCCTGAGTCTATCCCCAAACTAGTCCCACTCTCCCCACAGCCCTTAGTCAATCCCCAAACTAATCCCACTCTCACCACAGCCCTGTGTCAATCCTCAATCTAATCCCATTCTCCCCACAGCCTTCGGTCAATCCCCAAACTAATCCCACTCTCCCCACAGCCCTGTGTCAATCCCCAAACTAATCCCATTCTCCCAACAGCCCTGTGTCAATCCCCAAACTAATCCCACTCTCACCGCAGCACCGTGTCAATCCCCAAACTAATCCCTCTCTCCCCACAGCGCTGTGTCAATCCCCAAACTAATCCCACACTCACCACAGCCCGGTGTCAATCCCCAAACTAATCCCACTCTCCCCACAGCCCTGTGTCAATCACCAAACTAATCCCACTCTCCCCACAGCCCTGTGTCAATCCTCAAAAGAATCCCACTCTCCCCACAGCCCTGTGTCAATCATGTACACTAATCCTACTCTCCCCACAGCCCAGTGTCAATCCCCAAACTAATCCCAGTCTCCTCACAGCCCTGTGTCAATCCCCAAATTTATCCCACTCTCCCCACAGCCCTGTGTCAATCCCCAAACTAATCCCACTCTCCAAACAGCCCTGTATCAATCCCCAAACTAATTCCACTCTCCCCACAGCCCTGTATCAATCCCCAAACGAATCCCACTCTCCCCACAGCCCTGTGTCTATCTCCAAGCTAATCCCACTCTCCCCACAGCCCTTAGTCAATCCCCAAACTAATCCCACTCTCACCACAGCCCTAGGTCAATCCCCAAACTAATCCCACTCTCCCCACAGCCCTGTGTCAATCCCCAATCTAATCCCATTCTCCCCACAGCCCTTGTCAACCCGCAAACTAATCCAACTCTCCCCACAGCCCTGTGTCAATCCCCAAACTAATCCCACTCTCCCCATAGCCCTGTATAAATTAACAAACTAAACCCATTGCCCCTCTCTCTCCCAATAGCCATGTATCAATCCCCAAACTGATCCCATTGCCCCGCTCTCTTCCCAAAGCCCTGTATAAAACACAAACTAATCTCACTGCCCAACTCTCTCCCCATTGCCATGTATCAATCTCAAACTAATCCCACTGCCCCGCTCTCTCCCCATAGCCTTGAATCAATCCGCAAACTAATCCCACTGCCCCCTCTCTCCCCATAGCCCTGTATCAATCCCAAACTAATCCCACTGCCCCACTCTCTCCCCTTAACCCTGTATCAATCCGCAAACTAATCCCACTCTCCCCACAGCCCTGTGTCAATCCACAAACTAATCCCACTACCCCACAGTCCTGGGTCAATCCCCAAACTAATCCCACTCTCCCCCTAGCCCTGTATCAATTACCAAACTAAACCCATTACCCCTCTCTCTCCGACTTAGCCATGTATCAATCCCCAAACTGATCCCATTGCCCCTCTCTTTCACCATAGCCATGTATCAATCACTGAACTAATCCCACTGCCCACTCTCTCCCATAGCCATGTATCAATCCCAAACTAATCCCACTACCCCACTCGCTCCCCATAGCCATGTATCAACCCCCAAACTAATCCGACTGCCCCGCTCTCTCCCCAAAGCCCTGTATCAATCACAAACTAATCTCACGGCCCCACTCTCTCCCTATTGTCATGTATCAATCAAAAACTAATCCCACTGCCCCGCTCTCTCCCCATAGCCTTGAATCAATCCGCAAACTAATCCCACTGCCCCCTCTCTCCCCATTGCACTGTAACAATCCCCAAACTAATCCCATTGCCCCGCTCTCTCCCCATAGACCTGTATCAATCCCTAAACTAATCTGATTGCCCGCCTCTCGCCTCTTTGCACTGTATCAATCCCAAAATAATCCCACTAACCCCTCTCTCCCCATAGTCCTGTATCAATCCCAAACTAATCGCACTGCGCCACTCTGTCCCCATAGCGCTGTATCAATCCCAAACTAATCCCACTGCGCCACTCTGTCCCCATAGCCCTGTATCAATCCCCAAACTAATCCCAATACCCCACTCTCTCCCATTAACCCTGTATCAATCCCAATCTAATCCCAGTGCCTCACTCTCTCCCCATAGCCCTTTATCAATCCCGAAAATAATCCCACCGCCCGGCTCTCTCCCCATAGCCCTATATCAATCCGCAAACTAATCCCACTGCGCCACTCTGTCCCCATAGCCCTGTATCAACCCCCAAACTAATCCCAATACCCCACTCTTTCCCATTAAACCTGTATCAATCCCAATCTAATCCCAGTGCCTCACTCTCTCCCCATAGCCCGGTATCAATCCGGAAACTAATCCCACTCTCCGCACAGCCCTGTGTCAATCCCCAAACTAATCCCACTCTCCCAACAGCCCTGTGTCAATCTCCAAACTAATCCCTCTCTCCCCACAGCCCTGTGTCAATCACCAAACTAATCCCACTCTCCCTACATCCCTGTGTCAATCCCCAAACTAATCCCACTCTCCCCACAGCACTGTGTCAAACCACAAACTAATCCCACTCTCCACACAGCCCTGTGTCAATCCTCAAGCTAATACCATTCTCCCCACAGTCCTGTGTCAACCCCAAACTAATCCCACTCTCCCCACAGCCCTGTGTCAATCCCCAAACTAATCCCACTCTCCCCACAGCCCTGTGTTCATCCCCAAACTAATCCCACTCTCCGCACAGCCCTGAGTCAATCATGTACACTAATCCCACTCTCCCCACAGCCCTGTGTCAATCCCCAAACTAATCCCACTCTCCCCACAGCCCTGTGTCAATCCCCAAACTAATCCCAGTCTCCTCACAGCCCTGTGTCAATCCCCAAACTAATCCCACTCTCCCCACAGCCCTGTGTCAATCCCCAAACCAACCCCACTCTCCCCACAGCCCGGTATCAATCCCCAAACTAATCCCACTCTCCCCACAGCCCTGGTCAATCCTCAAACTAATCCCACTCTCACCACAGCCCTGTGTCAATCCTTAAACTAATCCCACTCTCCCCACAGCCATGTGTCAATCCTCAAACTAATCCCACTCTCACCACAGCCATGTGTCAATCCCCAAACTAATCCCACTCTCCCCACAGCCCTGTGTCAATCCCCAAACTAATCCCACTCTCGCCACAGCCCTGTGTCAATCCCTAAACTAATCCCACTCTCCACACAGCCCTGTGTCAATCCTGAACACTAATCCCACTCTCCCCACAGCCCTGTGTCAATCCCCAAACTAATCCCACTCTCCCCACATCCCTGTGTCAATCTCCAAACTAATCCCTCTTTCCCCACAGCCCTGGATCATTCCCCAAACTAATCCCACTCTCCCCACAGCCCTGTATCAAACCCCAAACTAATCCCATTCTCCCCATAGCCCTGTGTCAATCCCCAAACTAATCCCACTCTCCCCGCAGCACCGTGTCAATCCCCAAACGAATCCCACTCTCCCCACAGTCCTGTGTCAATCCCCAAACTAATCCCACTCTCCGCACAGCCCTGTGTCAATCTCCAAACTAATCCCTCTCTTCCTCTCTCCCCACAGCCCTGGATCATTCCCCAAACTAATCCGACTCTCCCCACAGCCCTGTATCAAACCCCAAACTAATCCCATTCTCCCCATAGCCCCGTGTCAATCTCCAAACTAATCCCACTCTCCCCGCAGCACCGTGTCAATCCCCAAACTAATCCCACTCTCCGCACAGCCCTGTATCAATCCCAATCTAATCCCAGTGCCTCACTCTCTCCCCATAGCCCGGTATCAATCCCGAAACTAATCGCACTGCCCGGCTCTCTCCCCATAGCCCTAGATCAATCGAAACTAATCGCACTGCCCTGCTCTCTCCCTATAACCCTGTATCAATCCGGAAACTAATCCCACTCTCCGCACAGCCCTGTGTCAATCCCCAAACTAATCCGACTCACCCCACAGTTCTGTGTCAATCCCCAAACTAATCCCACTCTCCCCACAGCCCTGTGTCAATCCCCAAACTAATCACACTCTCCCCACAGCCCTGTGTCAATCCCCAAACTAATCCCACTCTCCCCACAGCCCTGTGTCAATCCCCAAACTAATCCCACTCTCTGCACAGCCCTGTGTCAATCATGTACACTAACCCCACTCTCCCCACAGCCCGGTATCAATCCCCAAACTAATCCCACTCTATCCACAGCCCTGTATCAATCCCCAAACTAATTCCACTCTCCCCACAGCCCTTAGTCAATCCCCAAACTAATCCCACTCTCACCACAGCCCTGTGTCAATCCTCAATCTAATCCCATTCTCCCCACAGCCTTCGGTCAATCCCCAAACTAATCCCACTCTCCCCACAGCCCTGTGTCAATCCCCAAACTAATCCCATTCTCCCAACAGCCCTGTGTCAATCCCCAAACTAATCCCACTCTCACCGCAGTACCGTGTCAATCCCCAAACTAATCCCTCTCTCCCCACAGCCCTGTGTCAATCCCCAAACTAATCCCACACTCACCACAGCCCGGTGTCAATCCCCAAACTAATCCCACTCTCCCCACAGCCCTGTGTCAATCCTCAAACTAATCCCACTCTCCCCACAGCCCTGTGTCAATCCCCAAACTAATCCAACTCTCCCCACAACCCTGTGTCAATCAACAAACTAATCCCACTCTCCCCACAGCCCTGTGTCAATCCTCAAACTAATCCCACTCTCCCCACAGCCCTGTGTCAATCACCAAACTAATCACACTCTCCGCACAGCCCTGTGTCTATCCCCAAACTAATCCCAGTCTCCTCACAGCCCTGTGTCAATCTCCAAACTAATTCCACTCTCCCCACAGCCCTGTGTCAATCATGTACACTAATCCTACTCTCCCCACAGCCCAGTGTCAATCCCCAAACTAATCGCAGTCTCCTCACAGACCTGTGTCAATCCCCAAATTTATCCCACTCTCCGCACAGCCCTGTGTCTATCCCCAAACTAATCCCAGTCTCCCCACAGCCCTGTGTCAATCCCCAAACTAATCGCAGTCTCCTCACAGACCTGTGTCAATCCCCAAATTTATTCCACTCTCCCCACAGTCCTGTGTCTATCCCCAACCTAATCCCACTCTCCCCACAGCCCTTAGTCAATCCCGAAACTATTCCCACTCTCCCCACAGCCCTTAGTCAATCCCCAAACTAATCCCACTCTCACCACAGCCCTGTGTCAATCCTCAATCTAATCCCATTCTCCCCACAGCCTTCGGTCAATCCCCAAACTAATCCCACTCTCCCCACAGCCCTGTGTCAATCCCCAAACTAATCCCATTCTCCCAACAGCCCTGTGTCAATCCCCAAACTAATCCCACTCTCACCGCAGCACCGTGTCAATCCCCAAACTAATCCCTCTCTCCCCACAGCGCTGTGTCAATCCCCAAACTAATCCCACACTCACCACAGCCCGGTGTCAATCCCCAAACTAATCCCACTCTCCCCACAGCCCTGTGTCAATCACCAAACTAATCCCACTCTCCCCACAGCCCTGTGTCAATCCTCAAACTAATCCCACTCTCCCCACAGCCCTGTATCAATCATGTACACTAATCCTACTCTCCCCACAGCCCAGTGTCAATCCCCAAACTAATCCCAGTCTCCTCACAGCCCTGTGTCAATCCCCAAATTTATCCCACTCTCCCCACAGCCCTGTGTCAATCCCCAAACTAATCCCACTCCCCAAACAGCCCTGTATCAATCCCCAAACTAATTCCACTCTCCCCACAGCCCTGTATCAATCCCCAAACGAATCCCACTCTCCCCACAGCCCTGTGTCTATCTCCAAGCTAATCCCACTCTCCCCACAGCCCTTAGTCAATCCCCAAACTAATCCCACTCTCACCACAGCCCTAGGTCAATCCCCAAACTAATCCCACTCTCCCCACAGCCCTGTGTCAATCCCCAATCTAATCCCATTCTCCCCACAGCCCTGTGTCAACCCGCAAACTAATCCAACTCTCCCCACAGCCCTGTGTCAATCCCCAAACTAATCCCACTCTCCCCATTGCCCTGTATCAATTAACAAACTAAACCCATTGCCCCTCTCTCTCCCAATAGCCATGAATCAATCCCCAAACTGATCCCATTGCCCCGCTCTCTTCCCAAAGCCCTGTATCAAACACAAACTAATCTCACTGCCCAACTCTCTCCCCATTGCCATGTATCAATCTCAAACTAATCCCACTGCCCCGCTCTCTCCCCATAGCCTTGAATCAATCCGCAAACTAATCCCACTGCCCCCTCTCTCCCCATAGCCCTGTATCAATCCCCAAACAAATCCCATTGCCCCGCTCTCTCCCCATAGCCCTGTATCAATCCCAAACTAATCCCACTGCGCCACTCTGTCCCCATAGCCCTGTATCAATCCCCAAACTAATCACAATGCTCCGCTTTCTCCACATAGCCCTGTATCAATCCCAAACTAATCCCACTGCCCCACTCTCTCCCCTTAACCCTGTATCAATCCGCAAACTAATCCCACTCTCCCCACAGCCCTGTGTCAATCCACAAACTAATCCCACTACCCCACAGTCCTGGGTCAATCCCCAAACTAATCCCACTCTCCCCCTAGCCCTGTATCAATTACCAAACTAAACTCATTACCCCTCTCTCTCCGACTTAGCCATGTATCAATCCCCAAACTGATCCCATTGCCCCTCTCTCTCACCATAGCCATGTATCAATCACTGAACTAATCCCACTGCCCACTCTCTCCCATAGCCATGTATCAATCCCAAACTAATCCCACTACCCCACTCGCTCCCCATAGCCATGTATCAACCCCCAAACTAATCCGACTGCCCCGCTCTCTCCCCAAAGCCCTGTATCAATCACAAACTAATCTCACGGCCCCACTCTCTCCCTATTGTCATGTATCAATCAAAAACTATTCCCACTGCCCCGCTCTCTCCCCATAGCCTTGAATCAATCCGCAAACTAATCCCACTGCCCCCTCTCTCCCCATTGCACTGTAACAATCCCCAAACTAATCCCATTGCCCCGCTCTCTCCCCATAGACCTGTATCAATCCCTAAACTAATCTGATTGCCCGCCTCTCGCCTCTTTGCACTGTATCAATCCCAAAATAATCCCACTAACCCCTCTCTCCCCATAGTCCTGTATCAATCCCAAACTAATCCCACTGCGCCACTCTGTCCCCATAGCGCTGTATCAATCCCAAACTAATCCCACTGCGCCACTCTGTCCCCATAGCCCTGTATCAATCCCCAAACTAATCCCAATACCCCACTCTCTCCCATTAACCCTGTATCAATCCCAATCTAATCCCAGTGCCTCACTCTCTCCCCATAGCCCTTTATCAATCCCGAAAATAATCCCACCGTCCGGCTCTCTCCCCATAGCCCTATATCAATCCGCAAACTAATCCCACTGCGCCACTCTGTCCCCATAGCCCTGTATCAACCCCCAAACTAATCCCAATACCCCACTCTTTCCCATTAAACCTGTATCAATCCCAATCTAATCCCAGTGCCTCACTCTCTCCCCATAGCCCGGTATCAATCCGGAAACTAATCCCACTCTCCGCACAGCCCTGTGTCAATCCCCAAACTAATCCCACTCTCCCAACAGCCCTGTGTCAATCTCCAAACTAATCCCTCTCTCCCCACAGCCCTGTGTCAATCACCAAACTAATCCCACTCTCCCTACATCCCTGTGTCAATCCCCAAACTAATCCCACTCTCCCCACAGCACTGTGTCAAACCACAAACTAATCCCACTCTCCACACAGCCCTGTGTCAATCCTCAAACTAATACCATTCTCCCCACAGTCCTGTGTCAACCCCAAACTAATCCCACTCTCCCCACAGCCCTGTGTTCATCCCCAAACTAATCCCACTCTCCGCACAGCCCTGAGTCAATCATGTACACTAATCCCACTCTCCCCACAGCCCTGTGTCAATCCCCAAACTAATCCCACTCTCCCCACAGCCCTGTGTCAATCCCCAAACTAATCCCAGTCTCCTCACAGACCTGTGTCAATCCCCAAACTAATCCCACTCTCCCCACAGCCCTGTGTCAATCCCCAAACCAACCCCACTCTCCCCACAGCCCGGTATCAATCCCCAAACTAATCCCACTCTCCCCACAGCCCTGGTCAATCCTCAAACTAATCCCACTTTCACCACAGCCCTGTGTCAATCCCTAAACTAATCCCACTCTCCCCACAGCCATGTGTCAATCCTCAAACTAATCCCACTCTCACCACAGCCATGTGTCAATCCCCAAACTAATCCCACTCTCCCCACAGCCCTGTGTCAATCCCCAAACTAATCCCACTCTCGCCACAGCCCTGTGTCAATCTCTAAACTAATCCCACTCTCCACACAGCCCTGTGTCAATCCTGAACACTAATCCCACTCTCCCCACAGCCCTGTGTCAATCCCCAAACTAATCCCACTCTCCCCACATCCCTGTGTCAATCTCCAAACTAATCCCTCTTTCCCCACAGCCCTGGATCATTCCCCAAACTAATCCCACTCTCCCCACAGCCCTGTATCAAACCCCAAACTAATCCCATTCTCCCCATAGCCCTGTGTCAATCCCCAAACTAATCCCACTCTCCCCGCAGCACCGTGTCAATCCCCAAACGAATCCCACTCTCCCCACAGTCCTGTGTCAATCCCCAAACTAATCCCACTCTCCGCACAGCCCTGTGTCAATCTCCAAACTAATCCCTCTCTTCCTCTCTCCCCACAGCCCTGGATCATTCCCCAAACTAATCCGACTCTCCCCACAGCCCTGTATCAAACCCCAAACTAATCCCATTCTCCCCATAGCCCCGTGTCAATCTCCAAACTAATCCCACTCTCCCCGCAGCACCGTGTCAATCCCCAAACTAATCCCACTCTCCCCACAGTCCTGTGTCAATCCCCAAACTAATCCCACTCTCCGCACAGCCCTGTATCAATCCCCAAACTAATCCCACTACCCCACTCTCTCCCCTTAGCCCTGTATCAATCCCAATCTAATCCCAGTGCCTCACTCTCTCCCCATAGCCCGGTATCAATCCCGAAACTAATCGCACTGCCCGGCTCTCTCCCCATAGCCCTAGATCAATCGAAACTAATCGCACTGCCCTGCTCTCTCCCTATAACCCTGTATCAATCCGGAAACTAATCCCACTCTCCGCACAGCCCTGTGTCAATCCCCAAACTAATCCGACTCACCCCACAGTTCTGTGTCAATCCCCAAACTAATCCCACTCTCCCCACAGCCCTGTGTCAATCCCCAAACTAATCACACTCTCCCCACAGCCCTGTGTCAATCCCCAAACTAATCCCACTCTCCCCACAGCCCTGTGTCAATCCCCAAACTAATCCCACTCTCTGCACAGCCCTGTGTCAATCCCCAAACTAATCCCACTCTATCCACAGCCCTGTATCAATCCCCAAACTAATTCCACTCTCCCCACAGCCTTAGTCAATCCCCAAACTAATCCCACTCTCACCACAGCCCTGTGTCAATCCTCAATCTAATCCCATTCTCCCCACAGCCTTCGGTCAATCCCCAAACTAATCCCACTCTCCCCACAGCCCTGTGTCAATCCCCAAACTAATCCCATTCTCCCAACAGCCCTGTGTCAATCCCCAAACTAATCCCACTCTCACCTCAGCACCGTGTCAATCCACAAAGTAATCCCTCTCTCCCCACAGCCCTGTGTCAATCCCCAAACTAATCCCACACTCACCACAGCCCGGTGTCAATCCCCAAACTAATCCCACTCTCCCCACAACCCTGTGTCAATCCTCAAACTAATCCCACTCCCCCCACAGCCCTGTGTCAATCCCCAAACTAATCCAACTCTCCCCACAACCCTGTGTCAATCTACAAACTAATCCCACTCTCCCCACAGCCCTGTGTCAATCCTCAAACTAATCCCACTCTCCCCACAGCCCTGTGTCAATCACCAAACTAATCACACTCTCCGCACAGCCCTGTGTCTATCCCCAAACTAATCCCAGTCTCCTCACAGCCCTGTGTCAATCCCCAAACTAATTCCACTCTCCCCACAGCCCTGTGTCAATCATGTACACTAATCCTACTCTCCCCACAGCCCAGTGTCAATCCCCAAACTAATCGCAGTCTCCTCACAGACCTGTGTCAATCCCCAAATTTATCCCACTCTCCGCACAGCCCTGTGTCTATCCCCAAACTAATCCCAGTCTCCTCACAGCCCTGTGTCAATCCCCAAACTAATTCCACTCTCCCCACAGCCCTGTGTCAATCATGTACACTAATCCTACTCTCCCCACAGCCCAGTGTCAATCCCCAAACTAATCGCAGTCTCCTCACAGACCTGTGTCAATCCCCAAATTTATCCCACTCTCCCCACAGTCCTGTGTCTATCCCCAACCTAATCCCACTCTCCCCACAGCCCTTAGTCAATCCCGAAACTATTCCCACTCTCCCCACAGCCCTTAGTCAATCCCCAAACTAATCCCACTCTCACCACAGCCCTGTGTCAATCCTCAATCTAATCCCATTCTCCCCACAGCCTTCGGTCAATCCCCAAACTAATCCCACTCTCCCCACAGCCCTGTGTCAATCCCCAAACTAATCCCATTCTCCCAACAGCCCTGTGTCAATCCCCAAACTAATCCCACTCTCACCGCAGCACCGTGTCAATCCCCAAACTAATCCCTCTCTCCCCACAGCGCTGTGTCAATCCCCAAACTAATCCCACACTCACCACAGCCCGGTGTCAATCCCCAAACTAATCCCACTCTCCCCACAGCCCTGTGTCAATCACCAAACTAATCCCACTCTCCCCACAGCCCTGTGTCAATCCTCAAACTAATCCCACTCTCCCCACAGCCCTGTGTCAATCATGTACACTAATCCTACTCTCCCCACAGCCCAGTGTCAATCCCCAAACTAATCCCAGTCTCCTCACAGCCCTGTGTCAATCCCCAAATTTATCCCACTCTCCCCACAGCCCTGTGTCAATCTCCAAACTAATCCCACTCTCCAAACAGCCCTGTATCAATCCCCAAACTAATTCCACTCTCCCCACAGCCCTGTATCAATCCCCAAACGAATCCCACTCTCCCCACAGCCCTGTGTCTATCTCCAAGCTAATCCCACTCTCCCCACAGCCCTTAGTCAATCCCCAAACTAATCCCACTCTCACCACAGCCCTAGGTCAATCCCCAAACTAATCCCACTCTCCCCACAGCCCTGTGTCAATCCCCAATCTAATCCCATTCTCCCCACAGCCCTGTGTCAACCCGCAAACTAATCCAACTCTCCCCACAGCCCTGTGTCAATCCCCAAACTAATCCCACTCTCCCCATAGCCCTGTATCAATTAACAAACTAAACCCATTGCCCCTCTCTCTCCCAATAGCCATGTATCAATCCCCAAACTGATCCCATTGCCCCGCTCTCTTCCCAAAGCCCTGTATCAAACACAAACTAATCTCACTGCCCAACTCTCTCCCCATTGCCATGTATCAATCTCAAACTAATCCCACTGCCCCGCTCTCTCCCCATAGCCTTGAATCAATCCGCAAACTAATCCCACTGCCCCCTCTCTCCCCATAGCCCTGTATCAATCCCCAAACAAATCCCATTGCCCCGCTCTCTCCCCATAGCCCTGTATCAATCCCAAACTAATCCCACTGCGCCACTCTGTCCCCATAGCCCTGTATCAATCCCCAAACTAATCCCAATGCTCCGCTTTCTCCACATAGCCCCTTTTCATCCCCAAACTAATCCCACTGCCCCACTCTCTCCCCTTAACCCTGTATCAATCCGCAAACTAATCCCACTCTCCCCACAGCCCTGTGTCAATCCACAAACTAATCCCACTACCCCACAGTCCTGGGTCAATCCCCAAACTAATCCCACTCTCCCCCTAGCCCTGTATCAATTACCAAACTAAACCCATTACCCCTCTCTCTCCGACTTAGCCATGTATCAATCCCCAAACTGATCCCATTGCCCCTCTCTCTCACCATAGCCATGTATCAATCACTGAACTAATCCCACTGCCCACTCTCTCCCATAGCCATGTATCAATCCCAAACTAATCCCACTACCTCACTCGCTCCCCATAGCCATGTATCAACCCCCAAACTAATCCGACTGCCCCGCTCTCTCCCCAAAGCCCTGTATCAATCACGAACTAATCTCACGGCCCCACTCTCTCCCTATTGTCATCTATCAATCAAAAACTAATCCCACTGCCCCGCTCTCTCCCCATAGCCTTGAATCAATCCGCAAACTAATCCCACTGCCCCCTCTCTCCCCATTGCACTGTAACAATCCCCAAACTAATCCCATTGCCCCGCTCTCTCCCCATAGACCTGTATCAATCCCTAAACTAATCTGATTGCCCGCCTCTCGCCTCTTTGCACTGTATCAATCCCAAAATAATCCCACTAACCCCTCTCTCCCCATAGTCCTGTATCAATCCCAAACTAATCCCACTGCGCCACTCTGTCCCCATAGCGCTGTATCAATCCCAAACTAATCCCACTGCGCCACTCTGTCCCCATAGCCCTGTATCAATCCCCAAACTAATCCCAATACCCCACTCTCTCCCATTAACCCTGTATCAATCCCAATCTAATCCCAGTGCCTCACTCTCTCCCCATAGCCCGGTATCAATCCCGAAAATAATCCCACCGCCCGGCTCTCTCCCCATAGCCCTATATCAATCCGCAAACTAATCCCACTGCGCCACTCTGTCCCCATAGCCCTGTATCAACCCCCAAACTAATCCCAATACCCCGCTCTTTCCCATTAAACCTGTATCAATCCCAATCTAATCCCAGTGCCTCACTCTCTCCCCATAGCCCGGTATCAATCCGGAAACTAATCCCACTTTCCGCACAGCCCTGTGTCAATCTCCAAACTAATCCCTCTCTCCCCACAGCCCTGTGTCAATCACCAAACTAATCCCACTCTCCCTACATCCCTGTGTCAATCCCCAAACTAATCCCACTCTCCCCACAGCCCTGTGTCAAACCACAAACTAATCCCACTCTCCACACAGCCCTGTGTCAATCCTCAAACTAATACCATTCTCCCCACAGTCCTGTGTCAACCCCAAACTAATCCCACTCTCCCCACAGCCCTGTGTCAATCCCCAAACTAATCCCACTCTCCCCACAGCCCTGTGTTCATCCCCAAACTAATCCCACTCTCCGCACAGCCCTGAGTCAATCATGTACACTAATCCCACTCTCCCCACAGCCCTGTGTCAATCCCCAAACTAATCCCACTCTCCCCACAGCCCTGTGTCAATCCCCAAACTAATCCCAGTCTCCTCACAGCCCTGTGTCAATCCCCAAACTAATCCCACTCTCCCCACAGCCCTGTGTCAATCCCCAAACCAACCCCACTCTCCCCACAGCCCGGTATCAATCCCCAAACTAATCCCACTCTCCCCACAGCCCTGGTCAATCCTCAAACTAATCCCACTCTCACCACAGCCCTGTGTCAATCCCTAAACTAATCCGACTCTCCCCACAGCCATGTGTCAATCCTCAAACTAATCCCACTCTCACCACAGCCATGTGTTAATCCCCAAACTAATCCCACTCTCCCCACAGCCCTGTGTCAATCCCCAAACTAATCCCACTCTCGCCACAGCCCTGTGTCAATCCCTAAACTAATCCCACTCTCCACACAGCCCTGTGTCAATCCTGAACACTAATCCCACTCTCCCCACAGCCCTGTGTCAATCCCCAAACTAATCCCACTCTCCCCACTTCCCTGTGTCAATCTCCAAACTAATCCCTCTTTCCCCACAGCCCTGGATCATTCCCCTAACTAATCCCACTCTCCCCACAGCCCTGTATCAAACCCCAAACTATTCCCATTCTCCCCATAGCCCTGTGTCAATCCCCAAACTAATCCCACTCTCCCCGCAGCACCGTGTCAATCCCCAAACGAATCCCACTCTCCCCACAGTCCTGTGTCAATCCCCAAACTAATCCCACTCTCCGCACAGCCCTGTGTCAATCTCCAAACTAATCCCTCTCTTCCTCTCTCCCCACAGCCCTGGATCATTCCCCAAACTAATCCGACTCTCCGCACAGCCCTGTATCAAACCCCAAACTAATCCCATTCTCCCCATAGCCCCGTGTCAATCTCCAAACTAATCCCACTCTCCCCGCAGCACCGTGTCAATCCCCAAACTAATCCCACTCTCCCCACAGTCCTGTGTCAATCCCCAAACTAATCCCACTCTCCGCACAGCCCTGTATCAATCCCCAAACTAATCCCACTACCCCAGTCTCTCCCCTTAGCCCTGTATCAATCCCAATCTAATCCCAGTGCCTCACTCTCTCCCCATAGCCCGGTATCAATCCCGAAACTAATCGCACTGCCCTGCTCTCTCCCTATAACCCTGTATCAATCCGGAAACTAATCCCACTCTCCGCACAGCCCTGTGTCAATCCCCAAACTAATCCGACTCACCCCACAGTTCTGTGTCAATCCCCAAACTAATCCCACTCTCCCCACAGCCCTGTGTCAATCCCCAAACTAATCACACTCTCCCCACAGCCCTGTGTCAATCCCCAAACAAATCCCACTCTCCCCACAGCCCTGTGTCAATCCCCAAACTAATCCCACTCTCTGCACAGCCCTGTGTCAATCATGTACACTAACCCCACTCTCCCCACAGCCCGGTATCAATCCCCAAACTAATCCCACTCTATCCACAGCCCTGTATCAATCCCCAAACTAATTCCACTCTCCCCACAGCCCTTAGTCAATCCCCAAACTAATCCCACTCTCACCACAGCCCTGTGTCAATCCTCAATCTAATCCCATTCTCCCCACAGCCTTCGGTCAATCCCCAAACTAATCCCACTCTCCCCACAGCCCTGTGTCAATCCCCAAACTAATCCCATTCTCCCAACAGCCCTGTGTCAATCCCCAAACTAATCCCACTCTCCCCACAGCCCTTAGTCAATCCACAAACTAATCCCACTCTCCCCACAGCCCTGTGTCAATCCAAAAACTAATCCCACTACCCCACAGTCCTGGGTCAATCCCCAAACTAATCCCACTCTCCCCATAGCCCTGTATCAATTACCAAACTAAACCCATTACCCCTCTCTCTCCGACTTAGCCATGTATCAGTCCCCTAACTGATCCCATTGCCCTTCTCTCTCACCATAGCCATGTATCTATCACTGAACTAATCCCACTGCCCACTCTCTCCCATAGCCATGTATCAATCCCAAACTAATCCCACTGCCCCACTCGCTCCCCATAGCCATGTATCAAACCCCAAACTAATCCGACTGCCCCGCTCTCTCCCCAAAGCCCTGTATCAATCACAAACTAATCTCACGGCCCCACTCTCTCCCTATTGTCATGTATCAATCAAAAACTAATCCCACTGCCCCGCTCTCTCCCCATAGCCTTGAATCAATCCGCAAACTAATCCCACTGACCCCTCTCTCCCCATTGCCCTGTAACAATGCCCAAACTAATCCCATTGCCCCGCTCTCTCCCCATAGACCTGTATCAATCCCTAAACTAATCTGATTGCCAGGCTCTCGCCCCTTTTCACTGTATCAATCCCAAACTAATCCCACTAACCCCTCTCTCCCCATAGTCCTGTATCAATCCCAAACTAATCCCACTGCGCCACTCTGTCCCCATAGCGCTGTATCAATCCCCAAACTAATCCCAATACCCCACTCTCTCCCATTAACCATGTATCAATCCCAATCTAATCCCAGTGCCTCACTCTCTCCCCATAGCCCGGTATCAATCCCGAAAATAATCCCACCGCCCGGCTCTCTCCCCATAGCCCTATATCAATCCGCAAACTAATCCCACTGCGCCACTCTGTCCCCATAGCCCTGTATCAATCCCCAAACTAATCCCAATACCCCACTCTCTCCCATTAAACCTGTATCAATCCCAATCTAATCCCAGTGCCTCACTCTCTCCCCATAGCCCGTTATCAATCCGGAAACTAATCCCACTCTCCGCACAGCCCTGTGTCAATCACCAAACTAATCCCACTCTCCCAACAGCCCTGTGTCAATCTCCAAACTAATCCCTCTCTCCCCACAGCCCTGTGTCAATCACCAAACTAATCCCACTCTCCCCACAGCCCTGTGCCAAACCACAAACTAATCCCACTCTCCACACAGCCCTGTGTCAATCCCCAAACCAATACGATTCTCCCCACAGTCCTGTGTCAACCCCAAACTAATCCCACTCACCCCACAGCCCTGTGTCAATCCCCAAACTAATCCACCTCTCCCACAGCCCTGTGTTCATCCCCAAACTAATCCCACTCTCCTCACAGCCCTGTGTCAATCCCCAAACTAATCCCACTCTCCCCACAGCCCTGTGTCAATCCCCAAACTAATCCCACTCTCCCCACAGCCCTGTGTCAATCCCCAAACTAACCCCGCTCTCCCCACAGCCCGGTATCAATCCCCAAACTAATCCCACTTTATCCACAGCCCTGTATCAACCCCAAACTAATTCCACTCTCCCCACAGCCCTGTATCAATCCCCAAGGTAATCCCACTCTCACCACAGCCCTGTGTCAATCCACAAACTAATCCCGCTCTCTCCACAGCCCTGTATCAATCCCCAAACTAATCCCACTCTCCCCGCAGCCCTTTGTCAATCCCCAAACTAATCCCACTCTCCCCACAGCCCTGTGTCAATCCCCAAACTAATCCCACTCTCCCCGCAGCCCTGTGTCAATCCACAAACTAATCCCAGTCTCCCCACAGCCCTGTGTCAATCCCCAAACTAATCCCACTCTCCCCACAGCCATGTCTCAATCCCCAAACTAATCACACTCTCCACACAGCCCTGTGTCAATCCCCAAACTAATCCCACTCTCCCCACAGCTCTGGTCAATCCTCAAACTAATCCCACTCTCACCACAGCCCTGTGTCAATCCCTAAACTAATCCCACTCTCCCCACAGCCATGTGTCAATCCTCAAACTAATCCCACTCTCACCACAGCCATGTGTCAATCCCCAAACTAATCCCACTCTCCCCACAGCCCTGTGTCAATCCCCAAACTAATCCCACTCTCGCCACAGCCCTGTGTCAATCCCTAAACTAATCCCACTCTCCACACAGCCCTGTGTCAATCCTGAACACAAATCCCACTCTCCCCACAGCCCTGTGTCAATCCCCAAACTAATCCCACTCTCCCCACAGCCCTGTGTCAATCTCCAAACTAATCCCTCTCTCCCCACAGCCCTGGATCATTCCCCAAACTAATCCCACTCTCCCCACAGCCCTGTATCAAACCCCAACCCAGTCCCATTCTCCCCATAGCCCTGTGTCAATCCCCAAACGAATCCCACTCTCCCCACAGTCCTGTGTCAATCCCCAAACTAATCCCACTCTCCGCACAGCCCTGTGTCAATCTCCAAACTAATCCCTCTCTCCCTCTCTCCCCACAGCCCTGGATCAAACCCCAAACTAATCCCATTCTCCCCATAGACCTGTGTCAATCCCCAAACTAATCCCACTTTCCCGCAGCACCGTGTCAATCCCCAAACTAATCCCACTCTCCCCACAGTCCTGTGTCAATCCCCAAACTATTCCCACTCTCCGCACAGCCCTGTGTCAATCCCCAAACCAATCCCACTCTCCCCACAGCAGCGTGTCAATCCCCAAACTAATCCCACTCTCCCCACAGCCCTGTATCAATCCCCAAACTAATCCCACTCTCCCCACAGCCCTGTATCCATCCCCAAACTAATCCCACTCTCCCCACAGTCCTGTGTCTATCCCCAACCTAATCCCACTCTCCCCACAGCCCTTAGTCAATCCCGAAACTATTCCCACTCTCAGCACAGCCCTAGGTCAATCCCCAAAATAATCCCACTCTCCCCACAGCCCTGTGTCAATCCCCAATCTAATCCCATTCTCCCCCCAGCCCTGTGTCAATCCGCAAACTAATCCCACTCTCCCCACAGCCCTGTGTCAATCCCCAAACTAATCCAACTCTCCCCATAGCCCTGTATCAATTACCAAACTAAACCCATTGCCGCTCTATCTCTCAATAGCCATGTATCAATCCCCAAACTGATCCCATTGCCCCTCTCTCTCACCATAGCCCTGTATCAATCACTGAACTAATCCCACTGCCCACTCTCTCCCATAGCCATGTATCAATCCCAAACTAATCCCACTGCCCCACTCTCCCCCATAGCCATGTATCAATCCCCAAACTAATCCCACTTCCCAGTTTTCTCCCCGAAGGCCTGTACCAATCACAAACTAATCTCACTGCCCCACTCTCTCCCCATTGCCATGTATCAATCCCAAACTAATCCCACTGCCCCGCTCTCTCCCCATAGCCTTGAATCAATCCGCAAACTAATCCCACTGCCCCACTCTCTCCCCATAGCCCTGTATCAATCCCCAAACTAAACCCACTGCTCCGCTTTCTCCCCATAGCCCTGTATCAATCCCCAAACTAATCCCATACCCCACTCTCTCCCCTTAACCCTGTATCAATCACAATCTAATCCCAGTGCCTCACTCTCTCCCCATAGCCCGGTATCAATCCCGAAACTAATCCCACTGCCCGGCTCTCTCCCCATAGCCCTAGATCAATCGAAACTAATCGCACTGCCCCGCTCTATCCCTATAACCCTGTATCAATCCGGAAACTAATCCCACTCTCCGCACAGCCCTGTGTCAATCCCAAACTATTCCCACTCACCCCACAGTCCTGGGTCAATCCCCAAACTAATGCCTCTCTCCCCACAGCCCTGTATCATTCCCCAAACTAATCCCACTCTCCCCACAGCCCTGTATCAACCCCCAAGGTAATCCCACTCTCCCCACAGCCCTGTGTCAATCCCCAAACTAATCCCGCTCTCCTCAGATCCCTGTATCAATCCCCAAACTAATCCCACTCTCCCCGCAGCCCTGTGTCAATCCCCAAACTAAACCCACTCTCCCCACAGCCCTGTGTCAATCCCCAAACTAATCCCACTCTCCCCGCAGCCCTGTATCAATCCCCAAACTAATCCCAGTCTCCCCACAGCCCTGTGTCAATCCCCAAACTAATCCCACTCTCCCCACAGCCATGTCTCAATCCCCAAACTAATCACACTCTCCACACAGCCCTGTGTCAATCCCCAAACTAATCCCACTCTCCCCACAGCCCTGGTCAATCCTCAAACTAATCCCACTCTCACCACAGCCCTGTGTCAATCCCTAAACTAATCCCACTCTCCCCACAGCCATGTGTCAATCCTCAAACTAATCCCACTCTCACCACAGCCATGTGTCAATCTCCAAACTAATCCCACTCTCCCCACAGCCCTGTGTCAATCCCCAAAATAATCCCACTCTCGCCACAGCCCTGTGTCAATCCCTAAACTAATCCCACTCTTCACACAGCCCTGTGTCAATCCTGAACACTAAACCCACTCTCCCCACAGCCCTGTGTCAATCCCCAAACTAATCCCACTCTCCCCACAGCCCTGTGCCAATCTCCAAACTAATCCCTCTCTCCCCACAGCCCTGGATCATTCCCCAAACTAATCCCACTCTCCCCACAGCCCTGTATCAAACCCCAAACTAATCCCATTCTCCCCATAGCCCTGTGTCAATCCCCAAACGAATCCCACTCTCCCCACAGTCCTGTGTCAATCCCCAAACTAATCCCACTCTCCGCACAGCCCTGTGTCAATCTCCAAACTAATCCCTCTCTCCCTCTCTCCCCACAGCCCTGGATCATTCCCCAAACTAATCCCACTCTCCCCACAGCCCTGTATCAAACCCCAAACTAATCCCATTCTCCCCATAGCCCTGTGTCAATCCCCAAACTAATCCCACTCTCCCCGCAGCACCGTGTCAATCCCCAAGCTAATCCCACTCTCCCCACTGTCCTGTGTCAATTCCCAAACTAATCCCACTCTCCGCACAGCCCTGTGTCAATCCCCAAACCAATCCCACTCTCCCCACAGCCCCGTGTCAATCCCCAAACGAATCCCACTCTCCCCACAGCCCTGTATCAATCCCCAAACTAATCCCACTCTCCCCACAGCCCTGTATCCATCCCCAAACTAATCCCACTCTCCCCACAGTCCTGTGTCGATCCCCAAACTAATCCCACTCTCCCCACAGCTCTTAGCCAATCCCCAAACTATTCCCACTCTCACCACAGCCCTAGGTCAATCCCGAAAATAATCCCACTCTCCCCACAGCCCTGTGTCAATCCCCAATCTCATCCCAATCTCCCCACAGCCCTGTGTCAATCCGCAAACTAATCCCACTCTCCCCACAGCCCTGTGTCAATCCCCAAACTAATCCAACTCTCCCCATAGCCCTGTATCAATTACCAAACTAAACCCATTGCCCCTCTCTCTCTCAATAGCCATGTATCAATCGCCAAACTGATCCCACTGCCCCACTCTCCCCCCATAGCCATGTATCAATCTCCAAACTAATCCCAATTCCCTGTTTTCTCCCCGAAGCCCTGTATCAATCACAAACTAATCTCACTGCCCCACTCTCTCCCCATTGCCATGTATCAATCCCAAACCTAATCCCACTGCCCCGCTCTCTCCCCATAGCCTTGAATCAATCCGCAAACTAATCCCACTGCCCCCTCTCTCCCCATAGCCCTGTATCAATCCCCAAATAAAGCCCATTGCCACGCTCTCTCCCCATAGACCTGTATCAATCCCAAATTAATCCCACTGCCCCCCTCTCTCCACACAGCCCTGTATCAATCCCCAAACTAATCCCACTACTCGGCTTTCTCCCCATAGCCCCTTTTCATCCCCAAACTAATCCCACTGCCCCACTCTCTCCCCTTAAACCTGTATCAATCCCAATTTAATACCAGTGCCTCACTCTCTCCCCATAGCCCTGTATCAATCCCCAAACTAATCGCACCGTCCGGCTCTCTCCCCATAGCCCTTTATCAACCGAAACTAATCGCACTGCCCCGCTCTCTCCCTATAACCCTGTATCAATCCGCAAACTAATCCCACTCTCCCCAGAGCCCTGTGTCAATCCTCAAACTAATCCCACTCACCCCACAGTCCTTGTCAATCCCCAAACTAATCCCACTCTCCCCACAGCCCTGTGTCGCTCCCCAAATTAATCCCACTCTCCCCACAGCCCTGGGTCTATCCCCAAACTAATCCCACTCTCTCCACAGCCCTGTGTCAATCCCCAAACTAATCCCACTCTCCCCACAGCCCTGGATCATTCCCCAAACTAATCCCACTCTCCCCACAGCTCTGGATCATTCCCCAAACTAATCCGACTCTCCCCACAGCACTGTATCAATCTCCAAACTAATCCCACTCTCCCCACAGCCCTGTATCAAACCCCAACCAATCCCACTCTCCCCATAGCCCTGAGTCAATCCCCAACCTAATCCCACTCTTCCCACAGCCCTGGGTCAATCCCCAAACTAATCCCGCTCTCCCCACAGCCCTGTGTCAATACCCAAACTAATCCCACTCTCCCCACAGCCCTGTGTCAATCCCCAAACAAATCACACTCTCCACACAGCCCTGTGTCAATCCCCAATTTAATCCCACTCTCCCCACAGCCATGTGTCAATCTCCAAATTTGTCCCACTCTCCCTACAGCCTTGGGTTAATCCCCAAACTAATCCCACTCTCCCCACAGCCCTGTGTCAATCCCCAAAGAAATCCCATTCTCGCAACAGCCCTGCGTCAATCCCCAAACTAATCCCACTCTCCCCACAGTCCTGTGTCAATCCCCAAAGAAATCCCACTCTTCGCACAGCCCTGTGTAAATGCCCAATACTAATCCCACTCTCCCCACAGCCCTGTGTCAATCCCCAAACTAATTCCACTCTCCCCACAGCCCTGTTTCAATCCCCAAACTAATCCCACAGCGCTGTGCCAATCCCCAAACTAATCCCACTCTCCCCACAGCCCTGTGTCAATCCCCAAAATAATCCCACTCTCCCCACAGCCCTGTGTCAATCCCCAAACTAATCCCACTTTCCCCACAGCCCTGTATCAATCCCTAAACTAATCCCAGTCTCCCCACAGCCCTGTGTCAATCCCCAAACTAATCCCACTCTCCCCACAGCCCTGTGTCAATCCCCAAACTAATGCCACTCTCCCCAATCACTGTGTCAATCCCCAAACTAGTCCCACTCTCCTCGCAGCCCTGGGTCTATCCCCAAACTAATCCCACTCTCCCCACAGCCCTGTGTCAATCCCCAAACTAGTACCCCTCTCCCCGCAGCCCAGGGTCTATCCCCAAACTAATCCCACTCTCCCCACAGCCCTGTGTCAATCCCCAAACTAATCCCACTCTCCCCACAGCCCTGTGTCAATCCCCAAACTAATGCCACTCTCCCCACAGCCCTTAGTCAATCCCCAAAGTAATCCCACTCTCCACATAGACCTGTATCAATTACCAAACTAAACCCATTACCCCTCTCTCTCCCCATAGCCATGTATCAATCCACACACTGATCCCATTGCCCCTCTCTCTCACCATAGCCCTGTATCAATCACTGAACTAATCCCACTGCCCACTCTCTCCCATGGCCATGTATCAATCCCAAACTAATCCCACTGCTCCACACTCTCCCCAAAGCCCTGTATCAATCACAAACTAATCTTACTGCCCCACTCTCTCTCCATTGCCATGTATCATTCCCAAACTAATCCTACTGCCCCGCTCTCTCCACAATGCCATGTATCATTCCGAAACTAATCCCAATGCCCCGCTCTCTCCCCATAGCCCTGTATCAATCCGCAAACTAATCCCACTGCCCCCCTCTCTCCCCATAGCCCTGTATAAATCCCCAAAGTAATCCCATTGCCCCGCTCTCTCCCCATAGACCTGTATCAATCCCTAAACTAATCAGATTGCCCGGCTCTCGCCTCTTTGCCCTGTATCAATCCAAAACTAATCCCATTGCACCACTCTGTCCCCATAGCCCTGTATCAATCCCCAAACTAATCCCACTGCTCCGCTTTCTCCCAATAGCCCTTTTTCATCCCCAAACTAATCTCACTGCCCCACTCTCTCCCCTTAACCCTGTATCAATCCCAATCTAATACCAGTGCTTCACTCTCTCCACATAACCCTGTATCAATCCCCAAACTAATCGCAACGCCCGGCTCTCTCCCCATAGCCCTATATTAATCTAAACTAATCGCACTGCCCCGCTCTCTCCCTATAACCCTGTACCAATCCGCAAACTAATCCCACTCTCCCCACAGCCCTGTGTCGCTCTCCCAATTAATCCCACTCTCCACACAGCCCTGGGTCTATCCCCAAACTAATCCCACTCTCTCCACAGCCCTGTGTCAATCCCCAAACTAATCCCACTCTCCCCACAGCCCTGGATCATTCCCCAAACTAATCCCACTCTCCCCACAGCTCTGGATCATTCCCCAAACTAATCCGACTCTCCCCACAGCCCTGTATCAATCTCCAAACTAATCCCACTCTCCCCACAGCCCTGTATCATACCCCAAACTAATCCCACTCTCCCCATAGCCCTGAGTCAATCCCCAAACTAATCCCACTCTCCCCACAGCCCTGGGTCAATCCTCAAACTAATCCCACTCTCCCCACAGCCCTGTGTCAATCCCCAAACTAATCCCACTCTCCCCACAGTCCTTCGTCAATCCTGAAACTAATCCTACTCTCCCCACAGCCCTGTTTCAATCCCCAAACTAATCCCACTCTCCGCACAGCCCTGTGTCAATACCCAAACTAATCCCACTCTCCCCACAGCCCTGTGTCAATCCCCAAACTAATCCCACTCTCCACACAGCCCTGTGTCAATCCCCAATCTAATCCCACTCTCCCCACAGCCATGTGTCAATCCCCAAATTAGTCCCACTCTACCCACAGCCTTGGGTTAATCCCCAAACTAATCCCACACTCCCCACAGCCCTGTGTCAATCCCCAAAGAAATCCCATTCTCGCCACAGCCCTGTGTCTATCCCCAAACTAATCCCACTCTCCCCACAGCCCTGTGTCAATCCCCAAAATAATCCCACTCTCCCCACAGCCCTGTGTCAATCCCCAAACTAATCCCACTTTCCCCACAGCCCTGTATCAATCCCCAAACTAATCCCACTCACCCCACAGCCCTGTAACAATCCCCAAACTAATTCCACTCTCCCCACAGCCCTGTATCAATCCCCAAACTAATCCCAGTCTCCCCACAGCCCTGTGTCAATCCCCAAAGTAATCCCACTCTCCCCACAGCCCTGTGTCAATCCCCAAACTAATGCCACTCTCCCCAATCCCTGTGTCAATCCCCAAACTAGTCCCACTCTCCCCGCAGCCCTGGGTCTATCCTCAAACTAATCCCACTCCCCCACAGCCCTGTGTCAATCCCCAAACTATTCCCACTCTCCCCGGAGCCCAGGGTCTATCCCCAAACTAATCCCACTCTCCCCACAGCCCTGTGTCAATCCCCAAACTAGTCCCACTCTCCCCGCAGCCCTGGGTCTATCCCCAAACTAATCCCACTCTCCCCACAGCCCTGTGTCAATCCCCAAACTAGTCCCACTCTCCCCGCAGCCCTGTGTCAATCCCCAAACTAGTCCCACTCTCCCCGCAACCCTGGGTCTATCCCCAAACTAATGCCACTCTCCCCACAGCCCTGTGTCAATCCCCAAACTAGACCCATTCTCCCCGCAGCCCTGGGTCTATCCCCAAACTAATCCCACTCTCCCCACAGCCCTGTGTCAATCCCCAAACAAATCCCACTCTCCCCACAGCCCTGTGTCAATCCCCAAACTAATCCCACTGTCCCCACAGCCCAGTGTCAATCCCCAAACTAATCCTACTCTCCCCACAGCCCTGTGTTAATCCCCAAACTAATCCCACTCTCCCCACAGCCCTTGGTCTATCCCCAACTAATCACGCTCTCCCCACAGCCCTGTGTCAATCCCCAAACTAATCCCACTCTCACCACAGCCCTGTGTCAATCCCCAAACTAATCCCACTCTCCCCACAGCCGTGAGTCAATCCCCAAACTAATCCCACTCTCCCCACAGCCCTTAGTCAATCCCCAAAGTAACCCACTCTCCCCATAGACCTGTATCGATTCCCAAACTAAACCCATTACCCCTCTCTCTCCCCATAGCCATGTATCAATCCCCACACTGATCCCATTGTCCCTCTCTCTCACCATAGCCCTGTATCAATCACTGAACTAATCCCACTGCCCACTCTCTCCCAAGACCATGTATCAATCCCAAACTAATCCCACTGCTCCACACTCTCCCCATAGCCATGTATCAACCCCCAAACTAATCCCACTGCCCCGCTCTCTCCCCAAAGCCCTGTATCAATCACAATCGAATCTCACTGCCCCACTCTCTCCCCATTGCCATGTATCATTCCCAAACTAATCCTACTGCCCCGCTCTCTCCACATTGCCATGTATCATTCCGAAACTAATCCCACTGCCCCGCTCTCTCCCCATAACCCTGTATCAATCTTCAAACTAATCCCACTGCCCCCTCTCTCCCCATAGCCCTGTATAAATCCCCAAAGTAATCCCATTGCCCCGCTCTCTCCCCATAGACCTGTATCAATCCCTAAACTAATCAGATTGCCCGGCTCTCGCCTCTTTGCCCTGTATCAATCCCAAACTAATCTCACTGCCCACTCTCTCCCCATAGCCCTGTATCAATCCCAAACTAATCCCACTGCGCCACTCTGTTCCCATAGACCTGAATCAAATCCCAAACTAGTCCCACTGCTCCGCTTTCTCCCCATAGCCCTATATCAATCGAAACTAATCGCACTGCCCGCTCTCTCCCTTTAACCCTGTATCAATCCGCAAACGAATACCACTCTCCCCACAGCCCTGTGTCCATCCCCAAACTAATCCGACTCACCCCACAGACCTGTGTCAATCTCCAAACTAATCCCACTCTGCCCACAGTCCTGTGTCAATCCGCAAACTAATCCCACTATCCCCACAGACCTGTGTCAATCCCCAAACTAATCCCATTCTCCCCACAGCCCTGTGTCAATGCTGAACACTAATCCCATTCTCCCCACAGCCCCGTCTCAATCCGCAAACTAATCCCACTCTCCGCACAGCGCTGTGTCAATCCTGAACACTAATCCCACTCTCCCCACAGCCCTGTGTAAATGCCCAATACTAATCCCACTCTCCCCACAGCCCTGTGTCAATCCCCAAACTAATGCCGCTCTCCCCTCAGCCCTGTGTCAATCCCCAAAGTAATCCCACTCTCCCCACAGCCCTTAGTCAATCCCCAAAGTAACCCACTCTCCCCATAGACCTGTATCGATTCCCAAACTAAACCCATTACCCCTCTCTCTCCCCATAGCCATGTATCAATCCCCACACTGATCCCATTGTCCCTCTCTCTCACCATAGCCCTGTATCAATCACTGAACTAATCCCACTGCCCACTCTCTCCCAAGACCATGTATCAATCCCAAACTAATCCCACTGCTCCACACTCTCCCCATAGCCATGTATCAACCCCCAAACTAATCCCACTGCCCCGCTCTCTCCCCAAAGCCCTGTATCAATCACAATCGAATCTCACTGCCCCACTCTCTCCCCATTGCCATGTATCATTCCCAAACTAATCCTACTGCCCCGCTCTCTCCACATTGCCATGTATCATTCCGAAACTAATCCCACTGCCCCGCTCTCTCCCCATAACCCTGTATCAATCTTCAAACTAATCCCACTGCCCCCTCTCTCCCCATAGCCCTGTATAAATCCCCAAAGTAATCCCATTGCCCCGCTCTCTCCCCATAGACCTGTATCAATCCCTAAACTAATCAGATTGCCCGGCTCTCGCCTCTTTGCCCTGTATCAATCCCAAACTAATCTCACTGCCCACTCTCTCCCCATAGCCCTGTATCAATCCCAAACTAATCCCACTGCGCCACTCTGTTCCCATAGACCTGAATCAAATCCCAAACTAGTCCCACTGCTCCGCTTTCTCCCCATAGCCCTATATCAATCGAAACTAATCGCACTGCCCGCTCTCTCCCTTTAACCCTGTATCAATCCGCAAACGAATACCACTCTCCCCACAGCCCTGTGTCCATCCCCAAACTAATCCGACTCACCCCACAGACCTGTGTCAATCTCCAAACTAATCCCACTCTGCCCACAGTCCTGTGTCAATCCGCAAACTAATCCCACTATCCCCACAGACCTGTGTCAATCCCCAAACTAATCCCATTCTCCCCACAGCCCTGTGTCAATGCTGAACACTAATCCCATTCTCCCCACAGCCCCGTCTCAATCCGCAAACTAATCCCACTCTCCGCACAGCGCTGTGTCAATCCTGAACACTAATCCCACTCTCCCCACAGCCCTGTGTAAATGCCCAATACTAATCCCACTCTCCCCACAGCCCTGTGTCAATCCCCAAACTAATGCCGCTCTCCCCTCAGCCCTGTGTCAATCCCCAAAGTAATCCCACTCTCTCCACAGCCCTGTGTCAATCCCCAAACTAATCCCACTCTCCCCACAGCCCTGTATCAATCCCCAAACTATTCCCACCCTCCCCACAGTCCTGTCTCAATCCCCAAACTAATCCCATTCTCCCCACAACCCTGAATCAATCCCTAAAATAATTCCACTCTCCCCACAGCCCTGTGTCTATCCCCAAACTAATCCCAGTCTCCCCACAGCCCTTTGCCAATCCCCAAACTAATCCTACTCTCCCCACAGCCCTGGATCATTCCCCAAACTAATCCCACTCTCCCCACAGCTCTGGATCATTCCCCAAACTAATCCGACTCTCCCCACAGCCCTGTATCAATCTCCAAACTAATCCCACTCTCCCCACAGCCCTGTATCATACCCCAAACTAATCCCACTCTCCCCATAGCCCTGAGTCAATCCCCAAACTAATCCCACTCTCCCCACAGCCCTGGGTCAATCCTCAAACTAATCCCACTCTCCCCACAGCCCTGTGTCAATCCCCAAACTAATCCCACTCTCCCCACAGTCCTTCGTCAATCCTGAAACTAATCCTACTCTCCCCACAGCCCTGTTTCAATCCCCAAACTAATCCCACTCTCCGCACAGCCCTGTATCAATACCCAAACTAATCCCACTCTCCCCACAGCCCTGTGTCAATCCCCAAACTAATCCCACTCTCCACACAGCCCTGTGTCAATCCCCAATCTAATCCCACTCTCCCCACAGCCA
Organism: Scyliorhinus torazame; assembly: GCF_047496885.1. Lineage (NCBI taxonomy): Eukaryota > Metazoa > Chordata > Chondrichthyes > Carcharhiniformes > Scyliorhinidae > Scyliorhinus > Scyliorhinus torazame. Next base: position 54,600,580 of record NC_092726.1, read on the forward strand.
TGTGTCAATCCCCAAATTAGTCCCACTCTACCCACAGCCTTGGGTTAATCCCCAAACTAATCCCACACTCCCCACAGCCCTGTGTCAATCCCCAAAGAAATCCCATTCTCGCCACAGCCCTGTGTCTATCCCCAAACTAATCCCACTCTCCCCACAGCCCTGTGTCAATCCCCAAAATAATCCCACTCTCCCCACAGCCCTGTGTCAATCCCCAAACTAATCCCACTTTCCCCACAGCCCTGTATCAATCCCCAAACTAATCCCACTCACCCCACAGCCCTGTAACAATCCCCAAACTAATTCCACTCTCCCCACAGCCCTGTATCAATCCCCAAACTAATCCCAGTCTCCCCACAGCCCTGTGTCAATCCCCAAAGTAATCCCACTCTCCCCACAGCCCTGTGTCAATCCCCAAACTAATGCCACTCTCCCCAATCCCTGTGTCAATCCCCAAACTAGTCCCACTCTCCCCGCAGCCCTGGGTCTATCCTCAAACTAATCCCACTCCCCCACAGCCCTGTGTCAATCCCCAAACTATTCCCACTCTCCCCGGAGCCCAGGGTCTATCCCCAAACTAATCCCACTCTCCCCACAGCCCTGTGTCAATCCCCAAACTAGTCCCACTCTCCCCGCAGCCCTGGGTCTATCCCCAAACTAATCCCACTCTCCCCACAGCCCTGTGTCAATCCCCAAAATAATCCCACTGTCCCCACAGCCCTGTATCAATCCCCAAACTAATCCAACTCTCCCCACAGCCCTGTAACAATCCCCAAACTAATTCCACTCTCCCCACAGCCCTGTATCAATCCCCAAACTAATCCCAGTCTCCCCACAGCCCTGTGTCAATCCCCAAACTAATCACACTCTCCCCAATCCCTGTGTCAATCCCCAAACTAGTCCCACTCTCCCCGCAGCCCTGTGTCAATCCCCAAACTAGTCCCACTCTCCCCGCAACCCTGGGTCTATCCCCAAACTAATGCCACTCTCCCCACAGCCCTGTGTCAATCCCCAAACTAGTCCCATTCTCCCCGCAGCCCTGGGTCTATCCCCAAACTAATCCCACTCTCCCCACAGCCCTGTGTCAATCCCCAAACAAATCCCACTCTCCCCACAGCCCTGTGTCAATCCCCAAACTAATCCCACTGTCCCCACAGCCCAGTGTCAATCCCCAAACTAATCCTACTCTCCCCACAGCCCTGTGTTAATCCCCAAACTAATCCCACTCTCCCCACAGCCCTTGGTCTATCCCCAACTAATCACGCTCTCCCCACAGCCCTGTGTCAATCCCCAAACTAATCCCACTCTCACCACAGCCCTGTGTCAATCCCCAAACTAATCCCACTCTCCCCACAGCCGTGAGTCAATCCCCAAACTAATCCCACTCTCCCCACAGCCCTTAGTCAATCCCCAAAGTAATCCCACTCTCCCCATAGACCTGTATCGATTCCCAAACTAAACCCATTACCCCTCTCTCTCCCCATAGCCATGTATCAATCCCCACACTGATCCCATTGTCCCTCTCTCTCACCATAGCCCTGTATCAATCACTGAACTAATCCCACTGCCCACTCTCTCCCAAGACCATGTATCAATCCCAAACTAATCCCACTGCTCCACACTCTCCCCATAGCCATGTATCAACCCCCAAACTAATCCCACTGCCCCGCTCTCTCCCCAAAGCCCTGTATCAATCACAATCGAATCTCACTGCCCCACTCTCTCCCCATTGCCATGTATCATTCCCAAACTAATCCTACTGCCCCGCTCTCTCCACATTGCCATGTATCATTCCGAAACTAATCCCACTGCCCCGCTCTCTCCCCATAACCCTGTATCAATCTTCAAACTAATCCCACTGCCCCCCTCTCTCCCCATAGCCCTGTATAAATCCCCAAAGTAATCGCATTGCCCCGCTCTCTCCCCATAGACCTGTATCAATCCCTAAACTAATCAGATTGCCCGGCTCTCGCCTCTTTGCCCTGTATCAATCCCAAACTAATCTCACTGCCCACTCTCTCCCCATAGCCCTGTATCAATCCCAAACTAATCCCACTGCGCCACTCTGTTCCCATAGACCTGAATCAAATCCCAAACTAGTCCCACTGCTCCGCTTTCTCCCCATAGCCCTATATCAATCGAAACTAATCGCACTGCCCGCTCTCTCCCTTTAACCCTGTATCAATCCGCAAACGAATCCCACTCTCCCCACAGCCCTGTGTCCATCCCCAAACTAATCCGACTCACCCCACAGACCTGTGTCAATCTCCAAACTAATCCCACTCTGCCCACAGTCCTGTGTCAATCCGCAAACTAATCCCACTATCCCCACAGACCTGTGTCAATCCCCAAACTAATCCCATTCTCCCCACAGCCCTGTGTCAATGCTGAACACGAATCCCATTCTCCCCACAGCCCCGTCTCAATCCGCAAACTAATCCCACTCTCCGCACAGCGCTGTGTCAATCCTGAACACTAATCCCACTCTCCCCACAGCCCTGTGTAAATGCCCAATACTAATCCCACTCTCCCCACAGCCCTGTGTCAATCCCCAAACTAATGCCGCTCTCCCCTCAGCCCTGTGTCAATCCCCAAAGTAATCCCACTCTCTCCACAGCCCTGTGTCAATCCCCAAACTAATCCCACTCTCCCCACAGCCCTGTATCAATCCCCAAACTATTCCCACCCTCCCCACAGTCCTGTCTCAATCCCCAAACTAATCCCATTCTCCCCACAACCCTGAATCAATCCCTAAAATAATTCCACTCTCCCCACAGCCCTGTGTCTATCCCCAAACTAATCCCAGTCTCCCCACAGCCCTTTGCCAATCCCCAAACTAATCCTACTCTCCCCACAGCCCTGTATCAATCCCCAAACTAATCACACCCTCCCCACAGCCCTGTGTCAATCCCCAAACTAATGCCATTCTCCCCACAGCCCTGTGTCAACCCCCAAACTAATCCCACTCTCCCAACAGCTCTGTGTCAAACCCCAATACATACGCACTCTCCCCACAGCCCTGTGTCAATCCCAAAATTAGTCCCACTCTCCCCACAGCCCTGTGTCAATCCCCAAACTAATTCCACTCTCCCCACAGCCCTGTGTCAATCCCCAAACTAATCCCACTCTCCCCACAGCCCTGTGTCAATCCCCAAACTAATCCCACTCTCCCCACAGCCCTGTGTCAAACCCCAAACTAATCCCACTCTCCCCACAGCCCTGTATCAATCCCCAAACTATTCCCACTCTCCCCACAGCCCTGTATCAATCCCCAAACTAATCCCGCTCTCCCCACAGCCCTGTATCTATCCCCAAACTAATCCCACTCACCCCACAGCCCTTTGTCAATCCCCAGATTTATCCCAGTCTCCCGACAGCCCTGTGTCAATGCCCAAGCTAATCCCACTCTCCCCACAGTCCTGTGTCAATCCCCAAACTAATCCCACTCTCCCCACAGCCCTTGGTCAATCCCCAAACTAATCCCACTCTCCCCATTGCCCTGTATCAATTACCAAACTTAACCCATTGCCCCTCTCTCTCCCCATAGCCATGTATCAATCCCCACACTGATCCCATTGCCCCTCTCTCTCACCATAGCCATGTATCAATCACTGAACTAATCCCACTGCCCACTCTCTCCCATAGCCATGTATCAATCCCAAATTAATCCCACTGCCCCACACTCTCCCCATAGCCATGTATCAATCCCCAAACTAATCCCACTGCCCCGCTCTCTCCCCATTGCCCTGTATCAATCACAAACTAATCCCACTGCCCCGCTCTCTCCCCATAGCCCTGTATCAATCCGCAAACTAATCCCACTGCCCCCTCTCTCCCCATAGACCTGTATCAATCCCTAAACTAATCAGATTGCCCGGCTCTCGCCCCTTTGACCTGTATCAATCCCAAACTAATCCCACTGACCCCTCTCTCCCCATAGCCCTGTATCAATCCCAAACTAATCCCACTGCGCCACTCTGTTCCCATAGACCTGTATCAATCCCCAAACTAGTCCCACTGCTCCGCTTTCTCCCCATTGCCCCTTTTCATCCCCAAACTAATCCCACTGCCCCACTCTCTCCCCTTAACCCTGTACCAATCCCCAAACTAATCCCACCGCCCTGCTCTCTGCCCATAGCTCTATCTCAATCGAAACTAATCGCACTGCCCCGCTCTCTCCCTATAACCCTGTATCAATCCGCAAACTAATCCCACTCTCCCCACAGCCCTGTGTCCATCCCCAAACTAATCCCACTCACCCCTCAGCCCTGGGTCAATCCCCAAACTAATCCCACTCTCTCCAGAGCCCTGGATCATTCCCCAAACTAATCCCACTCTCCCCACAGCCCAGTGTCAATCCCCAAACTAATCCCACTCTCCCCACAGCCCTGTGTCCATCCCCAATACTAATCCCACTCTCCCCACAGCCCTGTGTCTATCCCCAAGCTAATCCCACTCTCCACACAGCCCAGTGTCATCCCCAAACTAATCCCACTCTCCCCACAGCCCTGGGTCAATCCCCAAACTAATCCCACTCTCTCCACAGCCCTGTGTCAATCCCCAAACTAATCCCACTCTCCCCACAGCCCTGTGGGGAATTTTCAAACATAATCACATTTCTGATGTGGAAACTTACTGTGCAATCAATATGCCTGCTGTCAGTTTGTACACCTTCAAGTAGAAAGAGAGAAATAAATCCATCTTCAGAGAGTCTGACCTTAATTCTGAAAGTGCCCCATTTTTGGGCTCTTCCTGTGCACAAGCTGCCTGCAGAATTCCCCAAATTAAAAACAAGGTGAGAGAGGAGCGTGCGGGTTGAGTTAACAGAAAGCAGTTGGGGTTATCATCCTGACCGTTTTAATTTAATCTAAATTGGTTCAATATAAATTCTAATCTCAGAAATTGACATCAGAAGATTTCAGTGAAAAACCCCATTAAACCTCCCTGTCTAATAAAATGATGATGTGGAGATGCCGGCGTTGGACTGGGGTGAGCACAGTACGAAGTCTTACAACACCAGGTTAAAGTCCAACAGGTTTGTTTCGATGTCACTAGCTTTCGGAGCGCTGCTCCTTCCTCAGGTGAATAAAATGATGTTGTTGGCGATGACCCTCTGTATATTCAGGAATAAACTTTACGTCTCCCAGTGGGAAAAATCAAATTGAATCCAAATTTATAGAGCAGCTGACTGAAGAAATCTGTCTGTGAGTAACAGAATCAGATTCTCCCCATCAAAGATTCCCAAGACAGCAACGTCCTGAGGTTTCTTGCCGGTCCTTACTCATTGTATAGAAAGCTCTCATTGGGAGACAGAGAGAATAGACATCCCAAACTAGTCAGAAATTCAGGGGGATATAAATATTAACACCAAGACTGAAGTAAGGACAGGACATTGCTAGATCTGTTGCTGTCCCCAGAATTAACATAACCACAGACAGGACAAATGCCTCTGGCCTCTCCTGTGAAGACACATCTTTAGTAAACAATCACAGCGGACAGACTGAAAACATTCATGACAGAAAGTCAGGGGGTAGGTCTGCACACAGATCTCTGAGGATACCTCAAACAATACTGTTTATAATCATTTCCCAATAGAATTTTAACTTATGCTTCAATTCTGTTATCCAGAAATGTGGTCCCTGTGGGAGGATTGTGTTAAGACAGCAGCTTGCTGGAGCCACTGCTGTGTCATGTATCAACAGTAAGGAGATTGGTATCTCTTGTCAGTAATTTACATGTCAATAGTGATCTGTCGTCAGAGGCAGACATTCCCCACGTGTCAGAGACTAGGACTTGAGTTTGCTCACAGCTCACTGAGGATAAATATGAGTCTGAGGGACATCTGGGGAGAAATTCTCCGGTATCGGCGCGATGTCCGCCGATTGGCACCCAAAACAGCGCAAATCAGTCGGGCATCACGCCGCCCCAAAGGTGCGGAATGCTCCGCATCTTTGGGGGCCGAGCCCCAACCTTGATGGGCTAGGTCGGCACCGGACGAATTTCCGCCCCGCCAGCTGGCGCGGAAATGACATCTCCAGGCGGCGTATGCGCGGGAGCGTGAGCGGCCGCTGACGGAATTCCCGCGCATGCGCAGTGGAGAGAGTCTCTTCTGCCTCCGCCTTGGTGGAGATCGTGGCGAAGGCGGAAGGAAATGAGTGCCCCCACGGCACAGGCCCAGCCGCGGATCGGTGGGCCCCGATGCGGAACAGGCCACCGTGGGGGCACCCCCCGGGGCCAGATCGCCCCGCGCCCCCCTCAGGACCCCGGAGCCCGCCCGCGCCGCCTTGTCCCGCCGGTAAGGTAGGTGGTTTAATTTACGCTGGCGAGACAGGCATTTTAGCGGCGGAACTGCGGCCCATCCGTGCCGGAGAATCGCGGGGGAAGGAGGGGGCGCCAACCTGCGCGGTGCGATTCCCGCCCCCGCCGAATATCCGGTGGTGGAGAATACGGCAACCAGCGGGGGCGGTATTCACGCCAGCCCCGGCGATTCTCCGACGCGGCGGGGGGTCGGAAAATCCCGCCCCAGTTTTCAAACCAATCCTCCGACTTCACTGAAAACATTGCCCCTCTTGTTCAGTGTGTGTCTGTGTGTGTTGCTGAGTGGAGCTTCAGTTTGAAGTGGGAGAGCTTGAAGCGAGAGCTGTTGGTCGGTCGTGTGAGGAATTGGGTTCTCCGATCCGACCTGCCCCAGCTTCTGTGGTGGGAGTGGGACCACCTGGGGCTCCAGGCCTAGCCTCCTGTCCTCCCACCCCTCTGCCTGGTGTGGGACTTGGACCATCCAGGGCTGCAGGCCCAGCCTCCTGTCCTCCCACCCCTCTGCCTGAGGTGCGTGTGGGACCTCCTGAGGCTGCAGGCCCAGCCTCCTGTCCTCCCATCCCTCTGACTGAGGTGGGAGTGGGACCATCCTGGGCTTCAGGCCCAGCCTCCTGTCCTCCCACCCATCTGCCGGAGGTGGGAGTGGGACCATCCAGGGCTTCAGTCCCAGCCTCCTGTCCTCCCACCCATCTGCCGGAGGTGGGAGTGGGACCATCCAGGGCTGCAGGCCCAGCCTCCTGTCCTCACACCCCTCTGCCAGAGGTGGGAGTGGGACAATCCAGGGCTGCAGGCCCAGCCTCCTGTCCTCCCACCATTCTGCCTGAGATGGGAGTGGGACCATCCAGGGCTGCAGGCCCAGCATCCTGTCCTCACACCCCTCTGCCTGAGGTGGGAGTGGGACCATCCAGGGCTGCAGGCCCAGCCTCCTGTCCACCCACCCCTCTGCCTGAGGTGGGAGTGGGACCATCCAGGGCTGCGGGCCCAGCCTCCTGTCCTCCCACACCCCTGCCTGAGGTGGGAGTTGGACCATCCAGGGCTGCAGGCCAAGCCTCCTGTCCTCCCACCCCTCTGCCTGAGGTGGGAGTGGGGCCATCCAGGGCTGCAGGCCCAGCCTCCTGTCCTCCCACCCCTCTGTCTGAGGTGGGGGTGGGACCACCTGGGGCTGCAGGCCCAGCCTCCTGTCCTCCCACCCCTCTGCCTGAGGTGCATGTGGGACCATCCAGGGCTGCAGGCCCAGCCTCCTGTCCACCCACCCCTCTGCCTGAGGTGGGAGTGGGACCATCCAGGGCTGCGGGCCCAGCCTCCTGTCCTTCCACCCCTCTGCCTGAGGTGGGAGTGCGACAATACAGGGCTGCAGGCCCAGCCTCCTGTCCACCCACCCCTCTGCCTGAGGTGGGAGTGGGACCATCCAGGGCTGGGGGCCCAGCCTCCTGTCCTCCCACCCCCTGCCTGAGGTGGGAGTTGGACCATCCAGGGCTGCAGGCCCAGCCTCCTGTCCTCCCACCCCTCTGCCTGAGGTGGGAGTGGGACCATCCAGGGCTGCAGGCCCAGCCTCCTGTCCTCCCACCCCCTGCCTGAGGTGGGAGTGGGACCATCCAGGGCTGCGGGCCCAGCCTCCTGTCCTCCCACCCCCTGCCTGAGGTGGGAGTTGGACCATCCAGGGCTGCAGGCCCAGCCTCCTGTCCTCTCACCCCTCTGCCTGAGGTGGGAGTGGGACCATCCAGGGCTGCAGGCCCAGCCCTCTGTACCACCTGCGGCGGGTGTGGGGCAGCTTTGGACATTACTTTAGGCCACTCCAGGGCTGAAGAATGCTGCCCCGCTCTGCTATTGCCCTGCGGCGCCTTCCCTTGTGGCCCCTGCATTTATGCTGCCACCTCCCCACCTCCCCTATCCGTTGCCTTTTTACACGGCCGGGTGGTAGCAGGGGTGGGCATGGCCAGCACCTCGGGGGCATCCTCCACTCTGCCGGGGCCGGGCGGCCAAGACATTATGCGGGGGCGGCAGCCTCCCGTCCCTCCGCTGCCTCCGCGGCGCCCTCGCCCTCACGCCTGCTCACGCGGCAGCTGGCGGTGAAGTGCTATGCCCACCCTACCATGACCATTGAGGCGGGCACCCGTGCGATGGGCGGGGCTGTCGGCCCCTCGGCCATCGTAGCGGCCTCAAGGATGTACGGCAAGGCCGTGTTTTTCCTGCGGGCCGAGCAGGCGGCCCACCGGGCCCTGTAAAGGGGGCTCACGGTGGGCGGGACACACGTGGCGGTGGAGCCGCTGGAGGCCACCGCAGAACGTGTTGTTCTATCAAACGTCCCATCCTCCCTCCCCACACATCTCCTCCTCCCCCATCTCAACCTACTGGTGGTCTCGCTGCCCCCTCCCCGGGTGAGGGGGAGGGGTCTTGCTGCCCCCTCCCCGGGTGAGGTGGGTGGGTCTCGCTGCCCCCATCCCGGGTGAGGGGGGTGGATTTCGCTGCCCCCTCCCCGTATGAGGGGGGTGGGTCTCGCTGCTCCCTCCCCGGGTGAGGGGGGTGGTTCTCATTGCCCCCTCCCCAGGTGAGGGGGGCCGGTCTTGCTGCCCCCTCCCAGGGCAATGGGACTCTCTGCCCCCTCCCCGGGTGTGTTGGGGTTCTTGCTGCCCGCTCCCCGGCTGAATTGGGGTCTTGCTGCCCCCTCCCCGGGTGAGGGGGGTGGGTCTCTCTGCCCCCTCCCCGGTGAGGGGGCTCTTGTTGCCCCCTCCCCCGGTGAGGCGGGTTCTCTGTGCCCCCTCTCCGGGTGAGGGTGGGGTGGGTCTTGCTGCCCCCTCCCCGGGTGAGGGGGGTGGATCTTGCTGCGCCCTCGCTGGGTGAGGGGGGTGGGTCTATCTGCCCCCTCCCCGGTGAGGGGGCTCTTGCTGCCCCCTCCCCCGGTGAGGCGGGTTCTCTGTGCCCCCTCTCCGGGTGAGGGTGGGGTGGGTCTTGCTGCCCCCTCCCCGGGTGAGGGGGGTGGATCTTGCTGCCCCCTCCCCGGGTGAGGGGGGTGGGTCTCGTGCCCCCTCCGCGGGTGAGGGTGGGTGGGTCTTGCTGCCCCCCTCCCCGGGTGAGGGGGGTGGGTCTCTCTGCCCCCTCCTCGGGTGAGGGGGTTGGGTCTTGCTGCCCACACCCCTGGTGAGGAGGGTGGGTCTTGCTGCCCCCTCCCCGGGTGAGGGGTGGGCGGGGTCTACAGCGCTGGTACCAATCCCCCTGACACCCAGCCCTGCGCACAGAATAAAAAAACCAAGGCCAGGTGCCTGCGACGGACCTGCCTGAGGACGACCCTGGGGTTGGGGTCTACCCGGCCTAGGGTTAGCCGGTGGGCCCGTACCGCCCACACTCCATGTGGCGGGGGACTCGAGTTCCGGTGGCGGGTGAGGAGGAGGATTTAGACGCTCTCTGCAGCGAGGCAGAGGGCACCCTCACACACAGCACCGAGCCTCCCCTCATCCCCTCGGGGTACTCCCAACATTTCTTGGTAAACATCACGGTCACCCAGACTGTGTGCAGCTGGCCCCCGGCAGCTGGTGAAATCTAGGGCTGCTCCTTGGCTCCGCCCGGGCCTATGCCAGAGAGGCCCGGGTGTTGGATCAAGACCAGGAGGAGCAGCGCCAAGCTGCTCAGTTCCTTGTGGGACTCCTGAGGAAGTGGAACCTCCACTCCCTCTGAGCACTGAAGATATTGGTGACGGAGAGACAATACTACTGACACGGAGGTAACCATCGCCAGCCTCAACATCAACGGCAGCAGCCACGCGCACCACCGTTTCCAGTTCTTGTCTATCCTCCGGGACGGAAAGTACGGGGTGTGCTTCCTGCAGAAAACCCAGGCCATCCGGGTGACGAAGCTCAGTGGACCCTGGAGGGGCAAGGAGGAGTCTTAATGAGTCACCTGGCCCCACGTTCGGGCGGGGTGGCTATCTTGTTGGCTCCACATTTCCAGCCGGAGATCTTGGGGGTCAAGGAGCCGGTGCCAGGCCGTCTGCTGCACCTAAAGGCCCGTTTCGGGGCAGTGGTGATTCACTTTGTAAATGTATCCGCTCCCGTAGCCGTGACCGCAGCAGGCGACTTTCTTCCAAAAGGTGTCCACTCTTCTCGGCACCATCCCGGTGGCGAGTGCATCGTCCTCGGAGGGGATTGTAATTGCATCCTCCGGGACAAGGACCGTGGTGGAGTCCAGCGCAGCGCGGCGGCGGTGGTGAAGTTGGGGGACCTGGTTAGGTCCTTTGACTTGGTGGATGTCTGGCGGACTCTCCATCCTGAATTGCGGGTGCGCACCTCTGTGCGGCCCCCATTCAGAGCGTCCAGAATCGACCGTCTTTACATTTCCAAGACGTACTTGCCCAGCGTTCCGACGGCCTCCATGGAGCAGGTGCCGAGCTCGGATCACCACCTGGTGTGGGCGGGTCTCGCCCCGTCCCGCGCTCAGACACGGTCCGCGTACTGGCACTTCAACAACCTGCTGCTGGAGGACGGGCGGTTGCTGGACTCGTTCCGCCGTTTCTGGGCCGGCTGGAGAAGGGAGCGGGGTGGCTTCCCCTCCTTGAGGCTACGGTGGGATGTGGGCAAGGCCCAGATCCGTGCCTTCTGTCAGGGGTACACGAAGGGGTCTACGGCGGGGTGGAACTCCACGATCATCAGCCTGGCTGAGGAACTCCTCGATCTGGAGTCACGTCTTGCTCAGCCCGATGAGGCCCGGCCCTGGGGCTGGTGTACAGAGAGAAGAGGGGCGCACTGCGGGACCTGCAACTGGCCGGGTCCCGCGGCGCAGACGTGAGGTCGCGGATCCGTCTCCTAACGGACATGGACCGCGGCTCCCGCTTCTTCTACTCGCTGGAAAGAGGACGCGGGGCCCGTCGGCAGGTTTCTACGCTGCTGGCCGACGACGGGTCCCTCGTCTCGGATCCGGAGGGGGCCAGGACCCCGATTCGGGATTTTTACTCCGAGCTCTTCTCTCCGGATCCGTCCAGCGAGGACGCTTGCAGAGTTCTGTGGGAGGACCTGCCGCAGGTCGGCCCGGAGGGCGCCGGGAAGCTCGATAATGCCATCAACCACCAAGAGCTGACCGGCGCCCTGGACAGCCTCTCACGGGGCAAATCCCCAGGGCTGGACGGGCTGACCGTGGAGTTCCTCAGGGCGTGATGGGACGTCCTGGGGAGCGACTACGCGGGGTACCTGGGGGAATGTATCGCGACCGGGGAGATGCCCCTTTCGGGGCGCAGGTCCGTCATTGCCCTGCTGCCCAGGAAGGGGATCTCCGCCGACTGGAGAACTGGCGACCGGTCTCCCTCCTCAGCACGGACTATAAAATCTTTGCCAAGGTGCTGTGTTTACGCCTTGGCCCCGTGCTGGACCACATGATCCACCAAGACCAGTCCTACACAGTTCCGGACCGCACAATCTATCACAATATCCACCTGACCCGGGACATTATTCACTTTACCCAGGGGACTGGTATGTCGAGCGCCTCCCTGTCTATTGACCAGGAGAAGGCGTTCGACAGGGTGGGGCCCGGGGATTTGCTCGCGACACTGCGAGCTTTCGGGTTCAGGGCGCATTTTGTGGCCCGGATCCGGTTACTGTCCGCCGCCTCGGAGTGTCTGATTAAGGTTAACGGCTCCCTGACGGCGCCCCTTCGCTTTGGGAGAGGAGTGCGTCAGGGCTGCCCCCTGTCCGGTCAACATTATTCCCGATGCGTGGAGCCTTTCCTGTGCCTCCTGCGGAGGAGGTTAACGGGGCTGGTTCGGCGTGGTCCTCTCGGCGGACGCTGATGACGTGTTCCTCATGTTCACTGACCCCGGTGACCTGCGGAGGATGCGAGATTGCCAAGCTGTCTACTCAGCCGCGTCTTCCGCACGGATCAACTGGGCTAAATATTCCGGACTCCTGGTCGGTCCGTGGCAGATGGACCCCCTCCCGGAGGAGCTCGGGCCCTTCAGCTGGAGTCGGTCCAACAGCCTCTACTTGGGAGTCCATCTTTGCCCGGCAGAGGAAGCCTGGCCGGCGAACGGGCAGGAGCTGGAGACCAAGGTCACCGCTCGCCAGGGGTCGAGTTCTCATCATAAACCATCTGATCGCCTCCATGCTGTGGTCCCGGCTGGTCACTGACTCCTCCCCCTGGCTTTGTCACACCATCCAGAGAACCCAGCTTCGGTTCCTCCGGGACAATCGACTGCACTGGGTCGCTGCGGAGGTCTGGAGTCTCCCGATTGCGGAGGGCGGTCAGGCGCTGGTGTGCCTCCGCACCCAGACTGCCACTTTCCACCCTCAGACTCTGCAGCGTTACCTGTACGCTGAGCCTCCTCCACGGTGGGGCCCTGGCGACCGATTTCCTCCGCCAGGTGTTCGGCCTGAACTACGACGTGCAGCTCCTGTCTGTTGACCAGCAGGGTCTTCGGAACTCTCTGTTGGCGCTGCCCGTCTTGTACCAGGACCTCCTCAAAGTCTGAAACACGGTCTCCAGGCGCCGCAGCTCTCCCCCGTCAGGGGTAGCGGCTGTCGTAAGGGAGCCGCTGCTCAGGAATCCGCACTATCGCCAATCTCCAATCGGGTGGCTGGCGGAGCGGAGGGCTGTGGGTGCCGTGGGAAGGGCTGGGTGGCGGAGGGCCGGGCTGTGGATGCCGTGGGAAGGGCTGGGTGGCGGAGGGCCGGGCTGTGGGTGCCGTGGGAAGGGCTGGGTGGCGGAGCAGAGGGCTGTGGATGCCGTGGGAAGGGCTGGGTGGCGGAGGGCCGGGCTGTGGGTGCCGTGGGAAGGGCTGGGTGGCGGAGCGGAGGGCTGTGGATGCCGTGGGAAGGGCTGGGTGGCGGAGGGCTGTGGGTGCCGTGGGAAGGGCTGGGTGGCGGAGGGCCGGGCTGTGGGTGCCGTGGGAAATGCTGGGTGGCGGAGGGCCGGGCTGTGGGTGCCGTGGGAAGGGCTGGGTGGCGGAGGGCTGTGGATGCCGTGGGAAGGGCTGGGTGGCGGAGGGCCGGGCTGTGGGTGCCGTGGGAAGGGCTGGGTGGCGGAGGGCCGGGCTGTGGGTGCCGTGGGAAGGGCTGGGTGGCGGAGGGCTGTGGGTGCCGTGGGCAGGGCTGGGTGGCGGAGGGCCGGGCTGTGGGTGCCGTGGGAAGGGCTGGGTGGCGGAGGGCCGTGCTGTGGGTGCCGTGGGCAGGGCTGGGTGGCGGAGGGCCGGACTGTGGATGCCGTGGGAAGGGCTGGGTTGCGGAGGGCCGGGCTGGCTGACACCCCACGAGCTCGCTGAGCGCGGGGCGGTGTCTGTCCGGCGACCCGCCAGTGCCATCCAAGCCTCAAAACGGCCGTGCTCGGCCCCGCGAGCACACTGGAGCTCGAGGCGGCGCGGTTGTGAGGTTGGCATCCCGGCTGAGCGAACCCCTGCTCGGACGGAGTTCCACATTGGTCCCAGGCCCCGGTGCACCCGCCGGGCGCCGGCGCCCCACAGCCGCCTCACGGAAATACCCTCCGTGCCTCTCCGCACTGCGCGGAGGGGTTTCCTGTCCGGCCTGCTGCTGCGCACCTTCCAGCTCCTTTACCCCGCCCGCCGTCCCGACACGCCTTGGCGTCCGGCAGCGGAGGTCCCTGCTGGGGGGCCCTCTACGGAAGTGTTTTCCCCATAAAACTTGGGGACCTGGGGCGGAGGGTGCTGCACACGGCAGTGCCGCCCGATCACAGAGTCTATCACTTCTCGCCCTCCCCACAGACCTGCCTCTTTTGCGGCCTGGGGGACACCGTGGAGCTTGTCCATGTTGTCTGTCCTCGGCTGCTCTCCCGCTTTGATTTCTTGACAACGTTGTTGTTGAGGTTTTCTTTGCACTTCAGCCCCACGCTCCTGATCTACGGACATCCGGTGCGGAGGGAGGGCGGGGAAGGCGGAGGATCTCCCCGTGAACCTGCTCCTGGGCCGGGCCAAACTTCCCATTTCTAGGTCTAGGCAGCGGGCGACTGAGGGGGCCGTCCGGCCCGGCTGTCTGCCCCTCTTCCGCGGCCTGGTTGGCGGCCGGGTGTCCCTGGAGCGGGAGCATGCGCTGTCCACGGGCACACTCGAAGCTTTCCGGGCTCGGTGGGCCCCGCGGGGGTTGGGCTGCCAGACTGACCCGGATTCTCACACTTTCATTTGACGGCGTTTTGTTAAGTTTTTGTTTCTCCTTTTTGTTCTTTTTGGGTTGTGCTCCGCCCGTCGTTTTGGAGTCCACCCCCTTTTCTTTCTCCCTCCGTTACTTTGTGTTCTTTTACTCAGTCGCTACAATAGGCATCATGCAGCACACTGGTCCCCGGCTACATGGAGATAAATGTGGCCGGGCTTCACCTCACAGGAGGGGGATAAAACACATTATTTGTTTTTGCCTTCTTTGGCCTTAAATTTATAATTTATAGAAATGACACCTTATAAAAGGTGCTGCGAGTTTGTGTAACTGAGAAGGAGAATCTTGGCCTCTTGCTGTGTTTCTAGTTTAAACATTTTCCTGCGTATTAGTTAATTTTCTCCCCCTTTTCCCCAGGAATTTGAATTTTGAAGACTGCAATGTGAACAGGAATCTTTGGACAAGGTATTTTCTCCAGAGAACAAGTGGATAGACTGAGGCCCACTCCACAGGCCGCACTCGCTTCGGTTGTCTCTTTATTGCCGCCCCGATCTTGCACTTAGACACAAACACATTAAACCTTTGGCGGGTGACAAAGAGTAAATTAAAAATCTGTAATATGAAGCTGTCTAAATTTTGTTTATGAATCCAAAATAACAGGGTTCTTTGAAATCTGGGTGTCTCGAAAGGGAGGGGAGGGGTGAGTTCATTGTCTGAGCCCCGTTCACTCTGCGTATAACCTGTTAACTATTTTAAACAACACTCAACACTGCTGACTGCACCTTCTGGGATCTTTCTGTGTACCAATGGATTTTGATTTAAAACGTTTTTCTTAGTTTTAAGAGGCAGTTTAACTCTTTCAGAGAATTGAAGGGAGTTCTTTAGACTTGGTCCAATCCACACACACAGGATAAGGGGGGAGGAAGGGGTTTAGATCCAGGGGAAAGGGGCTCGTAGCAGGAGTGAGGGGGTGGAGGAGAGGAAAGACAGCATCCCGCCTGGTTAGGTTCACAGTGCTGCTGCTGTGGGATCTTGCTGTTCACACACAGGACTGTGGCTTTTGCCCGCAAAGCAATTGTGATCACAATTCTTAAATTAAAATAGCACACGGACTGCAAAGTGGGTTCGAAGGTCTCACATTTCAAAGTCTTGGGAGTGAGTGAGTTGATGAACCGTTTTCACAGGGGACTGATTCAGCCAGGGTCACACTGCTGCGTGTGGGATCTTACTGTGTAATCAATACTGCCGTCAGTGTGTACAATGCAACAATGGTGTAGAAACAGAGAGACAGAGAGAGAGAGACATCCCAGATCAGAAACTCTGAACTCAATTTTGAAAGTGGTATCATTTTGGGGATCTCCCTGTGCACAGATTGCCAGCGGAATTCACAAAAGTAACAATAGGGTTAGCTTTAGGGCAGCAGGGTGGCGCAGTGGGTTAGCACTGCAGCCTCACGGCGCCGAGGTCCCAGGTCGATCCTTGTGGGTCACTTCTTGTGTGGAGTTTGCCCATTCTCCCCGTGTTTGCGTGGGTTTCACCCCACAACCCAGAGATGTGCAGGGTTGGTGAATTGGCCACCCTAAATTGCCCTTAATTGGAAAAAATGAATTGGGTATTTTAAATTTATAAAAAGAATAATAAAAATAAAAAAATTAGTGGGGACACTTTCAAAACAAGTCCATCTACTGTAAAGTAACTCGATGGCCCGGAATAAAAGTACCTTAACTTGAAGCGGATATAATTCTGGAATGAAGCCTGTATTTTAGGCCGAGACATAAATATGAAGGTGAAATTCAATTCGCAGAGGGCCATTTGAATTCAGGTTACTGTGGTTGTGATAGTTGGATTCCTGTGTCTGACCCTCTCTCTCTCTCTCCTTCCCAACTACTGGGGTACTGGGTGAGAGAGAGAGAGAGAGAGAGCGAAGTACAGAAAGAACGCGGGGGGCGGGGAGAGGGGGGGAGGGAGATTAGAGAGAGGGAGAGGAGAAAGACAGAGAGAGGATAAAGGGAGAGAGAGGCTGTGAAAAAGCGAAGCTTTCTCTCCCTCTCTACCTTCTTTCCATTCTTGTCTCTCTCTCTCTCTCTGCCTCCCCAGCGTTCTGCCGATATCTGTCCATCTCTCTCCAATATTTTAGTGTCTCTTTAAACCTTTAATCTATGAAAACCACCCCACAAACTGAAATGGGGAATCTCACCACATCTTTCTGGGGATACCCTGATTTGGGAAAAGAATAGAAATAAATGCTGGGAGGGAGATTTTAAAAAATCTCCTAACGGACCGGGCAGTGGGTTTCCAATTTAAATAGGGGAGTTTAACTCTTTCTGGGGACAGTGCATGTGTCTCCAGACTCGGAATACCCATGGTGTTCAGGGGTGGGAGTATAGGGGGGGAGGAGGCAGGGGAAGATGGAAGAACAAATATAGCAGGCAATGGAAGTAATATGTCCCTCCCTGCTCTCCTGCCTGTCCCTGACAGGATCACATTGCTGGTTGTGGGATCCTGCTGTGCATCAATGGCCTGCTGCATTTCCTGAACTTCAACTTAGAGACCTCAAAAATTTAAAATTAAACTAGTTGACTGAGTGCAAAGCAGTCGGGAGGCGGTGAGGGAGTGAGACTGAAATGAATAGGCCGGAGCCAGGGTAAAGGTTTGTCCTCAAGCCCAGAGTGGTGTTTGTCTTTTAGACGGGCGATGGGATTGGAAGGATTTCTGAGGGGATTTTGTGGTGAAATATCCCTGTCTCTGTCCCTCTAGCTTTCTATCTCTGTCTCTTTCCTATCTCTCCCTCTTTCCAGCCACTTCTTTCTATATTTCTTTCTAGATAAGAGAGAGGGAGAGGGGAAACAGAGAGAGGGTGGAGGGAGAGCGAGAGAAACAAAGAGAGAGGGAGAGAGAGGGTGGAGGAAGAGCGAGAGAAAAAGAGAGAAAAAGAAAGGGTCTGTGGGAGGGGTTCTGCTGTGTGCAGTCAAGCACGGCCCAGTTAAATTTTGTTTTAGAAAGTGCGAATTTACACAAATTCCAATCCTGAGACAGTCGATTTGAAAATGTCTCCTGAGGGAAAGAAGCCCTGAGAGAAAAAGAGAGGGGATGTGGGAGAAATTCCCTGTCTCTTTCTTCCCCACGGCACCTCCCCCCTACCCCACCCCACCACCACAAGCCCCTCTCTCTCTCTCCAGCTACTTCTCTCTCTATATTTCCTCTTCCAATAAAATGGTAAAATAACCAATGTGATTTGCAGTTATTTGAATGGATAGGCTGGCGGGGGTGGGGAATGTGTGTGTCGGTGGGGGGTGGGGTGGAGGTGGGGGCGGGGGGGTTGAGTGGGAGGTTGTTAAGAGAGACACAGGATATGGACTGGGCTCCTGTATCTATCATGTTTATTTATTGTGGGATCCTGCTGTGCACACTGCAACATGTAAACGTGAACACATCGCCTTTCCTAATGTTGCCGAGGTGCTGGAATTGAAGTTGTAAATGTGAGGCTGTGTAAGGGATTGTTTCTAATCCCAGAATATCTCCTGTGCTGAAGGTGGGCTGATTAGTGACGTGTTGGTGATGGGGAGAGGAGTGCATGTGTGTGTGTGTGGGGGGGGGGGGCGGGGGAGTCAGGCTGGGGGTGGGGGGGGGTGTAATTCAGTTCACCGAATTCTCTAAAGTCTCCAAGCTTTCCCCCACTCTCACTGCCAGTTTTAAAGAGGGACTTTCATTTCATTGCATTGGGACAATTTGCCAATTGCACAGTGCCTGTGTTTTACTGGAATAACAAAGAACAAAGAAATGTACAGCACAGGAACAGGCCCTTCGGCTCTCCAAGCCCGTGCCGACCATGCTGCCCGACTAAACTACAATCTTCTACACTTCCTGGGTCCGTATCCCTCTAACCCATCCGATTCATGTATTTGTCAAGATGCTCCTTAAATGTCGCGATCATCCCTGCTGCCACCACCTCCTCCGGTGGCGAGTTCCAGGCACCCACTACCCTCTGTGTAAAACGCTTGCCTCGTCCATCTACTCTAAACCTTGCCCCTCTCACCTTAAACCTATGCCCCTTAGTAATTGACCCCTCTCCCCTGGGGAAAATACTCAGACTATCCACTCTGTCAATGCCCCTCAATTTTGTAGACGTTTATCAGGTCGCCCCTCAACCTCCGTCGTTCCAGTGAGAACAAACCGAGTTTATTCAACCGCTCCTCATAGCTAATGCCCTCCATACCAGGCAACATTCTGGTAAATCTCTTCTGCACCCTCTAAAGCCTCCACATCCTTCTGAGAGTGCGGCGACCAGAATTGAACACTATACTCCAAGTGTGGCCTAACTAAGGTTCTGTACAGCTGCAACATGACTTGCCAAATCTTATACTCAATGCCCCGGCCAATGAAGGCAAGCATGCCGTATGCCTTCTTGACTACCTTCTCCTCCTGTGTTGCCCCTTTCAGTGACCTGTGGACCTGTACACCTAGATCTCCCTGACTTTCAATACTCTTGAGGGTTCTACCATTCACTGTATATTCCCTACCTGCATTAGACCTTCCAAAATGTATTACCTCACATTTGTCCGGATTAAACTCCATCTGGCATCTCTCCGCCCAAGTCTCCAAACAATCTAAATCCTGCTATTTCCTCTGACAGTCCTCATCGTTATCCGCAATTCCACTAAACTTTGTGTCGTCTGCAAACTTACTAATCAGACCAGTTACATTTTCCTCCAAATCATTTATATATACTACAAAGAGCAAAGGTCCCAGCACTGATCCCTGTGGAACACCACTGGTCACAGCCCTCCAATTAGAAAAGCATCCTTCCATTGCTACTCTCTGCCTTCTATGACCTAGCCAGTTTTGTATCTACCTTGGCAGCTCACCCCTGATCCCGGGTGACTTCACCTTTTGTACTAGTCTATCATGAGGGACCTTGTCAAAGGCCTTACTGAAGTCCATATAGACAACATCCACTGCCCTACCTGCATCAATCATCTTTGTGACCTCCTCGAAAAACTCTATCAAGTTAGTGAGACACGGCCTCCCCTTCACAAAACCATGCTGCCTCTCATTAATACTTCCATTTGCTTCCAAATGGGAGTAGATCCTGTCTCGAAGAATTCTCTCCAGTAATTTCCCTACCACTGAAGTAAGGCTCACCGGCCTGTAGTTCCCGGGATTATCCTTGCTACCCTTCTTAAACAGAGGAACAACATTGGCTACTCTCCAGTCCTCTGGGACATCACCTGAAGACAGTGAGGATCCAAAGATTTCTGTCAAGGCCTCAGCAATTTCCTCTCCAGCCTCCTTCAGTATTCTGGGGTGGATCCCATCAGGCCCTGGGGACTTATCTACCTTAATATTTTTTAAGACGGCCATCATCTCATCTTTTTCGATCTCAATGTGACCCAGGCTATCTACACACCCTTTTCCAGACTCAGCATCGACCAATTCCTTCTCTTTGGTGAATACTGGTGCAAAATATTCATTTAGTACCTCGCCCATTTCCTCTGGCTCCACACATAGATTTCCTTGCCTTTCCTTCAGTGGGCCAACCCTTTCCCTGGCTACTGTCTTGCTTTTTATGTAGGTGTAAAAAGCCTTAGGATTTTCCTCAACCCTATTTGCCAATGACTTTTCGTGACCCCTTCTAGCCCTCCTGACTCCTTGCTTAAGTTCGTTCCTACTTTCCTTATATTCCACACAGGCTTCGTCTGTTCCCAGCCTTTTAGCCCTGACAAATGCCTCCTTTTTCTTTTTCACGAGGCCTCCAATATCTCTCGTTATCCAAAGTTCCCGAAAATTGCCGTATTTATCCTTCTTCCTCACAGGAACATGCCGGTCCTGGATTCCTTTCAACTGACACTCGAAAGCCTCCTACATGTCAGGTGTTGATTTGCCCTGAAACCTCCGCCCCCAATCTAGGTTCTTCACTTCCCGTCTAATATTGTTATAATTAGCCTTTCGCCAATTTAGCACATTCACCCTAGGACCACTCTTATCCTTGTCCACCAGCACTTTAAAACTTACTGAATTTTGGTCAATTTTCCCGAAATGATCCCCCACTGAAACTTCTACCACCTGGCCAGGCTCATTCCCCAATACCAAGTCCAGTACCGCCCCTTCCCTAGTTGGACTGTCTACATGTTGTTTTAAGAAGCCCTCCTGGATGCTCCTTACAAACTCTGCCCCGTCTAAGCTCCTGGCACTAAGTGAGTGCAAGTCAATATTGGGGAAGTTGAAGTCTCCCATCACCACAACCCTGTTGTTTTTACTCTTTTCCAAAATCTGTCTACCTATCTGCTCCTCTATCTCACGCTGGCTGTTGGGATGCCTGGAGTAAACCCCCAACATTGTGACTACACCCTTCTTATTCCTGATCTCTACCCATATAGCCTCACTGCCCTCTGAGGTGTCCTCCCGCAGTACAGCTGTGATATTCTCCCGAACCAGTAGCGCAACTCCGCCACCCCTGTTACACCCCCCTCTATCCCACCTGAAACATCTAAATCCTGGAACGTTTAGCTGCCAATCCTGCCTTTTCCTCAACCAGATCTCTGTAATGGCAACAACATCATAGTTCCAAGTACTAATTCAAGCTCTAAGTTCATCTGCCCTACCCGTAATACTCCTTGCATTAAAACATACGCACTTCAAGCCACCAGACCCACTGTGTTCAGTAACTTCTCCCTGTCTGCTCTGCCTCAGAGCCCCACTGTCCCTATTCCCTGGAGTTTGGTGGGAGGGTCAAAGAGGGGATGGGGTGGTGGGGTTAGGCACACAGTATCATAGAATCATACAATCATAGAAGTTTACAGCATGGAAACAGGCCCTTCGGCCCAACCAATCCATGCCGCCCAGTTTTTACCATTAAGCTAGTCCCAGTTGCCCGCACTTGGCCCATAACCCTCCATACCCATCTTACCCATGTAACTATCTAAATGTTTTTTAAAAGACACAATTGTACCCGCCTCTACTACTACCTCTGGCAGCCCATTCCAGACACTCACTACCCTCTGAGTGAAGAAATTGCCCCTCTGGGCCCTTCTGAATCTCTCCCCTCTCACCTTAAACCTATGCCCTCTAGTTTTAGACTCCCCTACCTTTGGGAAAAGATGTTGACTATCTACCTTATCTATGCCCCTCATTATTTTATAGACCTCTATAAGATCACCCCTAAGCCTCCTACGCTCCAAGGAAAAAAGTCCCAGTCTATCCAGCCTCTCCTTATAACTCAAACCATCAAGACCCGGCAACATCCTAGTAAATCTTTTCTGCACTCTTTCCAGTTTAATAATATCCTTCCTATAATAGGGTGACCAGAACTGCACACAGTATTCCAAGTGTGGCCGTACCAATGTCTTGTACAACTTCAACAAGACGTCCCAACTCCTGTATTCAATGTTCTGACCAATGAAACCAAGCATGCCGAATGCCTTCTTCACCACCCTGTCCACCTGCGACTCCACCTTCAAGGAGCTATGAACCTGTACTCCTAGATCTCTTTGTTCTATAACTCTCCCCAACGCCATACCATTAACTGAGTAGGTCCTGGCCTGATTCGATCTGCCAAAATGGATCACCTCACATTTATCTAAATTAAACTCCATCTGCCATTCGTCGGCCCACTGGCCGAATTGATCAAGATATCGTTGCAATCCTAGATAACCTTCTTCACTATCCACTGTGCCACCAATCTTGGTGTCATCTGGAAACTTACTAACCATGCCTCCTAAATTCTCATCCAAATCATTAATATAAATCAGAAATAACAGTGGACCTAGCACCGATCCCTGAGGCACACCACTGGTCACAGGCCTCCAGTTTGAAAAACAACCCTCTACAACCACCCTCTGCCTTCTGTCGTCCAGCCAATTTTGAATCCAATTGGCAACCTCACCCTGGATCCCGTGAGCTTTAACCTTCTGCGACAACCTACCATGCGGTACCTTGTCAAAGGCTTTGCTAAAGTCCATGTAGACAACATCTACTGCACTGCTTCCTTGCACTGCACTGACCTTCTTGGTCACCCCCTCAAAAAACTCAATCAAATTTAAGAGACATGATTTTCCACGCACAAAGCCATGCTGACTGCCCCGAATACGTCCTTGTTCTCTAAATGCTTGTAGATCCTGTCTCTCAGAATACCTTCTAGCTACTTACCTTCTACAGACGTTAGGCTCACCGGTCTGTAGTTCCCAGACTTTTCCCTGCTGCCCTTCTTAAACAAGGGCACAACATTCGCCACTCTCCAATCTTCAGGCACCTCACCTGTGGCTGCCGATGATTCAAATATCTCTGTTTGGGGACCCGCAAATTCCTCCTTAGCCTCCCACAACACCCTGGGATACATTTCATCAGGTCCCGGGGATTTATCTACCTTGATGCGCTTTAAGACTTCCAGCTCCTCCTCTTCTGTAATATGCACACTTCTCAAGACATCACTATTTAGTTCCCTTAGTTTCCTAACATCCATGCCTTTCTCCACCGTGAATACCGATGAGAAACATTCATTCAGGATCTCACCCAACATTTGTGGCTCTGCACATAGATACCCTTGTTGATCCTTAAGAGGCCCTACTCTGTCCCTAGTTACTCTTTTCCCCTTTATGTATTTGTAGAATCTCTTTGGATTCTCCCTTGCATTATTTGCCAAAGCAATTTCATGTCCCCTTTTTGCCCTCCTGATTTCCCTCTTAACTCTATTTCGACAATCTCTATACTCTTCAAGGGATCCACTTGATCCCAGTTGCTTATGTACGTCATATGCCTCCTTCTTCTTTTTGACCAGAGTCTCAATATCTCGAGTCATCCAGGGTTCCCTACTTCTACCAGCCTTACCCTTCACTCTAAAGGGAATGTGCTTACCCTGCGCCCTGGTTAACACATTTTTAAAAGCCTCCCATTTACCAGCCGTCCCTTTGCCGTCCAACAGTCTCCCCCAATCTACCTCTGCAAGTTCCTGTCTGATACCATCAAAATTCGCCTTGCCCCAATTAAGAATTTTAACTCTTGGTGAGACCTATCATTCTCCATAGCTATCTTAAAACTAATGGAGTTATGGTCACTTGTCCCAAAGTGATCCCTCACTAGCACTTCTGTCACTTGCCCTTCCTTATTTCCCAAGACGAGGTCAAGTTTTGCCCCCTCTCTAGTCGGTCTATCCACATACTGAATGAGAAATTCCTCCTGAATACACTCAACAAATTTCCCTCCATCCAAGCCCCTAATGCTATGGCTGTCCCAGTCAATGTTGGGAAAGTTAAAGTCCCCTACTACTACCACCCTATTATTCTTGCAGCTATCTGTAATCTCCTTACATATTTGCTTCTCTATTTACCGCTGACTATTTGGGGGCCTGTAGTACAGTCCTACCAAGGTGATCTCTCCCTTCTTATTTTTCAGTTCCACCTATATAGACTCAGTGGGCGAACCCTCGGATATATCCCCTCTAAGTACTGCCGTGATGTTCTCCCTGATCAAAAACGCCACTCCCCCTCCTCTCTTACGTCCTGTTCTATCCTTTCTATAGCATCTGTACCCCCGGAACATTGAGCTGCCAGTCCTGCTCCTCCCTTAGCCATGTTTCAGTCATAGCTATAATATCCCAATCCCATGTGCCCGTCCATGCCCTGAGTTCATCCGCTTTGCCCGTCAGGCCCCTTGCATTGAAATAAATGCAGTTTAATGTAGACCTTCCTTGCTCTCTGCCCTGCTTTCTCAGGTCATGCTTTACACACTCTCCCTTCCTTCCTTTTGTTTCTGTCCCCACTGACTTCCTACATCAGTTCCCATCCCCCTGCCACATTAGTTTAAACCCTCCCCAACTGCACTAGCAAACACACCCCCGAGAACATTGGTTCCGGTCCCACCCAGATGCAGACCGTCCGATTTGTACAGGTCCCACCTCCCCCAGAACCGGTCCCAATGTCCCAGGATTTTGAAACCCTCCCACTTGCACCATCTCTCAAGCCACGTATTCATCCTAGCTATCCTGTCATTCCTACTCTGACTATCACGTGGCACTGGTAGCAATCCTGAGATTACTACCTTTGAGGTCCTACTTTTTAGTTTAACTCCTAACTCCCTAAATTCAGCTTGTAGGACCTCATCCCGTTTTTTACCTATATCGTTGGTGCCTATATGCACCACGACAGCTGGCTGTTCACCCTCCCCCTCCAGAATGCCCTGCAGCCGCTCCGAGACATCCTTGACCCTTGCACCAGGGAGGCAACATACCAACCTGGATTATCGTTTGCAACCACAGAAACGCCTGTCTATTCCCCTTACAATTGAATCCCCTATCACTATAGCTCTGCCACTCTTTTTCCCGCCCTTCTGTGCAGCAGAGCCAGCCACGGTGCCATGAACCTGGCTGCTGCCACCTTCCCCTGGTGAGCCATCTCCCCCAACAGTTTCCAAAACGGTAAATCTGTTTTGGAGGGAGATGACCGCAGGGGATCCCTGCACTGCCTTCCTACTCTTCCTCTGTCTGTTGGTCACCCATTCCCTAGCTGCCTCAGTAATTTTAATCTGCGGTGTGACCAACTCACTGAATGTGCTATCCACAACTTCCTCAGCATCGCGGATGCTCCAAAGTGAGTCCATCCGCAGCTCCAGAGCCGTCAAGCGGTCTAACAGGAGCTGCAGCTGGACACACTTCTTGCTGATGAAGGAGTCAGGGACACCAGAAGGGTCCCTGACTTGCACCATCTCACAAGAGGAGCATGACACGGGTCTGAGCTCTCCTGCCATGACTTAAACCTGAAGTTAAATTTGAACTACACTACACAGCTAAGAGAAAGTCAAAGAGAGAGAAATCACTTACCTGTTACAAGCCAATCACTCACCTGCTAGCTGTGATGTAATTGCTCCCGAGGCTCCCTCACAGGTCTGCTTCTCTGCACCTCCTTAAGATGAGCACCAAATCCCCTTAACTAGTTAATTAATTTACTGAATTAATTGGATTTTTTTTGGGGGGAGGGGGGGGGGGGTGGGGGGGGAGGGGAAACTTAACCCCAAAACCAAACTCCAAAAAACAAACACAACCCTCACTCACCTCTTACCCGAACTCAGCCTTACCCAAACTTAGATACACTCTGTTTGCCTCCAGCATTCTGTTTCTATAGGCACTTCAGACACACCTTTTGTATCCTTCCTAATTTACAGTCAACCAATAGGCCTGCTCCCAAAACTGATCTCCCGAAACTAACAGCTGACCTGCAAGGTAAGAAAGTGGTTAATCAGTACTTACCTCACCCAGGCAGCGACCTTTTAAACGGTCCCCTCTGCCTCGCAGCTCCCGCGCTTTTTCAAACTCCCGCGCTGTTTCCAAGGTCCCGGCTCCCTCTCTCTCGCCCGAACAGCTGACCTGCAAGGTAAGAAAGTGGTTAATCAGTACTTACCTCACCCAGGCAGCGACCTTTTAATCTGTCCCCTCTGCCTCGCAGCTCCCGCGCTTTTTCAAACTCCCGCGCTGTCTCCAAGGTCCCGGCTCCCTCTGTCTCCCGAACAGCTGGGGGTCTCCAGTGTGGAGTCAGTGCCCTGCTCCCAGTGTCAGGGGGTGGGGCAGGGGAGGGGTTAGGTTATGTCTCCCCCCCCTCCCCAAAAGGTGCTTTACAGTCTATGAACAAGTTTAACTTGACATTGTGTGTGGTCACTAAGCTGACAGTCCAGGAAAGGCTGGAGGCCATTGGTGCACAGCAAGGTCCCACAGACAGCAATGTGATCCTATCCGGGTGGGGAGGTGGGAGACACACTTTCCTTCCCCGACCTGCTTTCAACCTCCTTCCCTCTCCCCCGTACCCACACTCTCTCTCTGAACACCCCCACCCCACCCGTGAACAGCATCTGTATTGCCAGTCTGCAGACACATCTCCTCTGCCCCCAGAAAGTGTTACCCTGCCCTCTGTACACTGGCAAATCAGCTGCCCATTCCTTTAGGAGTCTTTTTCCAATCGCCCTTCCAGCAAATATTTCTATTCCCAAATCAGGTGCAGAAAGTGGGAGAAGTTAGCGGAAGCTGAGTTTAAAGTTATTTAACACCAGATTGCATTCTGGATTCATGCTGGCAGGTTTATACATTGCGATGAAGTGAGGCTTTAGTGACAGGTACAGGAATCAGTTTGAATTGAGATTTAGTGACGGGCTGACTTTGCATTTGTTCCTTTGTCTCTCTTTCTCTTTATCCATGTCTCTCTCTATTTCCTCCTCAGTCTGTGTTCTGTCTCTTTCTCTGTGGTAAACCACTGTGCTCCTGTATTAAGGGATGTAAGGTAGAACCTGTACTACAGGTTCGCCGGTAGCCCCTGCCTGCTGGCTCCACCCAATAGGAGGACTATAAATATGTGTGTCCTCTATTCAGCAGCCATTTCGCCATCTTACTGCAATAAAGGCACAGTTGTATCCAACCTGAGTCTTTGTACAATTGATCGTGCATCACACTCTGACTGCCCAACTCTCCCTGACTCTCTCTCTCTCTTTACCTCTCTCTCTCCCTCACCCCCTGCCTTTCTGTCTCTGACAGTCTATCCCTCACTCTGTTTCTTTCTCTCTATCTCTGTCTGTCTCTCTCACTCTCTCTCTCAATCTCTCTCCCTCCGTCCCTGCCTTTCTGTCTTTGCCAGCCTCTCCCTCGCCCTGTCTCTGTCTTTCTCTCTCTCTTTACCTCTCTCTCCCCCTCCACCCCTGCCTCACTGTCTCTGCCAGACTCTCCTTCACTCTGTCTCCTTCACTCTCTCTCTCTGTCTGCCTGTATCTCTCTACCTTTACTTCTCTCTCTTTCCCTCCGTCCCTGCCTTTCTGTCTCCGCCTGTCTGTCCCTCACTCTCTATCTGACTGTCTCTCTCTCTTTACCTCTGTGGTGAATGTATTACGGCAATCATTCACCACTGTATTACATTTTGCTTTTTTGATGCCCTTGTGGGCTCCACCTATGTACCATTGTATTCTATTACATCGCATTGTATCATGTTGGTGCCCTTGTGGGCTCCGCCTCTGGCACCGCCCCCTCCGGACGCATCATCTGCCTCGTGCTGTCCGTGTGGGCAGCCATGTTTGACTCTACCCAACACTTGTGACTCATGGGGGACGCCATCTTGACCGCCATTTTCATCGCCGCCTCACACGTGCGACCGACGGGGGCAGCCATCTTGGCACCACCCCATCACCTCCGACCACGCCGGCAACCCGCAACTCGGCGAGGTCACCCTCGACCAGTGATGCCCCAAGCACCTCAGGAACCTCGATGATTACCGTCCGGGTCAATGGGCACGAAACGCCTGCCTGTTTGACTCCGGGAGCACGGAGGGCTTCGTACATCCAGACACGGTAAGGCGCTGTTCCCTCCAAATTTCCCCTGCATTCCAAACAATCTCCCTCGCTTCCGCATCGCATTCAGTGCAGATCCGGGGGTACTGTGTCGCGGACCTCGCGATACAGGGCGCCGGCTACATCAATTTTAAACTGCATGTCATCCCTGATCTCTGCGCTACTCTCCTGTTGGGACTGGACTTCCAGCGCAGCCTCAGGAGCCTGACCCTGAAATTCGGCGGGTCTCTACCCCCTCTCACCGTATGTAGCCTCGCGACTCTAAAGGTCGACCCTCCGCCGCTCTTTGCGAACATCACCGCCGACTGTAAACCCGTCGCCACCAGGAGCAGGCGGTACAGTATCCAGGGCAGGACTTTTATCAAGTCCTAGGTTCAGCGGCTCTTGAGGGAGGTGATCATCGAGGCCAGTAATAGCCCCTGGAGAGCCCAGGCGGTGGTCGTCAGGACTGGGGTGAAGAACAGGATGGCTGTAGACCACAGCCAAACCATGAACCGGTACACGCATCTCGATGCGTACCCCCTTCCCCGGATAGAGGGCATGGTGAATCAGATTGCACACACCGGGTGTGCTCCACGGTAGACCTGAAGTCTGCCTACCTCCAGCTCCCAATCAACACGGGGGACCGCCACTACACGGCCGTTGAGGAAGACGACCGCCTTGTCCACATCCTTCGGGTCCCCTTCGGCATCACCAACGGGGTCTCAGTCTTGCAAAGAAAGTTGGACCGAATGGTGGAACAGTACGAGCTGGGGGCCACAGTTCCGTACTTGGACAACGTCACCATCTGCGGCCACGATCAGCAGGACCACGACGCCAACCTTCAGAAGTTTCTCCAGACCGCCCAAGTCCACAACCTCACTTATAACAAGGTGAAATGCGTTTTCCGCACAACCCGACTGGCCATCCTCGGCTATGTCGTGGAAAACCGAGTCCTAGGGCCCGACCCTGACTGCATGTCCCCTCTCCTGCAACTCCCCCTTCCCCACTGCCCCAAGGCCCTGAAAATATGCCTTGGCTTCTTTTCGTATTATGCCCAGTGGGTCCCCACTTTACGGACAAAGCCCGCTCACTGATCAAAGCCACCATCTTCCCACTGGCGGCTGAGGCCCGCCAGGCTTTCAGCCGCATCAAGGCAGACATTGCCAAAGCCGCGATGCGCGCAGTGGACGAGTCCATCCCCTTCCAGGTGGAGAGCGACGCGTCAGAAGTCGCCCTCGCCGCCACCCGCAACCAGGCAGGCAGGCCCGGAGCCTTTTTCTCCCGTACCCTCAACGCCTCCGAGATTCGACATTCCTCAGTCGAAAAAGAAGCTAAAGCCATTGTGGAATCTGTACGGCATTGGAGGCACTGCCTCGCTGGTAGGAGGTTCACCCTCGTCACCGACAAAGATTACAAAGGACAAAGGAGCCTTCATGTTCGACAATACCCAGCGGGGCAAGGTCAAGCACGATAAGATCTTGAGGTGGAGAATTGAACTCTCCACCTATAATTACGATATCGTGTATCGTCCTGGGAAGCTCAATGAGCCCCCAGATGCCTTGCCCCGTGGCACATACGCCAGCAGCAAGTCGGCCGTCTACGTGCTATCCACGATTACCTCTGCCACCTGGGAGTCACCCGGCTTCTCCACTACATCAAGGCCCGCAACCTGCCGCACTCCACTGAGTCGGTCAGAGCCATGACCAGGGGCTGCCCAATCTGCGCGGTGTATAAGCCACACTTCTATCGACCAGATAAGGCCCACCTGGTAAAGGCATCCCGGGCCTTTGAGCGCCTCAGTATCGACTTCAAAGTGCCCCTCCCCTCCACCAACCGCAACAAGTATTTCCTCAACGTCGTTGACTGGTTCTCCCGCTTCCGCTTTGCAATTGCTTGCCCCGACATGACCGCGGTCACCGTCATTAAATCCCTACATAGTATCTTCACCCTGTTCAGTTTCCCCATGTACATTCCCAGTGACCGGGACTCGTCGTTCATGAGCGATGAGCTGCGTCAGTACCTGCTCGGGAACGGCATCGCCTCGAGCAGGACTACGAGCTATAACCCCCGGGGAAACGGACAGGTGGAGAGGGAGAATGTGACGGTCTGGAAGACCGTCCTTCCGGCCCTACAGCCTAGGAATCTCCCAGTTTCCCACTGGCAGGAGGTCCTCCCCGACCCACTCCACTCTCTTAGGTCCCTCCTTTGCACGATCAAAATTGAGAAACCCTCATGACCGCCTGTTTGTTTCCCCCAGGAAATCCACCTCAGAGGCCTCGCTTCCATCCTGGTTGACGACACCGGGGCCCGTCCTACTCCGCAAACACGTCAGGAGCCACAGGTCCAACCCCCTGGTCGAGAGGGTCCAGTTCCTACACACCAACACCCAGTACGCAGACAGAGAACACCCCGACGGCCGGCAGGATATGGTGTCCCTCCGCGACCTGGCACCCGTAGGTTCCACTACCACTGCCACACCAACTTACCCCACCCAACCTACGCTGACCAGCGCCCCCGCCCCTACATGGCACACGCACCACCTCCGGCTCTCCCTTCCCCCTTCACCGACCCACAGGAACAAAGCTCCAGAAGACGCGCTCCCGGAGTCCGAGTCTGTGCCCGCACCGGCTCTTCACTACCCATGCCCGCACGGATTAGTTCGACACCCGGGCCAGCTGCGATGCCAGAGATTCGGTGATCACAGCGCATGATCCGGGCGCCGGATAGGCTGAACTTGTGAACCCTTCACCCACGCCGGACTTCAATTTTTTTTAACAGGGGGTGAATGTGGTGAACGTACTGTAGTAACCATTCACCATGTATGTTTCTGTATAACGCTGCTGCCCTTGTGGCTCCACCCCTTGAGGGGAGTATAAAGAGCAAAAGAACATTCGCCACTCTCCAATCTTCAGGCACCTCACCTGTGGCTGCCGATGATTCAAATATCTCTGTTTGGGGACCCGCAAATTCCTCCTTAGCCTCCCACAACACCCTGGGATACATTTCATCAGGTCCCGGGGATTTATCTACCTTGATGCGCTTTAAGACTTCCAGCTCCTCCTCTTCTGTAATATGCACACTTCTCAAGACATCACTATTTAGTTCCCTTAGTTTCCTAACATCCATGCCTTTCTCCACCGTGAATACCGATGAGAAATATTCATTCAGGATCTCACCCAACATTTGTGGCTCTGCACATAGACACCCTTGTTGATCCTTAAGAGGCCCTACTCTGTCCCTAGTTACTCTTTTCCCCTTTATGTATTTGTAGAATCTCTTTGGATTCTCCCTTGCATTATTTGCCAAAGCAATTTCATGTCCCCTTTTTGCCCTCCTGATTTCCCTCTTAACTCTATTTCGACAATCTCTATACTCTTCAAGGGATCCACTTGATCCCAGTTGCTTATGTACGTCATATGCCTCCTTCTTCTTTTTGACCAGAGTCTCAATATCTCGAGTCATCCAGGGTTCCCTACTTCTACCAGCCTTACCCTTCACTCTAAAGGGAATGTGCTTACCCTGCGCCCTGGTTAACACATTTTTAAAAGCCTCCCATTTACCAGCCGTCCCTTTGCCGTCCAACAGTCTCCCCCAATCTACCTCTGCAAGTTCCGGTCTGATACCATCAAAATTCGCCTTGCCCCAATTAAGAATTTTAACTCTTGGTCCAGACCTATCATTCTCCATAGCTATCTTAAAACTAACGGAGTTATGGTCACTTGTCCCAAAGTGATCCCTCACTAGCACTTCTGTCACTTGCCCTTCCTTATTTCCCAAGACGAGGTCAAGTTTTGCCCCCTCTCTAGTCGGTCCATCCACATACTGAATGAGAAATTCCTCCTGAATACACTCAACAAATTTCCCTCCATCCAAGCCCCTAATGCTATGGCTGTCCCAGTCAATGTTGGGAAAGTTAAAGTCCCCTACTACTACCACCCTATTATTCTTGCAGCTATCTGTAATCTCCTTACATATTTGCTTCTCTATTTCCCGCTGACTATTTGGGGGCCTGTAGTACAGTCCTACCAAGGTGATCTCTCCCTTCTTATTTTTCAGTTCCACCCATATAGACTCAGTGGGCGAACCCTCGGATATATCCCCTCTAAGTACTGCCGTGATGTTCTCCCTGATCAAAAACGCCACTCCCCCTCCTCTCTTACGTCCTGTTCTATCCTTTCTATA
Organism: Scyliorhinus torazame; assembly: GCF_047496885.1. NCBI lineage: Eukaryota > Metazoa > Chordata > Chondrichthyes > Carcharhiniformes > Scyliorhinidae > Scyliorhinus > Scyliorhinus torazame. Next base: position 54,632,445 of record NC_092726.1, read on the forward strand.
GCATCTGTACCCCCGGAACATTGAGCTGCCAGTCCTGCCCCTCCCTTAGCCATGTTTCAGTCATAGCTATAATATCCCAGTCCCATGTGCCCGTCCATGCCCTGAGTTCATCCGCTTTGCCCGTCAGGCCCCTTGCATTGAAATAAATGCAGTTTAATGTAGACCTTCCTTGCTCTCTGCCCTGCTTTCTCAGGTCATGCTTTACACACTCTCCCTTCCTGCCTTTTGTTTCTGTCCCCACTGACTTCCTACATCAGTTCCCATCCCCCTGCCACATTAGTTTAAACCCTCCCCAACTGCACTAGCAAACACACCCCCGAGAACATTGGTTCCGGTCCCACCCAGATGCAGACCGTCCGATTTGTACAGGTCCCACCTCCCCCAGAACCGGTCCCAATGTCCCAGGATTTTGAAACCCTCCCACTTGCACCATCTCTCAAGCCACGTATTCATCCTAGCTATCCTGTCATTCCTACTCTGACTATCACGTGGCACTGGTAGCAATCCTGAGATTACTACCTTTGAGGTCCTACTTTTTAGTTTAACTCCTAACTCCCTAAATTCAGCTTGTAGGACCTCATCCCGTTTTTTACCTATATCGTTGGTGCCTATATGCACCACGACAGCTGGCTGTTCACCCTCCCCCTCCAGAATGCCCTGCAGCCGCTCCGAGACATCCTTGACCCTTGCACCAGGGAGGCAACATACCAACCTGGATTATCGTTTGCAACCACAGAAACGCCTGTCTATTCCCCTTACAATTGAATCCCCTATCACTATAGCTCTGCCACTCTTTTTCCCGCCCTTCTGTGCAGCAGAGCCAGCCACGGTGCCATGAACCTGGCTGCTGCCACCTTCCCCTGGTGAGCCATCTCCCCCAACAGTTTCCAAAACGGTAAATCTGTTTTGGAGGGAGATGACCGCAGGGGATCCCTGCACTGCCTTCCTACTCTTCCTCTGTCTGTTGGTCACCCACTCCCTAGCTGCCTCAGTAATTTTAATCTGCGGTGTGACCAACTCACTGAATGTGCTATCCACAACTTCCTCAGCATCGCGGATGCTCCAAAGTGAGTCCATCCGCAGCTCCAGAGCCGTCAAGCGGTCTAACAGGAGCTGCAGCTGGACACACCTCTTGCTGATGAAGGAGTCAGGGACACCAGAAGGGCCCCTGACTTGCACCATCTCACAAGAGGAGCATGACACGGGTCTGAGCTCTCCTGCCATGACTTAAACCTGAAGTTAAATTTGAACTGCACTACACAGCTAAGAGAAAGTCAAAGAGAGAGAAATCACTTACCTGTTACAAGCCAATCACTCACCTGCTAGCTGTGATGTAATTGCTCCCGAGGCTCCCTCACAGGTCTGCTTCTCTGCACCTCCTTAAGATGAGCACCAAATCCCCTTAACTAGTTAATTAATTTACTGAATTAATTGGATTTTTTTTTTTGGGGGGGGGGGGGGGGGGGTGGGGGGGGGGAGGGGAAACTTAACCCCAAAACCAAACTCCAAAAAACAAACACAGCCCTCACTCACCTCTTACCCGAACTCAGCCTTACCCAAATTTAGATACACTCTGTTTGCCTCCAGCATTCTGTTTCTATAGGCACTTCAGACACACCTTTTGTATCCTTCCTGATTTACAGTCAACCAATAGGCCTGCTCCCAAAACTGATCTCCCGAAACTAACAGCTGACCTGCAAGGTAAGAAAGTGGTTAATCAGTACTTACCTCACCCAGGCAGCGACCTTTTAAACGGTCCCCTCTGCCTCGCAGCTCCCGCGCTTTTTCAAACTCCCGCGCTGTTTCCAAGGTCCCGGCTCCCTCTCTCTCCCGAACAGCTGACCTGCAAGGTAAGAAAGTGGTTAATCAGTACTTACCTCACCCAGGCAGCGACCTTTTAATCTGTCCCCTCTGCCTCGCAGCTCCCGCGCTTTTTCAAACTCCCGCGCTGTCTCCAAGGTCCCGGCTCCCTCTGTCTCCCGAACAGCTGGGGGTCTCCAGTGTGGAGTCAGTGCCCTGCTCCCAGTGTCAGGGGGTGGGGCAGGGGAGGGGTTAGGTTATGTCTCCCCCCCCCTCCCCAAAAGGTGCTTTACAGTCTATGAACAAGTTTAACTTGACATTGTGTGTGGTCACTAAGCTGACAGTCCAGGAAAGGCTGGAGGCCATTGGTGCACAGCAAGGTCCCACAGACAGCAATGTGATCCTATCCGGGTGGGAGGTGGGAGACACACATTCCTTCCCCTGCCTGCTGTCAACCTCCTTCCCTCTCCCCCGTACCCACACTCTCTCTCTGAACACCCCCACCCCACCCGTGAACAGCATCTGTATTGCCAGTCTGCAGACACATCTCCTCTGCCCCCAGAAAGTGTTACCCTGCCCTCTGTACACTGGCAAATCAGCTGCCCATTCCTTTAGGAGTCTTTTTCCAATCGCCCTTCCAGCAAATATTTCTATTCCCAAATCAGGTGCAGAAAGTGGGAGAAGTTAGCGGAAGCTGAGTTTAAAGTTATTTAACACCAGATTGCATTCTGGATTCATGCTGGTAGGTTTATACATTGCGATGAAGTGAGGCTTTAGTGACAGGTACAGGAATCAGTTTGAATTGAGATTTAGTGACGGGCTGACTTTGCATTTGTTCCTTTGTCTCTCTTTCTCTTTATCCATGTCTCTCTCTATTTCCTCCTCAGTCTGTGTTCTGTCTCTTTCTCTGTGGCAAACCACTGTGCTCCTGTATTAAGGGATGTAAGGTAGAACCTGTACTACAGATTCGCCGGTAGCCCCTGCCTGCTGGCTCCACCCAATAGGAGGACTATAAATATGTGTGTCCTCTATTCAGCAGCCATTTCGCCATCTTACTGCAATAAAGGCACAGTTGTATCCAACCTGAGTCTTTGTACAATTGATCGTGCATCACACTCTGACTGCCCAACTCTCCCTGACTCTCTCTCTCTCTTTACCTCTCTCTCTCCCTCACCCCCTGCCTTTCTGTCTCTGACAGTCTATCCCTCACTCTGTTTCTTTCTCTCTATCTCTGACTGTCTCTCTCACTCACTCTCTCAATCTCTCTCTCCCTCCGTCCCTGCCTTTCTGTCTTTGCCAGTCTCTCCCTCGCCCTGTCTCTGTCTTTCTCTCTCTCTTTACCTCTCTCTCCCCCTCCACCCCTGCCTCACTGTCTCTGCCAGACTCTCCTTCACTCTGTCTCCTTCTCTCTATCTCTCTGTCTGCCTGTATCTCTCTACCTTTACTTCTCTCTCTTTCCCTCCGTCCCTGCCTTTCTGTCTCCACCTGTCTGTCACTCACTCTCTCTCTGACTGTCTCTCTCTCTTTACCTCTGTGGTGAATGTATTACGGCAATCATTCACCACTGTATTACATTTTGCTTTTTTGATGCCCTTGTGGGCTCCACCTATGTACCATTGTATTCTATTACATCGCATTGTATCATGTTGGTGCCCTTGTGGGCTCCGCCTCTGGCACCGCCCCCTCCGGACGCATCATCTGCCTCGTGCTGTCCGTGTGGGCAGCCATGTTTGACTCTACCCAACACTTGTGACTCATGGGGGACGCCATCTTGACCGCCATTTTCATCGCCGCCTCACACGTGCGACCGACGGGGGCAGCCATCTTGGCACCACCCCATCACCTCCGACCACGCCGGCAACCCGCAACTCGGCGAGGTCACCCTCGACCAGTGATGCCCCAAGCACCTCAGGAACCTCGATGATTACCGTCCGGGTCAATGGGCACGAAACGCCTGCCTGTTTGACTCCGGGAGAACGGAGGGCTTCGTACATCCAGACACGGTAAGGCGCTGTTCCCTCCAAATTTCCCCTGCATTCCAAACAATCTCCCTCGCTTCCGCATCGCATTCAGTGCAGATCCGGGGGTACTGTGTCGCGGACCTCGCGATGCAGGGCGCCGACTACATCAATTTTAAACTGCATGTCATCCCTGATCTCTGCGCTACTGTCCTGTTGGGACTGGACTTCCAGCGCAGCCTCAGGAGCCTGACCCTGAAATTCGGCGGGTCTCTACCCCCTCTCACCGTATGTAGCCTCGCGACTCTAAAGGTCGACCCTCCGCCGCTCTTTGCGAACATCACCGCCGACTGTAAACCCGTCGCCACCGGGAGCAGGCGGTACAGTATCCAGGGCAGGACTTTTATCAAGTCCTAGGTTCAGCGGCTCTTGAGGGCGGTGATCATCGAGGCCAGTAATAGCCCCTGGAGAGCCCAGGCGGTGGTCGTCAGGACTGGGGTGAAGAACAGGATGGCTGTAGACCACAGCCAAACCATGAACCGGTACACGCATCTCGATGCGTACCCCCTTCCCCGGATAGAGGGCATGGTGAATCAGATTGCACACACCGGGTGTTCTCCACGGTAGACCTGAAGTCTGCCTACCTCCAGCTCCCAATCAACACGGGGGACCGCCACTACACGGCCGTTGAGGAAGACGACCGCCTTGTCCACATCCTTCGGGTCCCCTTCGGCATCACCAACGGGGTCTCAGTCTTGCAAAGAAAGTTGGACCGAATGGTGGACCAGTACGAGCTGGGGGCCACAGTTCACGTACTTGGACAACGTCACCATCTGCGGCCACGATCAGCAGGACCACGACGCCAACCTTCAGAAGTTTCTCCAGACCGCCCAAGTCCACAACCTCACTTATAACAAGGTGAAATGCGTTTTCCGCACAACCCGACTGGCCATCCTCGGCTATGTCGTGGAAAACCGAGTCCTAGGGCCCGACCCTGACTGCATGTCCCCTCTCCTGCAACTCCCCCTTCCCCACTGCCCCAAGGCCCTGAAAATATGCCTTGGCTTCTTTTCGTATTATGCACAGTGGGTCCCCACTTTACGGACAAAGCCCGCTCACTGATCAAAGCCACCATCTTCCCACTGGTGGCTGAGGCCCGCCAGGCTTTCAGCCGCATCAAGGCAGACATTGCCAAAGCCGCGATGCGCGCAGTGGACGAGTCCATCCCCTTCCAGGTGGAGAGCGACGCGTCAGAAGTCGCCCTCGCCGCCACCCGCAACCAGGCAGGCAGGCCCGGAGCCTTTTTCTCCCGTACCCTCAACGCCTCCGAGATTCGACATTCCTCAGTCGAAAAAGAAGCTAAAGCCATTGTGGAATCTGTACGGCATTGGAGGCACTGCCTCGCTGGTAGGAGGTTCACCCTCGTCACCGACAAAGATTACAAAGGACAAAGGAGCCTTCATGTTCGACAATACCCAGCGGGGCAAGGTCAAGCACGATAAGATCTTGAGGTGGAGAATTGAACTCTCCACCTATAATTACGATATCGTGTATCGTCCTGGGAAGCTCAATGAGCCCCCAGATGCCTTGCCCCGTGGCACATACGCCAGCAGCAAGTCGGCCGTCTACGTGCTATCCACGATTACCTCTGCCACCTGGGAGTCACCCGGCTTCTCCACTACATCAAGGTCCGCAACCTGCCGCACTCCACTGAGTTGGTCAGAGCCATGACCAGGGGCTGCCCAATCTGCGCGGTGTATAAGCCACACTTCTATCGACCAGATAAGGCCCACCTGGTAAAGGCATCCCGGGCCTTTGAGCGCCTCAGTATCGACTTCAAAGTGCCCCTCCCCTCCACCAACCGCAACAAGTATTTCCTCAACGTCGTTGACTGGTTCTCCCGCTTCCGCTTTGCAATCGCTTGCCCCGACATGACCGCAGTCACCGTCATTAAATCCCTACATAGTATCTTCACCCTGTTCAGTTTCCCCATGTACATTCCCAGTGACCGGGACTCGTCGTTCATGAGCGATGAGCTGCGTCAGTACCTGCTCGGGAACGGCATCGCCTCGAGCAGGACTACGAGCTATAACCCCCGGGGAAACGGACAGGTGGAGAGGGAGAATGTGACGGTCTGGAAGACCGTCCTTCCGGCCCTACAGCCTAGGAATCTCCCAGTTTCCCACTGGCAGGAGGTCCTCCCCGACCCACTCCACTCTCTTAGGTCCCTCCTTTGCACGATCAAAATTGAGAAACCCTCATGACCGCCTGTTTGTTTCCCCCAGGAAATCCACCTCAGGGGCCTCGCTTCCATCCTGGTTGAAGACACCGGGGCCCGTCCTACTCCGCAAACACGTCAGGAGCCACAGGTCCAACCCCCTGGTCGAGAAGGTCCAGTTCCTACACACCAACACCAAGTACGCAGACAGAGAACACCCCGACGGCCGGCAGGATATGGTGTCCCTCCGCGACCTGGCACCCGTAGGTTCCACTACCACTGCCACACCAACTTACCCCACCCAACCTACGCTGACCAGCGCCCCCGCCCCTACATGGCACACGCACCACCTCCGGCTCTCCCTTCCCCCTTCACCGACCCACAGGAACAAAGCTCCAGAAGACGCGCTCCCGGAGTCCGAGTCTGTGCCCGCACCGGCTCTTCACTACCCATGCCCGCACGGATTAGTTCGACACCCGGGCCAGCTGCGATGCCAGAGCATCGGCGATCACAGCGCATGATCCGGGCGCCGGATAGGTTGAACTTGTGAACCCTTCACCCACGCCGGACTTCAATTTTTTTAACAGGGGGTGAATGTGGTGAACGTACTGTAGTAACCATTCACCATGTATGTTTCTGTATCACGCTGCTGCCCTTGTGGCTCCACCCCTTGAGGGGAGGTATAAAGAGCAGTAGCCCTGTATGCGGCTCTCACAAGCAGAGCAGTCGCAGGCAGGCACTGTTCTAGTCGATTAATGCCAGAGTTTATATCCACTCTCTGTTTCGTGTGAATTGATGGTCGCATCAGTGGGAGAGAGGTACTTAAAAGAGAGGGAGAGGGAGGTACGGGGAAAACAGAGGGAGAGAAAGCCAAACATTACCAGGGTGGGGTGAGGAGGTCAAAATGCACAGGGTGATGGGGTCAAAAGGCACGGAGTCGGGGGTAGGGGTCTAGTGTGCAGTCCCTCCCAGTTAACTCTTTTTTTAGAAAGTGCGACTTCACAATAACTCCAGTCTTGAGAGAGTCGATTTTAACTTTCTTCGATTTGACCCATTCGGTCTCCTTACCCCCCCCCACCCCTCCCCCCTCCTCCCCCCCCCCCCCCCCCCCCCCCCCCCCCCAACCTTTCCCTCTCGCGTCAGCTATTTCTCTCTGTAATTTCCTCTTTAATAAAATGATAAAACACCAATGTGATTTGTGGTTATTTGAATTGCGAGGCTGAGGGGAGGGAAATGTGTGTGTGGCGGGGGCCGGGGGCGGGGGGAGTTTTGGGGAGGTTGTTAACAGAGACACAGGCTCTGGGCTGCTCTCCTGTCGTTCTTCCCCTCATGATGTGGTCTTGTGGGATCCTGCTGTGCACAGCAACATGTAGACAGAAGAACATAAGAACTAGGAGCAGGATTAGGCCATTTGGCCCCTCGAGCATGCTCCACCATTCAATGAGATCATGGCTGATCTTTTGTGGACTTAGCTCCACTTTCCGGCCCGAACACCATAACCCTTTATTCTTCAAAAAACCATCTATCTTTATCTTAAAAACATTTAATGAAGGAGCCTCTCCTGCTTCACTGGGCAAGGAATTCCATAGATTCACAACCTTTTGGGTGAAGAGGTTCCTCTAAACTCAGTCCTAAATCTACTTCCTCTTATTTTGAGGCTATGCCCCCTAGTTCTGCTTTCACCCGCCAGTGGAAACAACCTGCCCGCATCTATCCTATCTATTCCCTTTGTAATCTTATATGGTTCTATAAGATCACCCCCCCCCCCCCTCATCCTTCTAAATTTCAACGAGTACAGTCCCAGTCTACTCAAACTCTCCTCGTAATCCAACCCCTTCAGCTCTGGGATTAACCTAGTGAATCTCTTCAGTGCCAGTACGTCCTTTCTCAAGTAAGGAGACCAAAACTGAACACAATACTCCAGGTGTGGCCTCACTAACACCTCATACAATTGCAGCAGAACCTCCCTAGTCTTAAACACCATCCCTCTAGCAATGAAGGGCAAAACTCCATTTGCCTTCTTAATTACCTGTTGCACCTGAAAACCAACTTTTTGCGACTCATGCACTAGCACACCCAGGTCTCTCTGCACAGCAGCATGTTTTAATATTTTATCATTTAAATAATAATCCCTTTTGCTGATATCCCTACCAAAATGGATAACCTCACATTTGTCAACATTGTATTCTATCTGCCAGACCCTAGCCCATTCACTTAGCCTATCCAAATACCTCTGCAGACTTCCAGTATCGTCTGCACTTTTTGCTGTACCACTTATCTTAGTGTCGTCTGCAAACTTGGACACATTGCCCTTGGTCCCCAACTCCAAATCATCTATGTAATTTGTGTACAGTTGTGGGCCCAACACTGATCCCTGAGGGACATCACTAGCTACTGATTGCCAACCAGAGAAACACCCATTAATCCACACTCTTTGCTTTCTATTAATTAACCAATCCTCTATCCACACTACTACCTTCCCCTTAATGCCATGCATCTTTATCTTATGCAACAAACTTTTGTGTGGCACATTGTCAAAGGCTTTCTGGAAATCCAGATATACCACATCCATTGGCTCCCCGTTAACTACCGCACTGTTAATGTCCTCAAAAAATTCCACTAAATTAGGTAGGCACGACGTGCCCTTTATGAACCCATGCTGCGTCTGCCCAATGGGACAATTTCCATCCAGATGCCTCGCTATTTCTTCCTTGATGATAGATTCCAACATCTTCCCTACTACCGAAGTTAAACTCACTGGCCTATAATTACCCGCTTTCTGCCTACCTCCTTTTTTAAACATTGGTGTCACGTTTGGTAATTTCCAATTCGCCGGGACCACCCCAGAGTCTAGTGAATTTTGGTAAATTATCACTAGTGCATTTGCAATTTCCCTAGCCATCTCTTTTAGCACTCTGGGATGCATTCTAACAGGGCCAGGAGACGTGTCTACCGTCAGCCCATTAGCTTGCCCATCACTACCTCCTTGGTGATAACAATCCTCTCAAGGTCCTCACATGTCATAGCCTCATTTCCATCCGTCACTGGCATGTTTTTTGTGTCTTCCACTGTGAAGACCGACCCAAAAAAAACTGTTCAGTTCCTCAGCCATTTCCTCATCTCCCATTATTAAATCTCCCTTCTCATCCTCTAAAGGACCAATATTTACCTTAGCCACTCTTTTTTGTTTTATGTATTTGTAGAAACTTTTACTATCTGTTTTAATATTCTGAGCAAGTTTCCACTCAAAATCTATCTTACTCTTCTTGATAGCTTTTTTAGTAGCTTTCTGTTGCCCCCGAAAGAATTCCCAGTCTTCTAGTCTCCCACTGATCTTTGCTACTTTGTATGTTGTTTCCTTCAATTTGATACTCTCCCTTATTTCCTTAGATATCCACGTCGATTTTCCCTTTTTTTACCGTCCTTCCTTTTTGTTGGTATAAATCTTTGCTGAGTGCTGTGAAAAATCACTTGGAAGGTTCTCCACTGTTCCTCAACTGTTTCACTATGAAGTCTTTGCTCCCAGTCTACCTGAGCTAGTTCTTCTCTCATCCCATTGTAATCTCCTTTGTTTAAGCAGAAAATACTAGTTTTTGATTTTACCTTCTCACCCTCCATCTGTATTTTAAATTCCACCATATTGTGATCGCTCCTTCCGAGAGGATCCCTAACTATGAGATCTTGAATCAATCCTGTCTCATTACACAGGACCAGATCTAGGACCGCTTGTTCCCTCGTAGGTTCCATTGCATACTGTTCCAGGAAACTATCGCGGATACATTCTATAAACTCCTCCTCAAGGCTGCTTTGATCGACCTGGTTAAACCAATCAACATGTAGATTAAAATCCCCTATGATAACTGCTGTACCATTTCTACATGCATATGTTATTTCTTTGTTTATTGCCTGCCCCACCATAATTTTACTATTTGGTGGCCTATAGATTACTCCTATCAGTGACTTTTTCGCCTTACTATTCCTGATTTCCACCCAAATGGATTCAACCTTATCCTGCATAGCACCGATGTCATCCCTTACTGTTGCCCGGATGTCATCCTTAAATAACAGAGCTACACCACCTCCCTTACCAACCACTCTGTCCTTCTGAAAAGTTTGATACCCTCGGATATTTAACTCCCAGTCGTGACCATTCTTTAACCATGTTTCAGGAATGGCCACTAAATCATAGCTATTCACGATGATTTGCGCCATCAACTCATTTACCTTATTCCGATTACTACGAGCATTCAGGTAAAGTACACTTATGTTGGCTTTTTTACCTATTCTGAATCTTAACACCTCGATCAATAACCTCTCCTAAGTTATATTTCCTCTTAACCTTTCTCCTAATTTTCCTTGTTTTTGAACCCATATCTTCATGTAACAACCTGCCGCATCGTTTACCATTAATGTTTTCTCTTCCCGTTTTAATTATTTTAGTATCCCTGGTCCTATTCACTGAGCTCCGCCCAGTCACTGTACCTTGTACTGTCGCCAATTTTGATTTTTGACTATGGCTTCTCTGCCTTACACTTTCCCCCTTACTGCCTTTTATTTCTGTCCCTGTTTTACTACCTTCCAACTTCCTGCATCGGTTCCCACCCCCCTGCCACATTTATTTAAACTCTCCCCGACAGCTCTAACAAACACCCCCCCCCCTCCACGACGTCCTCAGCATCGCGGATGCTGCAAAGTGAGTCCATCCGCAACTCCAGAGCCGTCAAGCAGTCTAACAGGAGCTGCAACTGGACATACTTCTTGCACGTGAAGGAGCCAGGGAGAGTGGACGTGTCCCTGAGCTCCCACATCGCACACGAGGAGCATGACATGGGTCTGAGATCTCCTGCCATGTATTAAACCTTCTGTTAACTTCAACAACTACAATTTCAACAAAAAAAACACAAAGAAAAAATAAATAAATATCCCAATGAAAAGAAACCGAAAAACAGAAACACTACTTACCAGTCACTTACCAGGGATAAAAAGCACTTCCTCCCCACTCAGCTTCGAATTCCCACCGAGATTCAAATTCCCAAACTCACTCTTTGCTGTCTCACTCCTGGCTCTGTCTTCTCTCTGGCTCACTGGGAGAACTCACTGGGAGTGAGTTACAAGTTGCTCTTTTTAAACTGTCCTGAATTGACTCCCCTCCCCCACCTGCTTTTAGATCAAGGTAGATTTGAGTGACTGACACTTAGCTGCCAACCAGTTATGTGAGTGGGTGGGGTAGCCCGTGTTAACCTACACTGCACAATACTAGCTTAATTTAAATTAAATTAAACTACTGAAATTTAAAAGGAGCTGCCTTACTGATTCAATTCAATTCAATTCCCACGTAGATTCAAATTCCCAAACTCACTCTTTGCTGTCTCACTCTAGCTGTCTTCTCTCTGGCTCACTGGGAGAACTCACATGAACGTATCGACCTCCTTAATGTTCCTGAGGTCCTGCAATTGATGTTATAAATGTGAGGTTGTGTAAAGGAGTGTTTACAATCCCCAAACGTCACTTGCTGCATTCAGACAGGGCCTTGGTGAGGCCACACCTTGAGTATTGTGCGCACTTTTGGTCTCCGTGTTTGAGGAAGGACATTCTTGCTATTGAGGGTTTCCAGCGAAGGTTCACCAGACTAAATCCCGGGATGGCAGCAATGACATATGAAGAAAGACTGGATCGTCTGGCCTTGTAATCACTGGAGTTTATAACAATTTGAGGGGATCTCACAGCAAACATATAAAATCATGATGGGACTCGACAGGCTAGATGCGGAAAGAATGTCCCCGATGTTGGGAACGTCCAGAACTAGGGGTCACACTCAAAGAATAAGGGGTGAGCCATTCAGGACTGAAGACTCTAAGAATAAGGGGTGAGCCATTCAGGACTGAAGACTCTAAGAATAAGGGGTGAGCCAGTCAGGACAGAAGACTCTAAGAATAAGGGGTGGGCCATTCAGGACTGAAGACTCTAAGAATAAGGGGTGGGCCATTCAGGACTGAAGATTCTTAGAATAACGGGTGAACCATTCAGGACTGACGACTCTAAGAATAAGGAGTGAGCCATTCAGGACGGGAGACTCTAAGAATAAGGGGTGAGCCAATCAGGACTGAAGACTCTGAGAATAAGGAGTGAGCCATTCAGGACGGGAGACTCTAAGAATAAGGGGTGAGCCAATCAGGGCTGAAGATTCTAAGAAGAAGGGCTGAACCATTCAGGACTGAAGACTCTAAGAATAACGGATGAGCCATTCAGGACTGAAGTCTCTAAGAACAAGGCCTGAACCATTCAGGACTGAAGAATCTAAGAATAAGGGATGAGCCGGTCAGGACTGAAGACTGTAAGAACAAGGCCTGAGCCATTCAGGACTGAAGACTCTAAGAACAAGGGCTGAACCATTCAGGACAGACGAATCTAAGAATAAGGGATGAGCCATTCAGGACTGAAGACTCTAAGAAGAAGGGGTGTGCCATTCAGGACTGAAGACTCTAAAATTAGGGGCGAACCATCCAGGACTGATATACACTAAGAATAAGGGGTGGGCCATTCAGGTCTGAAGACTCTAAGAATAAGGGGTAAGCCATTCAGGACTGAAGACTCAAAGAATAAGGGGAAAGCAATTCAGGACTGAAGTCTCTAAGAATAAGGGGTGAGTCATTCGGGACTGAAGACTCTAAGATGAGGAAGAACTTGTTTTATGAGGGTTGTGAACTTTGTGGGATTCTCTCCCACAGAAAGCTGTCGGGGCCAGTTTGTCGGATATATTCCAGAGGGAGCTGGATATGGCCCTTGTGGATAAAGGGATCAAGGGGCCTGGAGAGAGAGCTGGAGTGGGATACTGAATTTGCATGATCAGCCATGATCATATTGAATGGTGCTGCACGCTCGATGGGCTGAATGGCCCACTGATGCACCTATTTTCTGTGTTACTACCTTTCTGTGCTGAACACGGAGTGATTAGCTGGACAGTTGTGTGAAGTGTTGATGAAGGGGAGGGGGGGCATGTGTGTGTGAGTGTTATGGAGGGGGATCATTGATGCCCTTTCCCCTCTCGCTCCCTCCAGCCCTGTCTTGGAGGGTTCAGGGCTGAGCTGTGAATGGGGAAGATTGTTCTGGTTACTCAGTGGGGATGAGAGTGGACACCTGTTCATTGTCCCTCAGCTAATGTTTAACCGGATCTGGGGTGAGGCGTCCGCCTCCATTGTGGGACTGCCAGTGCGATCCTGCTGTGCAGGCTTACCTCAATTGCCAGTTGTATCATTAGTTCATTAACTGAGGTGGGGGTGGATCACATTGCTGTGTGTGGGATCCTGCTGTGCCACAATGGCCTGCAGCCTTTCCTGAACTGGCAGCTTAGTGACCACACACAATTTAAAATTAAACTATTTCTGAGAGTTAAAAGTACCTGATGGGGGTGGGGAGGGTGGGGGGGGGGGGGGGGTGGTAGGTGATGGAGGGAGGGGGTTGGTGCCTGCGGCCTAGGTAACTGCTTGTTTATCGATGCCAGGGCGGTAAGTAACTGGAGAGGATTCTGAGGGATAAGATATACAGGCATTTGGAAAGACAGGGTTTGATTAGGAGTAGTCAGTAAGGCTTTGTGCAGGGAGATCAGGCCGTGCCAATTTGTTGGAGTTCTTTGATGGGACCAGGAAGGTAGATGAGGGCAGGGCGGTTTTAGTAGTCTGAATGGACTTCAGTAAGGCCTTTGATAACGTTCCACATGGTAGGCTGCTCTGGAAGGTAAAGATCACATGGAATCAAGGGAGAGCTCGCAGTAAGCAGAGGGTAATGCTGGAAGGATGCTTGTTGTACTGGAGGCCTGTGACTCGTGCTGTCTGTTATCTATATCAATGATTTGGATGAGAATGTACAAGGCATGGTCAGTAAAACAGGTGGACAGTGAGGAAGAAGATCAAAAATTGCAGCAGGATCTTGATCAGCTGGAGAAGTGGGCTGAGAAGTGGCAAATGGAGTTCAATACAGATACGTGTGAGGTGTTGCATTTTGGAAAGTCAAGTCAAGGTAGGACTTTCACAGTGAATAGCAGGGCTTTAGGGAGTATCGTGGAACAGAGGCACCTTGGAGTTCAGCTGCACGGTTCTCTAAAGGTGGAGTCACAGGTAGAAAGGGCAGTGAAGAAGGTTTTTGGCATGCTGGCCTTCATCAGTCAGGGCATTGAGTTTAGAAGTTGCGAAGTTATGTTGCAGTTTGTGAGAAACACCGCTCACTTGATAATAATTTACACTTAGCCAAATTCTTAAGATGTATTTTATTCAATCGATCTTGCAAGAACGGGTGCCGCCTGTCAACATTAGCAGACACACCGAATCAACACGGCATTATTTCTTATATACAATCTCTGAGAAACACACCCCGCTCTCTGCCTTGCTGGCAGTTTCATAGATTACATAGATTACATAGAACATACAGTGCAGAAGGAGGCCATTCGGCCCATCGAGTCTGCACCGACCCACATTAATCCCTCACTTCCACCTTATCCCCGCAACCCAATAACCCCTCCCAACCTTTATGGACACTACGGGTAATTTAGCATGGCCAATCCACCTAACCTGCACGTCTTTGGACTGTGGGAGGAAACCGGAGCACCCGGAGGAAACCCACGCGGACACGGGGAGAACGTGCAAACTCCGCACAGACAGTGACCCAGCGGGGAATCGAACCAGGGACCCTGGCGCTGTGAAGCCACAGTGCTAATCACTTGTGCTACCGTGCTGCCCTAACTGATAAGTTTCCTTATCAGTTATTCCTTATTTGGACGTGTTATGTTAATTTTGGCTTCCGCCTTGCTTCGCCTAGCAGTGGTTTCTGTTAGCTCCTGGTACACCCTTGAACCATTAGCTAAAATGATTTAGAATGAGGCACCCATCTCCACCTGCATCTTGTTATTGCAATTTCTGTTCACCCCCGAAGGTCAGTCACGTACACCGTTACAAAAACTTTGGCACTGCAGCTTACACAAAACTCCACTTGACATCTGATTTCCCATCAAGCACTATTGTTGACATCTTATTTGTGAGCCAGGGTTATTCATGTGAAAACAACATAAAATGCTAATTTCTCATAATTCCCCCTTTTTCTTTAACTCTTGTTGCTTTTTCACACTCTGTCGCCCCGCTAGCCCTCCCCAAAATTGTCCAACATTCTCTCAACCTCTCTTTCTATGAGGTCGTCCTCCTCTTCGGTCTTCCCACTGTCTAGTAGGCAAATTGTTTCCTGGCCTCCTTTACCCAGGGGTAATGGCATCTGCTTGGTCAAGGCTGTTTCGATGAGCCTCTGCACCAAGCACGGGATGATGCAACAGCCTATTGCCGCCAATGCTCCTATCACCACGATGATGGCGGTGAGGATGGATACAATTAACCCTTTCCATTTCCCAAACAATGATTCAAGCCACCCAGTCATGGATGTGTCTGCCCCAGAGTTGTCTCCATTTCCTCAGCCAGAGTGGTTAACCCTTGTAGCGCACGGGTAATCGATCCATTGGGTGCCGTGTTGTTGGGATAAACGTGCAACACTGTCCTTTGAGCATAACGCATACACCACCTTTCTCTGCCAAAATCATATCCAGAGCCAATCTATTCTCCCAGGCCATTCTACTGGTTGCATCCAGTTGTTCTGCTATGCGCTTTACGGCGTCTCTGGTATAATTTATGAACCTCTGTTGATTATAGTATCTATAGTTTATCCAATCTACATTCTTATTGATTGTAACCCACCAGAAGAGGGACTCGAACCCAGCTTAGATCAGATTGCGGGCTTTGAACTCGTCTGGTACTCCTCTGGGAATGCCAACGGAGTCCAGGTAAATTCTGTCATCAAATGAGATGGGTATGCTTCGTTTAGGTCGTTTCCCTTTTACACCCCTTCTCCTCTTGTCTTTCATAGGCTATACTGAACGGTATGGCTAGCTGAACTAATGCGCATGTCCCTTTCCATTGGGGTTGGGGGGGGTGGGGGGTAGAGTGGGTCTTAGGCTTGTTCCTCCGCAATACCAGCATATATCTGCACGTAGTATTTTTAGTGCTGGGTAATTGCCCTGGGTGGTCACGTTCTTAGTCTCAAGACAAGTCTTGAGGTCTCCCATATCTTTACTTCGTCCCGTATCAGAACGACTTATACATGATTTATGATGCGTCACGGTAACCAAGAAGGAGGGAGGGTTTGCTGATTGTTTCTGCTTAACAGGAGGAAACATCAGAGATAGGGCAGTGCAGGTCTTGTTGCCCCAGGCTGTCTCATCTTGGTACAAGGCCATCATGCATTCCATGCTCCCTCTATTTTCTTTCCACCACATTGGAAAGGGCTCCAAATGGGCATGTGGTCTACCTGATGCGCAAGCATAACAATTGTCTTTCTTTAGAGTCTGGGCCGAATACCTCGCCGACTCAATCCACACATTCTGTCCCTTATAGCCGGTTTCTATCTCAAAGGCTTGCTCTAAATCTTTTACTTCAATTATATTCACTCCATGTCCTTCCTCCGCCTTGTCGTTCCTCGTTCCATTAGTGGGAGTTGATCCCTGGTCTAATGAGATACGGAAGCAGCATTCAGTCTTTCATTTCTCATTTTTATCCCGAATATCTCGTATCTAAGTGAACAAACCCTATTGCATGTCTCAATCCAGGCCGTGATGTATACGGGGTTACAAGTTCCAGCCTTGCACGTTGAGGGGGAATTTCCATTAATCTGGTGAATGGATACGACCGGTGGGGCCCCTCTGGGCAATTGGCAGAACCTTTTCAGCCAACCCTCCCTCGCCATAAACATCCCCTCTCGGTAATAATGAAGAGAATCTACCCTAAACTCATTTCCCTACCCCGCTGACCCACAGTCTATGAGGGTGCATGGATCAGTCCGTATTACCTGAGGGTACCGAGTGTCAGTGTAACCAGACGACCGTTTCTGTCCTCCCACATTATTAATATTATTATACATTGCATAGTCCATTTTAGCTGTAGTTTCGTCATATTATTGAACAGTTCAGGATTCAGTGTATTTTCAACCTTATCTTTAATGGTTCCTCAGTGGCCTCCACATGCCATTGTTCCTGTTCAGGTGGTGATTTAACGGGACCCTTCGTTCTGCTGTAATGAGTCAAACCTTTTTCCGCGGTTCGTGTGGCAGTCTCTGTGGTTAACAAGACCAGGAACGGTCCGTCCCAAGTGGGTTGAAGCTTGGTTTCCTTCCACGATTTCACCAGTAGCCAGTCCCCTGGTTTAAATTTGTGGACTGCGAATTCAAGCGGAGGTGTCTGCGCTAGCAGTCCTTGTCTCCTGAGGAATGATAATGAGGAAGACAGTGTCAGTATATATTTATTTACATAGATATCTTTACATTCTGTAATGGGCCATTCTCTCATTGTTCCAAGGTATGGCAATCCGAACAACATTTCGTATGGGGACAACCCCAAATATTTTCTTGGAGCCGTTCGGATTCTTAGAAGGGCTATCGGTAAGCATTTTGTCCAGGGGAGCTTGTCCAGGGGAGCTTGTGTAGGATTATTTTTGACAAATGATTTTTAAGGGTTTGATTCATCCTTTCCACCCGTCCCGATGAGGGGGGGTGCCAAGGGGTGTGGAAATACCAATTTATCTACAAACTTCTCATGGTTTCTTGTAAGACCTTAGAGATAAAGTGGCTTCCCCTGGCCGAGTCTATATTTTCTACCAACCCGTATCGGGGAATTATTTGCTCCAGAATGATTTTAGAGACTCCGCCGTTGGTGGCGGTGGTTGTAGGGTAAGCTTCTACCCAACCCGAAAGGTGATCTACCAGGAGTAGCACGTACTTCAGCCTTCCCGCGGGTGGTAGTTCAGTATTTGCAGCCTTCTCTGTAACAAACTGTCTCTCTCTCTCTGTCTCCCTCTGTCTCTTTCTGTATTGAAACACTGACTCCAGGCACGTAGCAGCCTTCTCTGTAACAAACTGTCTCTCTCTCTGCCTCTCTGACTGTCTCTCTCTCTCTGTATCTCTCTCTCTGTCTCTCTCTGCCTCCCTGTCTCTCTCTGTCTCTCTCTCACTCTCTGCATCTCTCTGTCTCTGTCTCCTGTCTCTCTCTCTCTCTGCCTTTGTATCTCTTTCTCTCTCTCAGTATCTCTGTCTCTCTCTCTGACTCTCTCTCTCTGTCTCTCTCTGTCTCTCTCTCTCTCTCTGTCTCTCTCTCTCTCTGTCTCTCTCTGTTCTCTCTCTCTCTGCCTGTCTCTCTCTCTCTGTATCTCTCTCTCTCTCTGTCTCTCTGTGTGTCTCTCTCTGTTATCGCTCTCTCTGCCTGCCTCTCTCTCGCTGTATCTCTCTCTCTCTGCTCTACCTCTCAGTCTCTGTATCTCTCTCTCTCTGTCTCTCTCTCTGTCTCTATATCTCTCTGTCTCTGGATCTCTCTGTCTCTCTCTCACTCTGTATCTCTCTCTGTCTTTGTATCTCTCTCGCTCAGTCTCTCTCTCTCTCTCTCTCTGACTTTGTATCTCTCTCTCTCTGTATCTCTCTGCCTCCCTCGATCTCTATGTCTCTCTCTTTCTGTCTCTCTCTCACTGCTCTCTCTCTCTGTCTCTGTATCTCTCTGTCTCTCTCTCTGTATCTCTCTCTGTCTTTGTATCTCTCTCTCTGTCTCTCGCTCTCTCTGTATCTCTCTCTGTCTTTGTATCTCTTTCTCTCTCTGTATCTCTCTACCTCCCTGACTCTCTCTGTCTCTCGCTCTTTCTGTCTCTCTCTCTCTCTCTGCCTGTCTCTCTCTCTCTGTATCTCTCTCTCTCTCTGTCTGCCTTTTATCTCTCTCTCTCTCTCACTCTCTGTATCTCTCTGCCTCCCTGTCTCTCTCTGTCTCTCTCTCTGTCTCTCTCTCTCTCTGTCTCTCTCTCTCTGTCTCTCTCTCTCTCCCTGTCTCTCTCTCTCTGTCTCTCTCTGTTCCCTCTCTCTCTGCCTGTCTCTCTCTCTCTGAATCTCTCTCTCTGTCACTCTATCTCTGTCTCTCTGTCTCTCTCTCTCTCTCTCTGTCTCTCTCTCTGTCTCTCTCTGTGTCTCCCTCTGTCTCTCTCTGTGTCTCTATCTGTTCTCTCTCTCTCTGCCTGTCTCTCTCTCGCTGTATCTCTCTCTCTCTGCTCTCTCTCTGTCTCTGTATCTCTCTCTCTCTCTCTCTGTCTCTTTCTCTCTCTCTGTCTCTGTATCTCTCTGTCTCTCTCTCGCTCTCTGTATATCTCTCTCTCTGTCTCTCTCTCTCTCTGTCTCTGTCTCACTCTGTATCACTCTCTGTCTTTGTATCTCTCTCTCTCAGTCTCTCTCTCTCCGTATTTCTCTCTCTCTCCGTATCTCTCTCTCTCTCTCTGTCTCTCTCTCTGTCTTTGTATCTCTCTCTCTCTGCATCTCTCTGCCTCCCTGGCTCTCTATGTCTCTCTCTCTTTCTGTCTCTCTCTGTCTCTGCTCTCTCTCTCTCTCTCTGTCTCTCTCTCTCTCTCTCTCTCTCTCTCTCAGTATCTCTCTCTGTCTTTGTATCTCTTTCTCTGTCTCTCGCTCTCTCTGTTTCTCTCACTGTCTTTGTATCTCTCTACCTCCCTGTCTCTCTCTGTCTCTCTCTCTTTCTGTCTCTCTCTCTCTGCCTGTCTCTCTCTCTCTGTATCTCTATCTCTCTCTCTCTGCCTGTCTCTCTCTCTCTGTATCTCTCTCTCTCTCTGTCTCTCTCTCTGCCTTTGTATCTCTCTCTCTCTCTCTGTATCTCTCTGCCTCCCTGTCTCTCTCTTTTTCTCTCTCTCCCTCTCTTTCTCGCTTCCCCTGGCGGGTGTTTATTCTCCCACAGTCGCATGCCTGCTCTTCTAATGATACCCCTTTTTTCCCCCGTGAATAGGATACTCATAATGGACATTAATTCGGTCCATGTGTATATATTAGGACCTAAGAACTGATCGAATTGTTCTGCCAGTCCTAAGGGGTCTTCCATTAACGTCTTCATCTCTTATTTTTTTTGAATGCTCTGACTTCTCCTAAATTTATAGGAGAATTTACAAATCCTACTTCTCCCTCTCCAATCGGGACTTCCCGAAGGGGGTTCAGTTTTGTTTTTTTCTGGTTCCTATCCCTGTCCTTTCGTGGATCTTAATATCATTTGACTCTCTCCTTTTTCAGGGACTTTCTCTGATTTGCCTTTATTCATTTGTTGGTCATTTGGCGAGTCCTTGTCGTTTGACTTATTCTTATAAGGGGGTGGCAAATTATCAAGGACGTCCCATTGTTTAAGAGGGGCGGTGGAACGTCTTCGCCCTGTGGGATTAATGGATATATTCGGGTGGCGTTCCTGCTGGGAAGCCAGCAACTCGTGTAACTTACTTCTTGATCGGAACCGGGTCTTTTATCATTGACATATATATTCAAAATTTGGCACACCCAATCTTCGTCTGAACCGTATTTCGGCCAAAAGACTCAGGGTTTACGGATTGCTTCCTTTATCTATATGAAGCAACAACATTTTATCATTGTTTTCCTGTCCTTATTTTTTGTACAACTCTCAAAATCCCAATTCACTAACATCCGACCCAATGGACTTTCTGGTGGGATATTCTTAGGGATTTTCTTATCGGCGCCGTCTCCTAGTTTCGAGTTTTTACTTCCCATTGTAATGTACTCAACTTTCACTTATTTCTAAGTAAAGTGTCTAGTTATGACCGGTCCGTCGAAACAATCACAATCCTGAAAGTCCTTATCTCATCAATCCGCCCATACGCTCATACGGATGTCTCGATACGAACCCAAGTCAACAAAGTAATACTTAAAAGTCGTTTTTCTTACCTTGCTCCGTGCACAGAGTTGCCTGACTTTCACTTTCGCGGCGTGCCTGCCACTATAGTCCGTTATTTGCTTCTTCAGAATGACTACCCTAAGAACGTGTTCAGTTGACCGTGGGTAACTACTCAAGACGAAGTACGAGACCGTTTAAATAACTCGGTTCTACTTGAGCCACCCCTCTTGATCAATGAAGATGATCCCGGACAGAGCCCCCAATTGTGAGAAACACCGCTCACTTAATAATAATTTACACTGAGCCAAATTCTGAAGAAGTATTTTATTCAATTGATCTTGCAAGAACGGGTGCCGCCTGTCAACATTAGCAGACACACCGAATCAACACGGCATTATTTCTTATATACAATCACTGAGAAACATTGGCAGACACAAATAATTCATTATATAAAGAATTGTTATATACAATCTGTGATAGACACATCCCACAGACTGCCGAAAGGGTAGTTTCCTTATCAGTGATTCCTTATTTGGACTTGTTATGTTCATTTTGTCTTCCCCCTTGCTTCGTGGTTTCTGTTAGCTCCTGGTTCATCCTTGGACCGTCAATTAAAAGATAAGAATGAGGCCCCCTGCTTGCACCTGCATCCTGCTATTGTACATCCTTTTCACTCCCGAAGGTCAGTCATGTACAAAGTTACAACAACTTGCTCTCTGTAGCTTACACAGAACTCCATTTGACATCTTCTTTTCCCATCAGGCCCTATTGTTGACATCGTAATTGTGAACCAGAGTTATACATGTAAAAACAACATAAAATGCTCATTTCTCAGAACCTCGATGTTGTGCCGACCTGTGAAACCACTCTGAAGCCCATCTGCACGATTCCCATAACGTCCAAATGTCTATCCAATGACTATTTGAATGCCCTTAGTGTTGGCGAGTCCATTACTGTTGCAGGCAGGGCATTCCACGCCCTTACTACTCTCCGAGTAAAGACCTACCTCTGACATCCGTCCTATATCTATCTCCCCTCAATTTAAAGCTATGTCCCCTCCTGCTAGACATCACCATCCGAGGAAAAAGGCACTCACTGTCCACCCTATCCACTCCTCTGATCATCTTGATGCCTCAATTAAGTCACCTGTTAAACTTCTTCTCTCTAACGAAAACAGCCTCAAGTCCCTCAGCCTTTCCTCATAAGACCTACCCTCCATACCAGGCAACATTCTGGTAAATCTCCTCTGCACCCTTTCCTATGCTTCCACATCCTTCCTATAATGCGGTGACCAGAATTGCACGCAATACTCCAAATGCGGCCGCACCAGAGTTTTGTACAGCTGCAACATGACCGCATGGCTCCGAAATTCAATCCCTCTACCAATAAAAGCTAACACACCGTACGCCTTCTTAACAACCCTCTCAACATGGGTGGCAACTTTCAGGAATCTATGTACATGGGCACCGAGATCTCTCTGTTCATCCACACTGCCAAGAATCTTACCATTAGCACAGTACTCTGTCTTCCTGTCATTCCTTCCAAAATAAATCACCTCACACTTTTCTGCATTAAACTCCATTTGCCACCTCTCAGCCCAGCGCTGCAGCTTATCCATGTCCCCCTGTAACTTGTAACATCCTTCCGCACTGTCCACAACTGCACCGAATTTAGTGTCATCTGCAAATTTACTCACCCATTCTTCTACACCCTCCTCCAGGTCATTTATAAAAATGACAAACAGCAGTGGCCCCAAAACAGATCCTTGTGGTACACCATAAGTAACTGGACTCCAGTCTGAACATTTCCCATCAACAACCACCCTTTAATTCCACGTAGCTTCTTCCAGCCAGCCAATTTCTGATCCAAACTGCTAAATCACCCTGAATCCCATGCCTCCGTATTTTCTGCAGTAACCTACCGTGCGGAACCTTATCAAACGCTTTACTGACATCCATATACACCACAGCAACTGCTTTACCCTCATCCACCTGTTTGGTCACCTTCTCAAAGAACTCGATAAGGTTTATGAGGCACGACCTACCCTTCACAAAACCGTGTTGACTATCTCAAATCAAATTATTGTTTTCCAGATGATTATACATTCTATCTCTTATAAACCTTTCCAAGATTTTGCCCACATCTGAAGTAATGCTCACTGATCTATAGTTACCGTGGTTGTCTCTACTCCCCTTCTGGAACAAGGGGACAACATTTGCTAAAATCCAGTCTTCTGGCTCTATTCCTGCAGACAAAGAAGACTTAAAGATCAAAGTCAAAGGCTCAGCAATCTCCTCCCTAGCTTCCCAGAGAATCCTAGAATAAATCCCATCCGGCCCATATTTTCACACATTCCAGAATTTCTAACATCTCCTCCTTATGAATCTCAAGCCCTTCTAGTTTAGTAGCCTGAATCTCAGTATTCTACTCAACAACATTGTCTTTTTCCTGTGTGAATACTGACGACACATATTCATTTAGCACCTCTCCTATCTCCTACGACACCAAGCACAACTTCCCACTTCTGTCCGTGACAGGCCCGACTCTTACCCTGGTCATTCTTTTATTCCTGACATATCTATAGAAAGCTTTAGGGTTATCCTTGATCCTACCTGCCAAAGACTTCTCATGTCCCCTCCTGACTCTTCTTAGCTCTCTCTTTAGGTCCTTCCTAGCTAACTTGTAACTCTCGAGCGCCCTAACTGAACATTCATATTTCATCTTTACATAAGCCTCCTTCTTCCTCTTGACAAGTGTTTTGACTGCTTAAGTAAACCACGGTTCCCTCGCTCAACCACTTCCTCCCTGCCTGATAGGTACGTACTTATCAAGGACACGCAGTAGCTGTTCCTTGAACAAGCTCCACATTTCCATTGTGCCCATCCCCTGCAGTTTTCCTCTCCATCCGATGTCTTGCCTCATCGCATCATAATTGCCTTTCCCCCAGATATAAGTATTGCCCTGCGGTATATATCTATCCCTTTCCATCACTAAAGTAAACGTAATCGAACGGACCCATCTAAAGTACTCGAACTACAGCGTTTCCAGTCAATATTTGGAAAGTTAAAGTCCCCCATAACAACAACCCTGTTGCTTTCGCTCCGATCCAGAATCATCTTTGCAATCCTTTCCTCTACATCTCTGGAACTTTTCGGAGGCCAATAGAAAATCCCTAACAGGGTGACCTTTCCTGTTTCTAACCTCAGCCCATAATACCTCAGTAGACGAGTCTTCATCAAACGTCCTTTCTGCCACCGTAATACTGTCCTTGACTAACAATGCCACCCGTCCCCCTTTTCTACAACTTCCCTGAGCTTACTGAAATATCTAAACCCGGGCACCTGCAACAACCGCTCCTCTCCCTGCTCTATCCATGTCTCCGAAATGGCCACAACATCGAAGTCCCAGGTACCAACCCATGCCCAAAGTTCACCCACCTTATTCCGGATGCTCCTGACATTGAGGAAGACACACTTTAACCCACCTTCCTGCCTGCCAGTACACTCCTGCAACTTTGAAACTTACTCATGACCTCACTTCGCTTAACCTCCTATATACTGCAGCTACAATTCAGGTTCCCAAGACCCTGCCGAACTGGTTTAAACTCTCCCGAAGAGCATTAGCAAATCCCCCCCCCCCCCCATGATATTGGTACCCCTCTGGTCCAGGTGTAGACCATCCCGTTTGTAGAGGTCCCACCGACCCCAGGATGAGCCCCAATTATCCAGAAATCTGAAACTCTCCTTCCTGCACCATCCCTGTAGCCACGTGTTCAACTCCTCTCTCTCCCTATTCCTCGTCTCGCTATGACGTGGCACGGGTAACAACCCAGAGATAATAACTCTGTTTGTCCTAGATCTAAGTTTTCATCCTAGCTCCCTCGAATTCCTGCCTCATATCCCTATCCCTTTTCCTACCTATGCCGTTGGTACCTATGTGGACCACGACTTGGGGCTGCTACCCTTCCCCTTAATGATCCCGAAAACACGATCAGAGATATCATGCACCCTGGCACCTGGATGGCAACACACCAACCGCGAGTCTCTCTAGTTCCAACAGAATCTCCCATCTATCCCCCTAACTATGGAGTCTCCAATGACTAATGCTCTACTCCTTTCCCCCCTTCCCTTCTGAGCAAAAGGGAGAGACTCTGTGCCAGAGGCCTGTACCCCATGGCTTACCCCTAGTAAGTCTTCCCCTCAAACATTATCCAAAGCGGATCCCTGTACTGACTGCTTCCTCCTAGCCCCTCTCACCGTCACCCATCTATCTTTATTCTTCGGAGCAACGACATCCCTGAAGCCTCTATATATGACCACCTCTGCCTCCCGAATCATCTGCAGTTAATCCAGCTCCCTAACGCGGTTTCTGAGGAGCTGGATATGCGTGTAATTCCCACAGATGAAATCAGCAGAGACACTTACGGCGTCCCTCACCTCAAACATTCTGCAGGAGGAACATTGCACTACCTTCCCTGCCATCCCCTCTAGATTAAAAAAAGAAAAAGCTTACCCGTTATTCACTCCCCTTCTCAGCAAGCACTCACTCAGCAACCTCTGCGCCCTGCACGATAACACCTGAGGGAAAATAAAATAAAAACTACTTACCAGTCACCAGCCAGTCGTTGACCTGCAGGCTCTGACGTTGCGGTTCAACATCTTTCGACCTCTATCTGCCCTCGAACCTTCCTTTTTTTGGTTAGTGGAGGGGGTAGGGAGGGAAACACTGAAGAAGTGTTTCGGGATAAGTGTCACTTGACGGCAGCTCCGCCACAAATTAGCTTCAAGTTAGCGTGAGCACACGGATGTATGCAAATTTCCCCCGCAACAGCCAATCTGCAGCTCCACTCAACTGTCCTCTGTTGGGTGCTTCTCTTCATTTGAACAGCTAGTGTCTCTTGTTGAGGTACACCTTCAAGTTAGGGTGAGCACACGGACGTATGCAAATTTCCCCCGCAACAGCCAATCAGCAGCTCCGATCTACTGCCCTCTGCTGGATGCTTGTCTTCACTTGAACAGCTCGGGTGTCTTGTTGAGGTACACCTTCAAGTTAGGGTGAGCACACGGACGTATGCAAATTCCCACCCGCAACAGCCAATCAACACATCCGCTCGACTGCCCTCTGCTGGATGCTTGTCTTCATTTGAAGAGCTAGGGTATCTTGTTGAGCTAAACCTTCAAGTTAAGGTGAGCACACGGACAGATGCAAATTCCCCCCGCAACTGGCCCGCCCTACTGCCCTCTGCTGGCAGCTTGTATTTTGTTGAACTGCTCTTGTCTCTTGCTGAAAAACACCTTAAAGTTAGGGTCAGCACACGACGTATGCAAATTCCCCCCGCAACATCCAATCAACAGCTGCGCTCTACTGCCCTCTGCTGGCTGCTTGTCTTCAGTTGAACAGCTCTGGTCCTTTCTGAGAAACACCTTCAAGTTAGGGTGAGCACACGGACGCATGCAAAATTCCCCCGCAACAGCTGATCAGCAGCTCCGCTCTACTGCACTCTGCCGGGTCTTGTCTTCAGTTGACCAGCTCTGGTCTCTTGCTGAGGTACACCTTCAAGTTAGGGTGAGCACACGGACGGATACAACTTTACCCCGCAACTGTCGATCAGGAGCTCCGCTCCCCTTCCCTCTGCTGGATCCTTGTCTTCACTTGAACAGCGTCAGTCTCTGGCTAAGGCACACCTTGAAGTTAGGGTGAGCACACGGGCGTTTGCCAATTTCCCCCGCAACAGCCAATCAGCAGCTCCGCCCTGCGGCCATCTGCTGGATGCTTGACTTCACTTGAACAGCTAGGGTCACTTGCTGAGGTACACCTTCAAGTTAGGGTGAGCACAAGGACGTGTACAAATTTCCCCCGCACAAGCCAATCAGCAGATCCGCTCTACTGCTCTCTGCTGGATGCTTGTCTTCAGTTGAACAGCTCGGGTCTCTTGCTGAGGCACACCTTCAAGTTAGGGTGAGCACACGGACGTATGCAGATTTCCCCCGCAGCAGCCAATCTGCAGCTCCGCCCTACTGCCCTCTGCTGGATGCTTGTCTTCGCTTGACCAGCTAGGGTTTCTTGCTGAGGTTCACTTTCAAATTTGCGTGAGCACACGGACGTATGCATATTCCCCCCGCAACAGCCAATCAGCAGCTCCGCTCCACTGACCTCTGCTGGATGCTTCTCTTCACTTGAACAGCTCGGGTGTCTTGCTGAGGTACACCTTCAAGTTAGGGTGAGCACACGGACGTATGCAAATGTCCCCCGCAAAAGCCAATCAGCAGCTCCGCTCTACTGCCCTCTGCTGGTTACGTGTCTTCACTTGAACAGCTAAGGTCTCTTGCTGAAGTAAACCTTCAAATTGGGTGAGCACACAGACTATTGCAAATTTCCCCCGCAGCAGCCAATCAGCATCTCCGCTCTACTGCCCTCTGCTGCATGCTTGCCTTCACTTGAACAGCTAGGGTCTCTTGCTGAAGTACACCTTCAAATTAGGGTGAGCACACGGACTATTGCAAATTTCCCCCGTAAGTGCCAATCAGCATCTCCGCTCTAACGCCCTCTGCTGGATGTTGTCTTCACTTGAACAGGTGAGGTCCCTTGCTGAGCTACACTTTCAAGTTTGCGTGAGCACACGGACGTATGCACATTTCCCCCACAACAGCCAATCAACAGCTCTGCTCTGCTGCCCTCTGCTAGTTGCGTATCTTCACTTGAACAGCTCTGGTCTCTTGCGGTGGTACACCTTCAAGTTAAGCTGAGCACACGGACGTTTGCAAATTTCGCCCACAACAGCCAATCAGCAACTCCGCTCTACTGCCTTCTGCTGGATGCTTGTCTTCACTTGAACAGCTAGGGTCTCTTGCTGCAGTACACCTTCAAATTAGGGTGAGCACACGGACTATTGCAAATTTCCCCCCCAAACAGAGAAATCCGCAGTCCCGCTCGACTGCCCTCTGCTGGATGCTTGTCGTTACTTGAACAGCTGGGGTCTCTTGCTAATGTACACCTTCAAGTGAGCGTGAGCACACGGACGTATGCAACTTTCCCCCACATCAGCCAATCAGCAGCTCCGGTCTACTGCCCTCTACTGGATGTTTGTCTTCATTTGAACAGCTTGGGTCGCTTGCTGAGGTAAATCTTCAAGTTAGGGTGAGCGCACGGACGTATGCAAATTTACCCCGCAACAGTCAATCAGCAGCTCTGCTCTCCTGTTGTCTGCTGGATGCTTGTCTTCATTTGAACCGCTAGGGTCTCTTACTGAGGTACACCTTCAAGTTAGGGTGAGCGCACGGGCGTATGCAAATGTTCCCAGCAACAGCCTATCAGCAGTTCCGCTCTACTGCCATCTGCTGGATAATTGTCTTCACTTGAACAGCTAGGGTCTCTTGCTGAAGTACACCTTCAAATTATGGTGAGCACACGGACTATTGCAAATTTCCTCCGCAAAAGCCAATCAGCGTCTCCGCTCTAATGCCCTCTGCAGGATGCTTGTCTTCACTTGGACAGGTAAGGTCCCTTGCTGAGGTACACATTCTAGTTAGGGTGAGCACCCGGACGTATGCACATTTTCCGCACAGGAGCCAATCAGCAACTTCCCTCTCCTGCTCTCTGCTGGATGCTCGTCTTCACTTCAACAGCTCGGGTCTCTTGCTGAGGAACACCTTCAAGTTAGGGTGAGCACACGGACGTATGCAAATTTCCCCGCAACAGCCAATCAGCAGCTCTGCTGTACTGCTCCCTGCTGGATGCTTGCCTTCACTTGAACAGCAAGGGTTTCTTGCTGAGGTACACACTCAAGTGAGCGTGAGCACACGGACGTATGCAAATTTCCCCCGCAACAGTCAATCAGCAGCTCTGCTCTCCTGCTCTCTGCTGGATGCTTGTCTTTACTTCAACAGCTCGGATCTCTTGCTGAGGAACGCCTTCAAGTTAGGGTGAGCACACGGACGTATGCAAATTTCCCCGCAACAGCCAATCAGCAGCTCCACTCCATTGCCCTCTGCTGGATGCGTGTCTTCATTTGAACAGCTCGGTTCTCTTGCTGAGGTACACCTTCAAGTTAGGGTGAGCACACGGATGTATGCAAATTTCCCCCCTAACAGCCAATCATCAGCCCCGCTCTACTGTCCTCTGCTGGATGGTTGTCTTCATTTGAACAGCTAGGGTCTCTTGCTGAGGTACACCTTCAAGTTAGGGTGATCGCAAGGACAAATGCCAATGTTCCCCGCAACAGCCTATCAACAGTTCCGCTCTACTGCCCTCTGCTGGATTGTTTGTTAACTACATTAGACTGAGAGCCTTGAAGATTCCCAACTTCCATGTGCTGTGAGAAAGGATTGATTAACCAAGGCCTATTATTCAAATACTTCAGACAAGTGAAAAAGCTACAGCAACATTGACTATACAGACAGAGACATGCAGACCCCTGTAATCGGAACTTAAACTTAATGTTTAAATGTGAACTGCTGAACTCATGATTGCAATGAACAAAAGTCCACCCTGGGTTTCTGTGAAATGTAAGTTCTGTTTTTCCAAAAAATATAAATCACTATCTGCAATGAAATATTCCCTGGACAGGCCAGAGAGATTATGACTCTGTATTTAACCCAGACAGTATTTGTGTTCTGAGTGTTTCGTGGACAGTGTAGAGTAAGCTTTACTCTGAAACACTGCACTATAGTCTCAGAAGTGATTTAATCAAATGCTTCAGAATAATATTTGATATTGTACATCTCGTGTGTGTCTCAGTGACAGCTCTGAAACGTACAGCACAATGTCATTCTGTTTCTGTGTCTCTCTCTCTTTCTCTCTGAAATTAGCTGGTCCATTTCCTAAATTACCACTTTTCAAAAAGTCTCCATTGCCTTTGAAACAGTTTGTGATACTCAAAGGTTATAAAAAGTGCAATAGAAATGCCTGTCCCCAAGCTGCTGTGAGGATGTTCAGAGTCAGTGTGTGACTTGGGTCACACACAGGCCAGATACACCTCTCCAAGTTAAAGGTGGAGATGTGATCTCTCTCCATTTGAAAGATGTATTGACACAGCCTGTCTGAGTTTGAGTATGTGTTTTTCTGTACACGTGTGTGTGTATGGGGGGGAGGGGGGGGGGGATATGTGTGGCATTCTTTACGCGGCACTGTAAGTTACGCGGTAGCACAGTGGGGAGCACTGCGGCTTCACAGTTCCAGGGTCCCAGGTTCGATTCCCGGCTTGGGTCACTGTCTGTGAGGAGTCTGCACGTTCTCCCCGTGTCTGCGTTGGTTTCCTCCGGGCGCTCCGGTTTCCCCCCTGACGTCCCGAAGGACGTGCTGTTTGGTGAATTGGACATTATGAATTCTCCCCCAGTGTACCCGAACAGGCGCCAGAGTTTGGTGACTAGGAGCTTTTCTCAGTAATTTCATTGCAGTGTGTGTCTGTGTGTGTGCCTGTGTGCGTGCCTGTGTGTGTGTGCCTGTGTGTCTGTGTGTGTATCTGTGTGTCCAGGTGTATCTCAGTTTGCCTTTGTTTAGTACTGATTGAAGATAATGAGATAGAAAGTTTGCTAGAAAGTTTGGCAGCATTGTAGGTGTAAACAATAATGACAGAGACAGTGTAAACCCTGAAGAGAGCGCCATACCTAGGCCCACACCCCTACCCCGTCGCTGTCACCCCACCTAACCTGAACATCTTTAGATACTGTGAGCAATTTTGATTTATATTGGCCAATCCACCTAACCTGCACGGCTTTGGACGTTGGGAGGAAACCGGAGCACCCGGAGGAAACGCACGCAGACACGGGGAGAACGTGCAGACTCCGCACAGACAGTGACACAGCCGGGAATCGAACCTGGGACCCTGTAGCTGTGAGGCAGCAGTGCTAACCACTGTACAATCCCGGCTCTGGGTCACTGTCCGTGTGGAGTTTGCACATTCTCCCCGTTTTTGCCTGGGTTTCACCCCCACAACCAAAAGATGTGCAGGGCAGGTGGATTGGCCACGCTAAGTTGCCCCTTAATTGGAAAAACTGAACTGGGCACTCTGAATTTACTGAAAAAAATATTTTTATTGCCATTTTCACAATTCTGTGCATTGCGGCTTGTTTACATTTCTCAGAGAGTGAACAGGCTTTCTCTTACGTTTCTTTAATGACAAACTGTTGCCGTTCAGTTCGGCGTGTCTGACCCCCCCCCCCCCCAGGCTTCCCCAACCCCCCTTTCCCTAACCCTTGCCCTCTCTCCCCCGCAGACCGTGATTCTCTTCCTGGCTGACCTGGTGTGTGACCCCCCTTCTCCTTGTTTACCCCCTTATCCCCCTTTCCTTTCTCCCTCCATCGGCTTCAGCCGTTTTTCATTGGATTTGGGGGTTCCCCCTCTCCATCCCTCTCGGTGGGGGAGGGTTTTTCCCCCTCTACATCTCTCTCGGTGGGGGGGGGGGTTCCCCTCTCTCCATCCCTCTCGGTGGGGGGGGGTCCCCACTCTCCAAACCTCTCGATGGGGGGGACGGGGTTCCCCCTCCCCATCCATCTCTCCGTCTCACTCTGGGAATCTGTCAAAACAAAACCCACAATCAGCAATCAGTCATTTTATGTCAGTTCAAGGTGGTCATTTAATATAATGTTCACAGTGGCCATTCCATGTCAGTTCACGGTGTCCATTTTATGACGTTTCACGGTGGCCATTTTATGTCAGCTGACGGTGGCCATTTTATGTTAGTTCACGACGGCCATTTTACGTCATTACACGGTGGCCATTTTATGTCAGCTCACGGCAGCGATTTTAGGTCAGTTCACGGCGGCCATTTTATGTCATTTCACGGTGGCCATTTTATGTCAGCTCACAGCAGCGATTTTAGGTCAGTTCACGGCGGCCATTTTAGGTCAGTTCACGGTGGCCATTTTATGTCGGTTCAAGGGGGCCATTTTATGTCAATTCACAATGGCCATTTTATGTTAGTTAACGGCGGCCATTTTACTTCAGTTCGCGGTGGCCATTGGTATGTCCATTCACAATGGCCATTTTATGTCAGTTCACGGGGGACATTTTATATCTGTTCACAATGGCCATTTTATGTCAGTCTTCGGGGGCCATTTTATATCAGTTCCATGTGGCCATTTTATGTCAGTTCACGGTGGCCATTTTATGTTAGTTCACGAGAGCCATTTTATGTCAGTCGACCGGGACCATTTTATGTCAGTTAACGGTGGACATTTGATGACAGTTCACTTCGGCAATTTTATGTCATTTCACGGCACCCATTTTCTGGCAGTTCACGGCGGTCATTTTATGTCAGTTCATGGTGGCCATTTTATGTCGGTTCAAGGGGGCCATTTTATGTCAGTTCACAATGGTCATGTTATGTCAGTTTACAAAGGCAATTTTATGTCAGTTTAAGGCGGCCATTTTACTTAAGTTTGCGGTGGCTTTTAGTATGTCCGTTCACAATGGCCATTTTATGTCAGTATTCGGGGGCCACTTTATGTCCATTCTATGTGGCCATTTCATGTCAGGACCCGGGGGCCATTTTGTGTCAGTTCACAATGGCCATTTTATGTCAGTCTTCGAAGGCCATTTTATGTCATTATGACATCTGGGCAGCACGGTAGCATTGTGGATAGCACAATTGCTTCACAGCTCCAGGTCCCAGGTTCGATTCCGGCTTGGGTCACTGTCTGTGCGGAGTCTGCACATCCTCCCCGTGTGTGCGTGGGTTTCCTCCGGGTGCTCCGGTTTCCTCCCACAGTCCAAAGATGTGCAGGTTAGGTGGATTAGCCATGATAAATTGCCCTTAGTGTCCAAAATTGCCCTATGGGTTGGGTGGGGTTACGGGGTTATGGGGATAGGGTGGAGGTGTTGACCTTGGGTAGGGTGCTCTTTCCAAGAGCCGATGCAGACTCGATGGGCCGAATGGCCTCCTTCCGCACTGTAAATTCTATGATCTATGATGTCAGTTCCATGCGGCCATTTTATGTCAGTTCATGCTGCCCATTTTATGTCAGTTCACGGAGGCCATTTTATGTCTGTTCATGGTGGCCATTTTATGTAAGTTCGCGGCAGCCAGTTCGCGGTGGCCATTAGTATGTCCATTCACAATGGCCATTTTATGTCAGTTCACAATGGCCATTTTATGTCAGTCTTCGGCGGCCATTTTATGTCCATTATATGTGGCCATTTTATGTCAGTTCCCGGGGGCTATTTTATGTCAGTCTTAGGGGCCCATTTTATGTCAGTTCCATGTGGCCATTTTATGTCAGTTCACGGTGGCCATTTAATGTCAGTTCACGGAGGCCATTTTATGTCTGTCCACGGTGGCCATTTTATGTCAGTTCACAGTGGCCATTTTATGTCGGTTCACGGTGCCCATTTTATATAAGTGCACGGCAGCCATTTCATGTCAGTTCTCGGCGGCCATTTTATGTCAGTTCAAGGAGGCCTTTTTATGTAAGTTCACGGTGGCCATTTTATGTCAGCTCACTGTGGCGTTATTATCCCATGGCACGGTGGCCATTTTATGTCACTTTATGGTTGCCGTTTTATTTCACTTCACAATGGCCATTTTATGTCAGCTCACGGTGGTCATTTTATGTCGGTTCATGGGGGCCATTTTATGTCGGTTCATGGGGGCCATATTATGTCAGTTCACAATGGCCAATTAATGCAAGTTCATGGTGGCCATTTTATGTCAGTTAACGGTGGCCATTTGATGTCAGTTCATGGTGGCCATTTTATGTCAGTTCACGGGTGCCATTTTATGTCAGTCAACGGAGGCCATTTTATGTCAGTGCACGGTGGCTATTTTATGTCAGTTCACAGTGGCGTTACTATGTCAGTTCATGGCGGCCATTTTATGTCAGTTCACGGTAACCATTTTATATCAGTTCACGGTGGTCATTTTTGTCAGTTCACGGTGGTCATTTTATGTCAATTCATGGTGGCCATTTTATGTCTGGTCACGGGAGCCATTTTATGCCAGTCGACGGTGGCCATTTTATGTCAGTTCACAACGGCCATTTTATGTCAGTTCACGGGGGCCATTGTATGTCAGTTCACAATGGCCATTTTATGTCTGGTCACGGGGGGCCATCTTATTACAGTCGACGGTGGCCATTTTATGTCAGTTCACGGCGGCCATTTTAGGACAGTCAACGGAGGCCATTTTATGTCAGTGCACGGTGGCCATTTTATGTCAGTTCACGGTGGCGTTATTATGTCCGTTCATGGCGGTCATTTTATGGCACTTCACGGTGGCCATTTTATATCAGTTCACGGTGGTCATTTTTGTCAGTTCACAATGGCCATTTTATGTCTGGTCATGGCGTTCCTTTTATGTCAGTTGACGGTGACCATTTTATGTCAGTTCACGGTGGACAATTTATGTGAGCACAGCACGGATCGATCCTGTGTCCTCATTGCCGGAGGCAGCAGTGCCACGTGCCACCAACATTGAGACATTTCTGACAGTTGCACACGTTGGTGTAAAATACATTGAAGGAAAGAGTCACATTAAAACAGTGATTTGTTGGGATACGTGGAGGGACTGAAGGATCTGGGTGACGTTGTACACCAGTCAGTGAAAGTGGAGAGGGGGATCAGCAAGCAGTTACGAAGTCCAATGATATGTTGCCCTTCATTGCAATAGGGATTTGAGTTCAGAAGTGGGAATATCTTACTGCAGTTATACTGTGCCTTGGTGAGACCAGACCTGGAGTACTGTGCACAGTTGCAGTCTCCCTGACTAAGAAAGGATATAGTTGCCAGAGAGGGAGAGCAGTGGAGGGTCAATCGGCTGATAGAGAGATTGCCGGACTGTCCAACAAGAAAACGGTGCTCCCCACAGCCAGCACTGCCAGTGCTTCCGCTACTCCCACAGTAGAACTGCCAATGCCCCCCTCACAGCCAACACTGCCAGTGCTCCCCCACACAGCCAACACAGCCAGTGCTTCCGCTACTCCCACAGCCAGAACTGCCAGTGCTACCACTACAGCCAGCACTGCCAATGCCCCCCCCCCCCCCCACCAACAGCCAACACTGCTAGTGCTCCCCACACAGCCAGCCCTGTCAGTGCTACCCCACACAGCCGGCACTGTCAGTTCTCCCACCACACAGCCAGCACTGTCAGTGCTCCCACCACACAGCCAGAACTGTCAGTGCTCCCCCACACAGCCAGAACTGTCAGTGCTCCCCCAGACAGCCAGAACTGTCAGTGCTCCCCCCACAGCCAACACTGCCAGTGCTCCCCCACAACCAGTACTGCCAGTGCACCCACCACATCCAGCACTGCCAGTGCTCCACCCCACAGCGAGAACTGCCAGTGCTCCCCGCAGCCAGCACTGCCAGTGCTCCCCACACAGCCAGCACTGCAACCCCCCTCCCACATCCAGCACGCCAGTTCATCCCAGACACAGCGCTGCCAGTGCTCCCCATCACAACCAGCACTACCGGGGCTCCCACACAACCAGCACTGCCAGTGCTCCAGGCCTCCCACAGCCAGCAGTACCTGTGCTCCCCCTTAGCCAGCACTGTCAGTGCTCCCCACAGCCAGCACTGCAAGTGCAGCCCCCCACATCTAGCACTGCCAGCGCGCCCCTCATAATCAGCACTGCCAGTGCTCCCACACACAG
Organism: Scyliorhinus torazame; assembly: GCF_047496885.1. Taxonomy (NCBI): domain Eukaryota; kingdom Metazoa; phylum Chordata; class Chondrichthyes; order Carcharhiniformes; family Scyliorhinidae; genus Scyliorhinus; species Scyliorhinus torazame. The sequence continues at coordinate 54,667,743 of NC_092726.1, forward strand.
TCAGCATTGACAGCGCTCCCCCACATCCAGCACTGCCTGTGCACCCTCCGCAAAGCCAGCATTGCCAGTGCTCCTCCTACAGCTAGCACTGCCAGTGATACCTACAGCCAGCACTGCCACTGCTTCCCAACAACCATCACCCCCAGAGCTCCTCCCCACAACCAGAATTGCCAGTGCTCTCCTCGCAGCCAGCACTGCCAGTGCTCCCACAACAGCCAGCACTGTGAGTGCTCTGCCTCACATTGAGCACTGCCAGTGCTCCCCCCACTTATCCAGCACCCTGTGCCACCCCAACACAGCCAGACTTGCCAATGTCCCCACAGCAAGCACTGCCAGTGCTCCCCACACAGCCAGCACTGTCAGTGCTCCCCACACAGCCAACACTGTCAGTGCACCCCCACACCGCCAGCATTGTCAGTGCTCTCCCCATACAGCCATCACTGTCAGTGCTCCCAACACACAGCCAGCACTGTCAGTGCTCGCCACACAGCGAGATCTGCCAATGCCCCCTTCCACAGAAAGCACTGCCAGTGCACCCCACCCACACAGCCAGCACTGTCAGTGCTCCCCACACAGCCAGCACTGTCAGTGCACCCCACCCACACAGCCAGCACTGTCCGTCCTCCGACCACACATCCAGCACTGTCAGTGCTCCCACCAGGCAGTCAGCACTGTCAGTGCTCCCACCACACAGCCAGCACTGTGAGTGCTCCCCCACAGCCAGCACAGCCACTGCTCCCCCTCAGCCAGTCCTGCCAGTGATCCCCCACAACCAGCACTCCCAGTGCACCCGCTCTCAGCCAGCACTGGCAGTGCGCCCCACAACAGCCAGCACTGCCAGTGCGAACCACCACAGCCAGCACTGCCTGTGCTCCCCACAAACAGCGCTTCCAGTGCTCCCCACTGCCAGCACTGCCAGTGCTACCACCCAAGTCCAATTCTGACAGTGCTCCCCTCCACAGCCAGCACTGCCAGTGCTCCCTTCCACACAGCCAGCACTGCCAGTGCCCCTTCCATTACAGAACAGCCAGCGCTCTCGCACACAGCCAGCATTGTCAGTGTCCACCCACAACCAACACTGCCTGTGCAACCCCCACACAGCCAGCACTGCCAGTGTTCCCCCACAAACAGCACTGCCAGTGCACCCCTCCATAACCAGCACTGCCAGCGCTCCCACAAACAGCCAGCATTGCCAGTGCTCCCCATAACCAGCACTGCCTGTGCACCCCACACACAGCCAGCACTGCCAGTGCTCCCCATAACCAGCACTGCCTGTGCACCCCACACACAGCCAGCACTGCCAGTGCTCCATCCACAGCCAGCATTGCCAGTGCCCCCCCACAGCCAGCATTTCCAGTGCTCCCCACAGCCAGCACTGCCAGTGCGCCCCCCCCACAGCCAGCACTGCCAGTACTCCCCACAAACAACACTTCAGTGCTCCCCCACTGCCAGCACTGCCAGTGCTCACGCACACAGCAAGCACTGTCAGCGCTCCACCCACAGCCAGCACTGCCTGTGCACCCCCACACAGCCAGCACTGCCAGTGCTCCCCACAGCCAGTACTGCCAGTGTTCCCCCCCATAGCCAGCATTGTCAGTGATCCACCCACAGCCAGCACTGTCAGTGCTCCCCACACAGCCAGATCTTCCAGTGCTCCCACCACAGCCAGCATTGCCTGTACTTCCCACCCTCAAGGCCAGGGCTGCCAGTGCACCCCCCCCCACAGTCAGTGCTCCATCTCCAAAGCCAGCACTGCCAGTACTCCCCCACACACTACCTGCACTGCGAGTGCTCCCCACACCGATAGCACTGCCAGTGCTCCACCACAAGGCCAGCATTTGCAGTGCTCTCACCCACGGCCAGAACTGCCAGTGCTCCACACAATGCCAGCGCTCCCTCCCCGACATCCAGCACCTCCAGTGCTCCCCCACACGGCCAGCATTGCCTGTGGTCCCCCCATCCAGCCAGCACTGCCAGTGCTCCCGCCACAACGAGCAATGGCAGTGCTCCCCATTGCCAGCACTGACAGTGCCCCCCACACAGCCAGCACTGTCAGTGCCCTACCCCCACCCCACAGCCAGCACTGCCAGTGCTCCCCACTCAGCCAGCACTGTCAGTGCTCTGCCTCACATTGAGCACTGCCAGTGCTCCCCCCACTTATCCAGCACCCTGTGCCACCCCAACACAGCCAGACTTGCCAATGCTCCCCACAGCAAGCACTGCCAGTGCTCCCCACACAGCCAGCACTGTCAGTGCTCCCCACACAGCCAACACTGTCAGTGCACACCCACACAGCCAGCATTGTCAGTGCTCTCCCCATACAGCCATCACTGTCAGTGCTCCCAACACACAGCCAGCACTGTCAGTGCTCGCCACACAGCGAGATCTGCCAATGCCCCCTTCCACAGAAAGCACTGCCAGTGCACCCCACCCACACAGCCAGCACTGTCAGTGCTCCCCACACAGCCAGCACTGTCAGTGCATCCCACCCACACAGCCAGCACTGTCCGTGCTCCGACCACACAGCCAGCACTGTCTGTGCTCCCACCACACAGCCAGCACTGTCAGTGCTCCCACCACACAGCCAGCACTGTGAGTGCTCCCCCACAGCCAGCACAGCCACTGCTCCCCCACAGCCAGTCCTGCCAGTGGTCCCCCACAACCAGCACTGCCAGTGTTCCCCCTCTCAGCCAGCACTGCCAGTGCGCCCCACAACAGCCAGCACTGCCAGTGCGAACCACCACAGCCAGCACTGCCTGTGCTCCCCACAAACAGCGCTTCCAGTCCTCCCCACTGCCAGCACTGCCAGTGCTACCACCCAAGTCCAATTCTGACAGTGCTCCCCTCCACAGCCAGCACTGCCAGTGCTCCCTTCCACACAGCCAGCACTGCCAGTGCCCCTTCCATTACAGCACAGCCAGCGCTCTCGCACACAGCCAGCATTGTCAGTGTCCACCCACAACCAACACTGCCTGTGCAACCCCCACACAGCCAGCACTGCCAGTGTTCCCCCACAAACAGCACTGCCAGTGCGCCCCTCCATAACCAGCACTGCCAGCGCTCCCACAAACAGCCAGCATTGCCAGTGCTCCCCATAACCAGCACTGCCTGTGCACCCCACACACAGCCAGCACTGCCAGTGCTCCCCATAACCAGCACTGCCTGTGCACACCACACACAGCCAGCACTGCCAGTGCTCCATCCACAGCCAGCATTGCCAGTGCCCCCCCACAGCCAGCATTTCCAGTGCTCCCCACAGCCAGCACTGCCAGTGCGCCCCCCCCACAGCCAGCACTGCCAGTACTCCCCACAAACAACACTTCAGTGCTCCCCCACTGCCAGCACTGCCAGTGCTCACGCACATAGCAAGCACTGTCAGCGCTCCACCCACAGCCAGCACTGCCTGTGCACCCCCACACAGCCAGCACTGCCAGTGCTCCCCACAGCCAGTACTGCCAGTGTTCCCCCCCATAGCCAGCATTGTCAGTGATCCACCCACAGCCAGCACTGTCAGTGCTCCCCACACAGCCAGATCTTCCAGTGCTCCCACCACAGCCAGCATTGCCTGTACTTCCCACCCTCAAGGCCAGGGCTGCCAGTGCACCCCCCCCCCCCACAGTCAGTGCTCCATCTCCAAAGCCAGCACTGCCAGTACTCCCCCACACACTACCTGCACTGCGAGTGCTCCCCACACCGATAGCACTGCCAGTGCTCCACCACAAGGCCAGCATTTGCAGTGCTCTCACCCACGGCCAGAACTGCCAGTGCTCCACACAATGCCAGCGCTCCCTCCCCGACATCCAGCACCTCCAGTGCTCCCCCACACGGCCAGCATTGCCTGTGGTCCCCCCATCCAGCCAGCACTGCCAGTGCTCCCGCCACAACGAGCAATGGCAGTGCTCCCCATTGCCAGCACTGACAGTGCCCCCCACACAGCCAGCACTGTCAGTGCCCTACCCCCACCCCACAGCCAGCACTGCCAGTGCTCCCCACTCAGCCAGCACTGTCAGTGCTCTGCCTCACATTGAGCACTGCCAGTGCTCCCCCCACTTATCCAGCACCCTGTGCCACCCCAACACAGCCAGACTTGCCAATGCTCCCCACAGCAAGCACTGCCAGTGCTCCCCACACAGCCAGCACTGTCAGTGCTCCCCACACAGCCAACACTGTCAGTGCACACCCACACAGCCAGCATTGTCAGTGCTCTCCCCATACAGCCATCACTGTCAGTGCTCCCAACACACAGCCAGCACTGTCAGTGCTCGCCACACAGCGAGATCTGCCAATGCCCCCTTCCACAGAAAGCACTGCCAGTGCACCCCACCCACACAGCCAGCACTGTCAGTGCTCCCCACACAGCCAGCACTGTCAGTGCATCCCACCCACACAGCCAGCACTGTCCGTGCTCCGACCACACAGCCAGCACTGTCTGTGCTCCCACCACACAGCCAGCACTGTCAGTGCTCCCACCACACAGCCAGCACTGTCAGTGCTCCCCCACAGCCAGCACAGCCACTGCTCCCCCACAGCCAGTCCTGCCAGTGGTCCCCCACAACCAGCACTGCCAGTGTTCCCCCTCTCAGCCAGCACTGCCAGTGCGCCCCACAACAGCCAGCACTGCCAGTGCGAACCACCACAGCCAGCACTGCCTGTGCTCCCCACAAACAGCGCTTCCAGTCCTCCCCACTGCCAGCACTGCCAGTGCTACCACCCAAGTCCAATTCTGACAGTGCTCCCCTCCACAGCCAGCACTGCCAGTGCTCCCTTCCACACAGCCAGCACTGCCAGTGCCCCTTCCATTACAGCACAGCCAGCGCTCTCGCACACAGCCAGCATTGTCAGTGTCCACCCACAACCAACACTGCCTGTGCAACCCCCACACAGCCAGCACTGCCAGTGTTCCCCCACAAACAGCACTGCCAGTGCGCCCCTCCATGACCAGCACTGCCAGCGCTCCCACAAACAGCCAGCATTGCCAGTGCTCCCCATAACCAGCACTGCCTGTCACCCCACACACAGCCAGCACTGCCAGTGCTCCATCCACAGCCAGCATTGACAGTGCCCCCCCCCCCACAGCCAGCATTTCCAGTGCTCCCCACAGCCAGCACTGCCAGTGCGCCCCCCCCACAGCCAGCACTGCCAGTACTCCCCACAAACAGCACTTCAGTGCTCCCCCACTGCCAGCACTGCCAGTGCTCACGCACACAGCAAGCACTGTCAGTGCTCCACCCACAGCCAGCACTGCTTGTGCACCCCCCACACAGCCAGCACTGCCAGTGCTCCCCACAGCCAGTACTGCCAGTGTTCCCCCCATAGCCAGCATTGTTAGTGATCCACCCACAGCCAGCACTGTCAGTGCTCCCCACACAGCCAGATCTTCCAGTGCTCCCACCACAGCCATCATTGCCTGTACTTCCCACCCTCAAGGCCAGGACTGCCAGTGCACCCCCCCCCACAGTCAGTGCTCCATCTCCAAAGCCAGCACTGCCAGTACTCCCCCACACACTACCTGCACTGCGAGTGCTCCCCCACACCGATAGCACTGCCAGTGCTCCACCACAAGGCCAGCATTGGCAGTGCTCTCACCCACAGCCAGAACTGCCAGTGCTCCACACAATGCCAGCGCTCCCTCCCCGACATCCAGCACCTCCAGTGCTCCCCCACACGGCCAGCATTGCCTGTGGTCCCCCCATCCAACCAGCACTGCCAGTGCTCCCGCCAGAACGAGCAATGGCAGTGCTCCCCATTGCCAGCACTGACAGTGCCCCCCACACAGCCAGCACTGTCAGTGCCCTACCCCTCACCCCACAGCCAGCACTGCCAGTGCTCCCCACTCAGCCAGCACTGCCAGTGCTCCCCACACAGCCAGCACTGCCAGTGCTCCCTACACAGCCAGCACTGCCAGTGCACTACCTCTCCCCCAGTCAGCGGCTGAAGATGCGGATTGGCTGAGGGGCTGTCACAGCGGCTGGAACTGCTGATTTGCTGTGATGCTGTCAGTCAGGCTCTGGAGCTCCTGATTGGCTGAGACGCTGTGAGTCTGCGACTGGAGCTCCTTATTGGCTGAGAGGCTGTCAGTCTGGCCCTGGAGCTCCTGATTGGCTGAGCGGCTGTAAGTCAGCGGCTGGAGCTCATGATTGGCTGAGAGGCTGTCAGTTAGCGGGTGGAACTCCTGATTGGCCGAGAGGCTGTCAGTCAACGCTGGAGCTCCTGATTGGCTCAACGGCTGTCAGTCAGTTTTATTTTCTCATTGATTTAATAATTGATGTAACCGGATATTTTACCGCGATCATGATCTGCTCTCTGAACCTGGACTGAGTCACCACATAAATAAATGTGTTTGTGCAGCAATTTAAATCCCGTAGCATATATCCGACTCCTTGTAAGTTATATTGAGGAAGTGTGAGGTAATATAATCTACTTAAATCCAAATAGAAAAATTTAATAACAGCCACGGTCCAGAGGAGGATGAAAGTTCCGGAGATGCTGAAGAGTAAAATCATTGACTTCCTTCTGCTCTCCATCTCTGGGTCGGTGCGATTGTCTCCCTGACTCTGAGCCCTCAGTGCCTTCCGGACCCGACTGCTGAGTAAAATGTGTCTGACTGTCAGAGCGTTGGTCAACAGGATTGAGAAGAACGGCATCAATGGGGTTAAAACATGAGAAAACCAGTTATATCCAACCCATCCCGGGTCAGTAAGAAAGCTGCTCTTTGTGACACAGAACCACTGGACATTGTCGATTATCTTCCTGGGTTCATATGCAAAGTCTTGGGGGATGTTTTTCACACAGAGCAGGAGGCCGCTTGTGGACAGAACCACAGCCGCAGTTTTCCCGGTGCAATATTTGGTTTTCAGTTTCTGGCAGCGAATGGCCACAAATCGATCAAAGGAGAAAGCGAGGGTGAACCAGACAGAACAGTCTGTGGCTGCAAAGAGCAGGACAGAGTGAACACTACACACAGGGGTGAGATCCAGGAAATTCCGGGGGAAATAGTAACCATTGATCTTGTTCAGTATGGGTTTAGTGATAATAAACAGCAGATCTGCCGTTGCCATGGCCACCAGGTAGCGAGTGGTGCAGGTAGTGAGGCCACACTTCCCCCGACACAGAATCACAATTCCCAGTATAGTAACTGTCAGAGAGAGAAAGGAGAGCCGCGGGAAATTACTGGGTAATGAATCTCCCTGTCTGAACCAGGACATAATTTCAGCATCAATATAATGGACGGTGGGTGGGTGGGGGTGTTGGGAGTGGAATGGGCACAGAGATTAACATTGCAGAGAGGGAAGTAGGAAATGTAACTCCAGTGTTAAAAATGGGGAATGGGGGGAAAGTGTGAATTGCAGCCCTGTCAGTTTGATGGCAGTGGTAGGAAAATGTTTATAATTCAGATACTTTTGGGAGAGGTTACATTTCTCATTTAGTCTGATTTACAGGATTCACTCAGGCCGGCCAGATTTCCCAAACCGGATACAAACATACCAGAGATTGAGATCCCAGCTCAATTATTGGACCACTCCCCGGATTGGACCGTTCCCTGGACTGGATTTCTGATGGGGTTGGACCCCACTCCTGGTTTATTTGAATACTCCACGATCAATGGAAAAAATAAAACAAACGCAGGACCTTCCCGCTTCATAATCATGGGAGGAATAGAAATACAGGATGTACAGTGCAAAATGAGGCCATTCGGCCCATCGAGTCTGCACCGGCCCTTGGAAAGAGACAACCAGTTCAGCCCACCCCATCCCCATAACCCAGTGACCCCATCTAAATTGTTTGGAAACTAAACACAATTTTTCTTGGCCAATCCACCTATCCTGCTCATCTTTGGACTGTGGGAGGAAAACGGAGCACCCGGAGGAAACCCACGCAGACACGGGGGAGAAAGTGCCGACTCCGCACAGACAATGACCCAAGCCGGGAATCGAACCTCGGACCCTGGAGCGATGAATCAACTGTGCCAACCACTATGCTACCGTGCAGCACAGCCTGTCCAGCATAGAGTCTGTCCAGTCTCCATAATATTCCGAGGGCACACCCCTACCAGGTTTAGTCATTCGTAAAGCACCCTCTGCCTGGAATCCCCCATTGCCATGTCTCGAACATCCCAACATCACTGTTCCTCGGAATCCATCCACTCCCTGTTTGAAAACAATCCCAGCCAAGCTTTTCTCAGGAATATTCCAGCTCCTGCATTGAACATTCCCCAGGGTTCACTTGGCCAGAATAGACTCTCTCCAGATTCGGACGCATTGCATTCGACAAAAAAGTAGGAACATTCCAAAACAAGAGCGTTAAGATGGAGGAGAAAGTTCCCAGACTAAAGTTGTTTAAATTAAAGTTTCGTCCTGGTGGATGTAACATTCTAATTGGACGATGAGATGTTGCTCCTCCAGCTTGCGTTGGGCTTCACTGCATTCTTGCAGCAGGCCAAGGACAGACATGTGGGCCTGAGAGCAAGGTGCTGAGTTAACATGGCCACAACAGGAAGGCTGGGGCCATGCTGTGGGCTGAGTGAAGGTGTTCCACAAAGCAGTTTCCCAGTCTGCGTTTAGTCTCCCCAATGTAGAGGAGACGGTATTGGCAGCAGCGAATACAGTAGAACAAGTTGAAGGCACAGAAGTGAAACGCTGCTTCCCCAGAAAGGAGTGTTTGCTGCTGAGAACCATGAGACTGGAGGAGGTAAAGGGACAGTTGTTGCACCGTCTCTGATTGCAGGGGAAGGTGCTGGGGGAAGGGAAAGTGGTGTGGGGGTGTGATGGGGAAGTGGACAAGGGGGAGGGAGCGGTACCTGAGGAATGCAGAAATTGAAGGGGGTGGTTGGAGAGAGGTGAAGGTGTGTTTGGTGGTGACATCATGCTGGAGTTGGCAGAAATGGAGGAGGATTTTCCTTTCAATGGGGAGGCTGATGGTGTGGAAAGTGAGGAGAGGGAGACACTATCATGTCTCTGGGAGGGAGGGGGATGTGTGAGGACAGAGGTGTGAGAAGTGAATTGAACACGATTGAGAGGCCTGTTCACAAAGGAAGGTGGTGGGGACAGCCCTGGTTTAGGAAAAGACAGACGTGCCAGACGGGCTATTTTCGAACACTTCATCAACAGAACAGAGGCGATGGAGGCGGAGAAAGTGGGAGAATGAGATGCAGTCTTTACAGGAAGCAGGGTATGGGGATCTGTACACAACCCTCGTGTTCGGGAACGTAGGTGCAGATGGATTGGACATCCATTGTGTAGATGGGGCTGTTAGGGCCAGGGAAATGGACCTTGTTTATATGACATACGGCACCAGAGGAATCAGGATTCATAGAATCCCCACAGTGCAGAAGGAGGTCATTCGGCCCATTAAGTCTGTACCAAACCTCTGAAAGAGAACCTCAACCGAGCTCCCTCCCCCACCTATCTCATTAACTCCTTAATCTAACCTACACATCTTTTTGGACACTACGGAGTAATTTAGCATGATCAATCCACCTGACCTGGACTGTGGGAGGTAACCGGAGACCCGGAGAAAACCCACGCTGACACGGAGAAAAAGTGCAGTCTCCACACAGTCACCCAAGACAGGAATTGATCCGGGGACCCTGCTGCTGTGAGGCAGCCGTGCAAACCACTGTGTCACTGTGACACCAATGTCTTTGTGAAGGGCAGAACAGGGTAAAGCGGATGGAATCAAAATAGGAAGAAATTATGTTGGTGGGGCTGGAACAGGCCGAAATAATGGGTGTCCTGGGACTTTCCTGTTTGTGGATTTTGGGAAGGAGGTAGAAGCGGGAGGTTGATGCAGGATGTGTGGGGTTGTGGGACTATGATTTCCGAGGCTGTGGCGAGAAGATATCCAGAGTCAACGAGGTCAGTGAAAGTCCTTGAGACAATATTATGATGTTTGGTGGTGTGCTGCTGGTCCAGGCGGAGGTAGCAGGACGGGTCTGAGAGCTGACGTTCAGGAAGAGGTCAGTACACAAGACAATAATGGCACCACCCTTGTGAGCTGCTGAGATCACCAGGCCAGGGTTGGATATCAGAGAGAGGATTGGAGCAAGTTTAGAGTGAGTCAGGATAGAGTTGGTGAGAGGCACAGAGAAATTGAGACGGTTGATGTCGCACTGACAGATCTCAATGAAAAGATCAAGAGCTGATAGGAGGCCAGAGGGTGGGGTCCAGGTAGAGGGAGATTACTGGAGGCGGATGGATTTCATCAACAAATATTCATAAAATAGACGGTGAGAAACAGCAGAGACAATATTATCTATTCACTGATCATCATCAGAATAATTACCAAAGAATTGAAAAGCAGAAGTCGCTCTCTGTTATTCTTGAATTTAGAACAGAATATAATAAAATCTTCCAGTCACAATGTCAACAGTTGGAAAAATGGAATTAGAAGCATGAGTTAAAAGAAATCCAGTAACACAGAGTATACTAAATAGTCGGCACATATTCCAAAGTCAGCATTATTCCTGACACATTTCATCTAATTATTTCAATGACTACCAGAAATAATAGATCTGAGTAGTATGATAGATGTTAAACAATTTCATTTTCTAAAGGCCGTCAGTAAGATCCGACATAACAGACTGATGAGTAATCTCAGAGCCAGTGGAGTTAGGGAACACAGCAGCAGAATGGACACATGCTGGCGACACACACAGACAACAGGGAGAGGAGTTAAAGGGATTTAGGCTGATTGGTAGAAGGTGGGAACTGGTGTTCCACAAGGATCAGCACTGGGATCACTCTCCTTCACCATTCCCATCAACAATATGGGATCGGGAAGCAGAATGATAATGACACAATTTACAGAAAAAAAATCACATTGAGAATTACAGTGAATACAGAGGAAGAATACAACTAATTACAGGCACACATTTATCATTAATTATGAATTTGCAAAATGGGAATTTCAATGGGAAATTAATGTTCCGACAGATCAGTGTCCGCTGCTGCATTTTGTTCAGAACAATAAGTCCCCCAATCACTCCTTGGAAAACAAGTATGTGAATGGACTGGAGGGGTTTCTGGGTTCAGGTGAATAGATTCATAAATCGTGTGAAGCAGAAACACAGTTTATAAACACCCATAAAAATTGATCAAACATGTGATTTATTTCAGGATGAATAGAAATGAGAAAGTATCACAAAACCTATTGGAAAGCTGCACTGCTGTGAGTTTTATGAAATATTAGAGTGTGGATGATATCTGTTCCTGTTAGAGTAGATCAATAGAAAACAGAGGTAGAGACATTTCACTTCATACAATAAATATCAAACATCTTCAAACACAGCCAAACTCTTCCTGTTTTCAACCTATTCCAAAGTTAAAACACACAGAGAGAACTCCACATAATGGAGCGGCCACTCCCCAATAAAATACATCATTTCAAAATAGAACCAACTAATTTCAGTCCAGTTACTGACGCACACACAATACAATTCCACACGGTCAGATAGTACCAGTAATAGATAGATAATTGGATCAGATGTTCCCCTCTGGTCAGAGACCCACAGTCAGTACAATTTCAAACTGACAGACACTTCCAGTAATCCTTGTTCACCGCTGTCAGATATTCCACTCTGGTTAGGGACCCACAGTCAGTACAATTCTACACTGACAGACACTTCCAGTAATCCTTGTTCACTGCTTTCAGATATTCCACTCTGGTTAGTGACCCACAGTCAGTACAATTCTACACTGACAGATACCCACACTCAGTGTGATTTAATTATTTCTCCTCCTAAACCTCCCTTCAGAGGGATTGCCTTTACTGAGATCCAATCAAACATTATATAAGATTCCACTCAATATAATAACTTCACCGGTCAGAGATCCAGTGAGTTACAAACAGAGGTTTATTGTGAGTTGATGAAAGGGATTCAAACCATTGACATGCTTAAAGACATTTGACAATTATATCGTTGACCAGGTGTCTATATAACAGTGAGCACGAGATCAGGATCAGATATTTTCAGTCCCAGTTTAAAATCAGAGAGCCACTCACACACAGATTTACACAACTTCAAATGTGACAGTCACTTACCAGGAACACCAACAATAGCCAGGATTGGGTAGAATACTTTCTCAACCATATCAATTGGACGATGCATTTTCAGTGTGAAGTGATGTGTCCCTTCCTGCGATTGGCAATCTCACTGTCTAAAACTCTGAGGTTATATATTCTCCAAGCTTTTAATTAATGCCCTGTGGAACCACCTCAGGGATATTGAGGTTGTGACATTGTATAACTTATTTTTCAAACATGTGAATAAACAGATTACGATATTGTGTTCAGTGAAAGCAAATATTATTTTTGTGAGTGAGTGACCTCTTTCCAAACACTGGACTGTGTTGATCACATTGTTCAGCTAACATTAACAGAAAGGATGTTGTCCACTCAGACACCATCAGTCCCATCAATACATCTCAGATTGTTTCAGTGATATTTTTTTTTTTTTTTTTTAAACAATACAGCGCAGTACAGGCCCTTCGGCCCACGATGTTGCACCGAAACAAAAGCCATCTAACCTACACTATGCCATTATCATCCATATGTTTATCCAATAAACTTTTAAATGCCCTCAATGTTGGCGAGTTCACTACTGTAGCAGGTAGGGCATTCCACGGCCTCACTACTCTTTGCGTAAAGAACCTACCTCTGACCTCTGTCCTATATCTATTACCCCTCAGTTTAAAGTTATGTCCCCTCGTGCCAGCCATATCCATCCGCGGGAGAAGGCTCTCACTGTCCACCCTATCCAACCCCCTGATCATTTTGTATGCCTCTATTAAGTCTCCTCTTAACCTTCTTCTCTCCAACGAAAACAACCTCAAGTCCGTCAGCCTTTCCTCATAAGATTTTCCCTCCATACCAGGCAACATCCAGGTAAATCTCCTCTGCACCCGCTCCAAAGCCTCCACGTCCTTCCTATAATGTGGTGACCAGAACTGTACGCAATACTCCAAATGCGGCCGGACCAGAGTTCTGTACAGCTGCAACATGACCTCCCGACTCCGGAACTCAATCCCTCTACCAATAAAGGCCAACACTCCATAGGCCTTCTTCACAACCCTATCAACCTGGGTGGCAACTTTCAGGGATCTATGTACATGGACACCTAGATCCCTCTGCTCAGCCACACTTTCAAGAACTTTACCATTAGCCAAATATTCCGCATTCCTGTTATTCCTTCCAAAGTGAATCACCTCACACTTCTCTACATTAAACTCCATTTGCCACCTCTCAGCCCAGCTCTGCAGCTTATCTGTATCCCTCTGTAACCTGCTACATCCTTCCACACTATCGACAACACCACCGACTTTAGTATCGTCTGCAAATTTACTCACCCACACTTCTGCGCCTTCCTCTAGGTCATTGATAAAAATGACAAACAGCAACGGCCCCAGAACAGATCCTTGTGGTACTCCACTTGTGACTGTACTCCATTCTGAACATTTCCCATCAACCACCACCCTCTGTCTTCTTTCAGCTAGCCAATTTCTGATCCACATCTCTAAATCACCCTCAATCCCCAGCCTCCGTATTTTTTGCAATAGCCTACCGTGGGGAACCTTATCAAACGCTTTGCTGAAATCCATATACACCACATCAACTGCTCTACCCTCGTCTACCTGTTCAGTCACCTTCTCAAAGAACTCAATAAGGTTTGTGAGGCATGACCTACCCTTCACAAAGCCATGCTGACTATCCCTGATCATATTATTCCTATCTAGATGATTATAAATCTTGTCCCTTATAATCCCCTCCAAGACTTTACCCACTACAGACGTGAGGCTCACCGGTCTATAGTTGCCGGGGTTGTCTCTGCTCCCCTTTTTGAACAAAGGGACCACATTTGCTGTCCTCCAGTCCTCTGGCACTATTCCTGTATCCAATGATGACATAAAAATCAAAGCCAAAGGTCCAGCAATCTCTTCCCTGGCCTCCCATAGAATCCTAGGATAAATCCCATCAGGTCCCGGGGACTTATCTATTTTCAGCCTGTCCAGAATTGCCAACACCTCTTCCCTACGTACCTCAATGCCATCTATTCTATTAGCCTGGGGCTCAGCATTCTCCTCCACAACATTATCTTTTTCCTGAGTGAATACTGACGAAAAATATTCATTTAGTATCTCGCCTATCTCTTCAGACTCCACACACAATTTCCCATCCCTGACCTTGACTGGTCCTACTCTTTCCCTAGTCAATCGCTTATTCCTGACATACCTATAGAAAGCTTTTGGGTTTTCCTTGATCCTTCCTGCCAAATACTTCTCATGTCCCCTCCTTGCTCGTCTTAGCTCTCTCTTTAGATCCTTCCTCGCTACCTTGTAACTATCCATCGCCCCAACCGAAACTTCACACTTCATCTTCACATAGGCCTTCTTCTTCCTCTTAACAAGAGATTCCACTTCCTTGGTAAACCACGGTTCCCTCGCTCGACGCCTTCCTCCCTGTCTGACCGGTACATACTTATCAAGAACACGCAGTAGCTGGTCCTTGAACAAGCCCCACTTATCCAGTGTGCCCAACACTTGCAGCCTACTTCTCCACCTTATCCCCCCCCAAGTCACGTCTAATGGCATCATAATTGCCCTTCCCCCAGCTATAACTCTTGCCCTGCGGTGTATACTTATCCCTTTCCATCATTAACGTAAACGTCACCGAATTGTGGTCACTGTCCCCAAAGTGCTCTCCTACCTCCAAATCCAACACCTGGCCTGGTTCATTACCCAAAACCAAATTCAACATGGCCTCGCCTCTTGTTGGCCTGTCAACATATTGTTTCAGGAAACCCTCCTGCACACACTGTACAAAAAACGACCCATCTATTGTACTCGAACTATATATTTTCCAGTCAATATTTGGAAAGTTAAAGTCTCCCATAATAACTACCCTGTTACTTTCGCTCATATCCAGAATCATCTTCGCCATCCTTTCCTCTACATCCCTAGAACTATTAGGAGGCCTATAAAAAACTCCAAACAGGGTGACCTCTCCTTTCCTGTTTCTAACTTCAGCCAATACTACCTCGGAAGAAGAGTCCCCATCTAGCATCCTCTCCGCCACCGTAATACTGCTCTTGACTAGCAGCGCCACACCTCCCCCTCTTTTGCCTCCTTCTCTGAGCTTACTAAAACACCTAAACCCCGGAACCTGCAACATCCATTCCTGTCCCTGCTCTATCCATGTCTCCGAAATGGCCACAACATCGAAGTCCCAGGTACCAACCCACGCTGCCAGTTCCCCTACCTTGTTTCGTATACTCCTGGCATTGAAGTAGACACACTTCAAACCACCTACCTGAACGCTGGCCCCCTCCTGCGACATCAAATCTGTGCTCCTGACCTCTATACTTTCATTCTCCCTTACCCTAAAACTACAATCCAGGTTCCCATGCCCCTGCAGCATTAGTTTAAACCCCCCCCAAAGAGCACTAACAAATCTCCCCCCCAGGATATTTGTGCCCCTCAGGTTCAGATGTAGACCATCCTGTCTGTAGAGGTCCCACCTTCCCCAGAAAGAGCCCCAGTTATCCAAAAATCTGAAACCCTCCCGCCTGCACCATCCCTGTAGCCACGTGTTTAAATGCTCTCTCTCCCTATTCCTCATCTCACTATCACGTGGCACGGGCAACAACCCAGAGATAACAACTCTGTTTGTTCTAGTTCTGAGCTTCCATCCTAGCTCCCTGAAAGCCTGCCTGACATCCTTGTCCCCTTACTCCACTGGATAGGATATCCCTCACTCCACTGTAACCAATCAGCGATTCAGTTCCAATTGTCAGTGTGTTTCTCTGGGTGGTTCCACTGCACTCTGGGGTGTACCTGCCTCTGTAACTGTGAACATTCAGTGATTCAGTTCCAATTGTCAGTGTGTTTCTCTGGGTGGTTCCACTGCACTCTGGGGTGCAGCTGCCTCTGTAAATGTGACCATTCAGTGATCCAGTTGCAATTGTCAGTGTGTTTCTCTGGGTGGTTCCACTGCACTCTGGGATGTAGCTGCCTCTGTAACTGTGACCATTCAGTGATTCAGTTCCAATTGTCAGTGTGTTTCTCTGTGTGGTTCGACTGCACTCTGGGGTGCAGCTGTCTCTAAATGTGACCATTCCGTTACTTAATTTCAGTAGGTTCTGTTTGAGCATAAGTAGCAAATTTCAATGTCTCAAAAATCTGGAACAATTTAAAGCGCAACGTATGTGATCCCATATCTAAATCTGATTCAGCCCCTCAAACTAAGAAAACATTTAGAATCAGTGGAACCTCAGAAAACTCAGAGGCTGCAGCAGATACAAACTCATCACCTCAGAGAGCAGCATTAAAACATATTCAGCTGTGAAAACTAATACCCCGTCTCTAACTGATACCGCCAGTCCATCGGATACACACACTTCAACTGGGAGAGATGCGGGGTGATATGTGGAGGAAGAGAGAACTGGTCTGTGAGATGTGCTGATAGAAGACAGGTTTAGAGAGAAAGAGGGTGGGTGGAGATAGAATGGGAGAGAAAGAGGGTGGGAGAAATAAAGGATAAAACGAGAGAAGGTGGTAGATTACCTGGGAGAAAGGGAATCAGGGAGCGGAGACCGAGCGGGTGATTGGATGAGGGAGGCAGATTGTGTGAGAAGGATGGTGTCTAAACTACTAACATGATCTTAGACATAAGTGAAGGAGAGAGCGACTGAGTGACTGAGGGAGTGAGAGAGGGAAAGATTGTGCCGGAAAGTGTGAGGGGGGAAGATTGTGATAAAAATTGTGAGAGGGGGGAAGAATGTGAGAGAAAGTGTGAGAGAGGGAAAGAGTGTGAGAAAAAGTGTCAGTGAGGAAAAGCGTGTGAAATTGTCAGTGAGGGAGTTGCGTGAGAGGGAGGGAGGCATGGAGGGAGATGATGTAGGGATGGAGAGAGTGTGAGAGGGAGACAGTGTGAGAGAAAGTGTCTAAAGGAGGTGTGAGAGAGGGAGGGATTGGGAGAGAGTGGGAAAGAGTGTGAGAGAGGGAGAGAGTGTGAGAGAGAGTGTGAGAGAGGGAGCAAATGTGAGAGCGGGGTAGTGTGATAGAGGGATAGTGTGAAGAGGGAGGGAGTGTCAGAGAGGGAGAGAGAGTGAGCGAGGGAGAGTGTGTGAGAGAGGGAGAGAGTGTGAGTAAGGGAGAGTGTGTGAGAGAGGGAGAGAGTGTGAGAGAGGGAGAGAGTGTGAGAAAGGGAGACAGTGTGGGAGAGGGAGAGAGTGTGAGAGAGGGAGGGATTGTTGAGAGGGAGAGATCGTGAGCGAGGAAGAGAGTGTGAGAGAGGGATAGTATGAGAGAGTGAGGGTGAGGGAGGGTGAGAGTGCAAAGGAGAGATAGAGTATGAGGGAGTATATTCATTTGAGTTTAGGAGGTTGAGGGGAGATCTAATAGAAACTTACAAGATAATGAATGGCTTAGATAGGGTGGATGTCGGGAAATTGTTTCCATTAGCAGGGGAGACTAGGACCCGGGGGCACAGCCTTAGAATAAAAGGGAGTCACTTTAGAACAGAGATGAGGAGACATTTCTTCAGCCAGAGAGTGGTGGGTCTGTGGAATTCATCGCAACAGAGGGCGGTGGAGGCCGGGACGTTGAGTGTCTTTAAGACAGAAGTTGATAAATTCTTGATTTCTCGAGGAATTAAGGGCTATGGAGAGAGAGCGGGTAAATGGAGTTGAAATCAGCCATGATTGAATGGCGGAGTGGACTCGATGGGCCGAATGGCCTTACTTCCGCGCCGATGTCTTATGGTCTTATCGTCTTATGGAGTGTTATTGGAGATATGGGGACATGAGTATCATGTGGGAAACACAATCCGGATTAATACATTTGCTGAGTAAACAAACTTGTTCCTAAATTATAAAATCAGATCCTGGATAAAGTAAATGTCCTTCATGCAGTATTCCACCATTTACGTTGTGAATAACTTACAGAGTGTGATAGGTCAGTTATTGTGCAGAGCAGGAATAGAACTTGTCTTTCCCCAGTGAGAGGCCAGAAAGCAAACACGTGGCTCAGCCGCTTTTAAAAATAATTGTAAAGCAACCTGAAAAAAGATAGACCTCCCTCTAATTATTAAATGCGTGCCTGCTTTTATTGGGAGCAACACAGATGTTTTCAATATTAACAGCACAGACAGCGCCCAGGGTCAGACAGATTGGAACTTACAATGACGTTGATGCTGTGACGTAAGCAGTGAGCTAAAGCGGACGCTGAGTTCACACATGGACACAGTGAATAGAAAGGATTACAGTGAGAATACTTGCGGTGGTAGGGAACTTGGAGGGAACCTGCAGGTGTTGGTCCACATCATCTCACAGCCAGACCACATCCAAAGCCTTAAAACTGGGTGAAGTACCGAAGGAGGACATTGATTCCGTTTGACCTCAGCGGCTCTATAGATGAGCAGATCATTCAATCCGACGGCACCGCCCTTTCCTTGGAGAAATACGTTTTATTTCTGTCACTCCTGCCATTCCCTGTGAAACCACTGTTGTATCTGCCGGCACCAGTGTCCCAGGCCGTGTAAACCATATCAGAACCACTCGCTGTGTGAATCGTTTAGAAGCTGTTTTCCCTTCGGGTCCTACAGTGATCCACTGTAACTAAAGATATACTACCAGGACCACTGTAAAAAAAGGGTATACCACACAGTGACCACTGTAAATAAAGATATACTACTGAGGGACCACTGTAAAAAGTGATATACTACCCAGGGACCACTGTAAATAAAAATATGCTACCGGACGACGGCTGTAAATAATAATATACGAACAAGGGACCACTGTAAATAATGAAATTCCTCACTGGGACCGTTGTAAATAATGATATATTACCCAGGGGCCACTACAATTAATGACATACTACACAGGAACCACTGTACATAGGGAGAGAGTGCAGCTGAACACATGGCTGCAGGATTGGTGTAGGAGGGAGGGCTCAGGTATTTGGGTAATTGGAGCGCATTCTGGGGAAGGTGGGACCTGTACAAACAGGACGGGTTGCATCTGAACCAGAGGGGTACCAATATCCTGGGAGGGAGGTTTTCTAGTACTCTTCGGTAGGGTTTTAACTAATTTGGCAGGTGAATGGGAACCGGATTTGTAGCGCAGCAACTAAGGTAGCCGATATTCAGGACGCCAAAGTGTGTAATGAGGCAGTGGGGAAGGAAACACTGACAAAGTAGAGTGCTTGTAGGCACGGAGATGGGTTGAAGTTTGTATACTTCAACGCAAGAAGCATCAGGAATAAGGTGGGTGAACTTAAGTCATGGATCTGTGCTTGGGATTACGATGTGGTGGCCATCACGGAAACTTCGATAGAAGAGGGGCAGAAATGGTTGTTGGAGGTCCCTGGT
This sequence comes from Scyliorhinus torazame, assembly GCF_047496885.1. Lineage (NCBI taxonomy): Eukaryota > Metazoa > Chordata > Chondrichthyes > Carcharhiniformes > Scyliorhinidae > Scyliorhinus > Scyliorhinus torazame. The sequence continues at coordinate 54,687,105 of NC_092726.1, forward strand.
TATAGATGTTTCAATAGGATTAGGGAGGGTGGTAAAAGAGGTGGGGGGGGCATTGTTAATTAGAGATAGTATAACAGCTGCAGAAAGGCAGTTCGAGGAGAATCAGCCTACTGAGGTAGTATGGGTTGAAGTCAGAAATAGGAAAGGAGCAGCCACATTGTTAGGAGTTTTCTATAGGCCCCCCATTAGTAGCAGAGATGTGGAGGAACAGATTGGGAAATAGATTTTGGAAAGGTGCAGAAGTCACAGGGTAGTAGTCATGGGTGACTGTAACTTCCCAAACATTGAGTGGAAACTCTATAGATCAAATAGTTTGGATGGGGTGGTGTGTGTGCATTGTGTCCAGGAAGCTTTTCTAACAAAGTATGTAGATTGTCCAACCAGAGGAGGGGCAATATTAGATTTAGTACTTGGTAATGAACCAGGGCAAGTGATACAGTTTTTAGTGGGGGAGCATTTTGGAGATAGTGACCACAAATCTGTGACTTTCACTTTAGTAATGGAGAGGGACAGGAGCGTGCAACAGGGCAAGGTTTACATTTGGGGGAAGGGTAAATACCATGTTTTCAGACAAGAATTGAAGTGCATAAGTTGGGAACATAGGCTGTCAGGGAAGGACACAAGTGAAATGTGGAACTTGTTCAAGAAACAGGTACTACGTGTCCTTAACATGTATGTCCCTGTCAGGCAGGGGAGAGATGGTCGAATGAGGGGACCATGGTTGACAAGAGAGGTTGAATGTCTTGTTAAGAGGAAAAAGATGACGTATGTAAGGCTGAGGAAGCAAGGTTCAGACAGGGCGTTGGAGGGATACAAGATAGCCAGGAGGGAACTGAAGAAAGGGATTAGGAGAGCTAAGAGAGGGCATGAACAATCTTTGGCGGTTAGGATAAAGGAAAACCCCAAGGCCTTTTACACATATATGAGAAATATGAGAATGACTAGAGCGAGGGTAGGTACGATCAAGGACAGTGGTGGGAGATTGTGTATTGTGTCTGACGAGATAGGAGAGGTCTTGAACGAGGATTTTCTTCTGTATTTACAAATGAGAGGGGCCATATTGTTGGAGAGGACAGCGTGAAATAGACTGGTAAGTTCGAGGAAATACTTGTTAGGAAGGAAGATGTGTTGCGCAGTTTGAAAAACTTGAGGATAGACAAGTCACCTGGGCCTGACGGGATATATCCAAGGATTCTATGGGAAGCAAGAGATGAAATTGCAGAGCCGTTGGAAATGAACTTTTTGTCCTCACTGTCAACAGGGGTGGTGCCAGGGGACTGGAGAGTGGCGAATGTCGTACCCCTGTTCAAAAAAGGGACTAGGGATCACCCTGGGAATTACAGGCCAGTTAGTCTTACTTCGGTGGTAGGCAAAGTCATCATAGATTATCATAGAATTTACAGTGCAGAAGGAGGCCATTCGGCCCATCGAGTCTGCACCGGCTCTTGGAAAGAGCACCCTACCCAAGGTCAACACCTCCACCCTATCCCCATAACCCAGTAACCCCACCCAACACTCAGGGCAATTTTGATCACTAAGGGCTATTTATCATGGCCAATCCACCTAACCCGCACATCTTTGGACTGTGGGAGGAAACCGGAGCACCAGGAGGAAACCCACGCACACACGGGGAGGATGTGCAGACTCCGCACAGACAGTGACCCAAGCCAGAATCGAACCTGGGACCCTGCAGCTGTGAAGCAATTGTGCTATCCACAAGGCTACCGTGCTGCCCTAAATGAAAGTCATGGAAAGTGTACTGAAGGATAGGATTTCTGAGCATCTTGAAAGACACTGCTTGATTAGGGATAGTCAGCACGGATTTCTGAGGGGTAGGTCTTGCCTTACAAGTCTTATTGACTTCTTTGAGGAGGTGACCAAGCATGTGAATGAAAGTAAAGCAGTGGATGTAGTGTACAAGGATTTTAGTAAGGCATTTGATAAGGTTTCCCATGATAGGCTTCTGCATAAAGTAAGGAGTCATGGGATAGTGGAAGATTTTGCCAGTTGGATAATGAACTGGCTAACCGATAGAAGTCAGAGAGTGGTGGTGGATGGCAAATATTCAGCCTGGATCCCCGTTACCAGTGGCGTACCGCAGGGATCAGTTCTGGGTCCTCTGCTGTTTGTGATTTTCATTAATGTCTTGGATGAGGGAGTTGAAGGGTGGGTCAGTGCATTTGCAGACGATACGAAGAGTGGTGGAGTTGTGGATAGTGAGGAGGGCAGTTGTCGGCTGCAAAGAGACATAGATAGGATGCAGAGCTGGGCTGAGAAGTGGCAGATGGAGTTTAACCCTGAAAAGTGTGAGGTTGTCCATTTTCGAAGGACAAATATGAATGCGGAATACAGGGTTAACGGTAGAGTTCTTGACAATGTGGAGGAGCAGAGAGATCTTGCGGTCTATGTTCATACATCTTTGAAAGTTGCCAGTCAAGTGGATAGAGCTATGAAAAACCCTATGGTGTGCTAGCGTTCATTAACAGAAGGATTGAATTTATGAGCCGTGAGGTGATGCAGCTGTACAGATCTTTGGTAAGGCCACATTTGGAGTACTGTGTACAGTTCTGGTCGCCTCATTTTGGGAAGGATGTGGAAGCTTTGGAAAAGGTACACAGGAGATTTACAAGGATGTTGCCTGGAATGGAGAGTAGGTCTTACGAGGAAAGGTTGAGGGTGCTAGGTCTTTTCTCATTAGAACGGAGAAGGATGAGGGGAGACTTGATAGAGGTTCATAACATGATCAGGGGAATAGATAGAGTGAACAGTCAGAGACTTTTTCCCCGGGTGGAACAAACCATTACAAGGGGACATAAATGTAAGGTGAATGGTGGAAGATATAGGGGGGATGTCAGAGGTAGGTTCTTTACCCAGAGAGTGGTGGGGGCATGGAATGCACTGCCTGTGGAAGTAGTTGAGTCGGAAATATTAGGGACCTTTAAGCAGCTATTGGATAGGTACATGGATTACGGTAAAACGATATAGTGTAGATGTTTTTGTTCTTAATGGCAGCACGGTAGCATTGTGGATAGCACACTTGCTTCACAGCTCCAGGGTCCCAGGTTCCATTCCGGCTTGGGTCACTGTCTGTGCGGAGTCTGCACGTTCTCCCCGTGTCTGCGCCCGTTCTGTGCTCTATTTTTCTATGTTCTATGTTCTAATCCTTTTAGCTGTAATATTACATACGGGAATGGCCTCTGAAAACCTAGTAGACACATCCATTACAGTCAAAAGATATTGATTCCCACTTTTTACTTTAGGAAGCGGTCCTACACATCGATTAGGACCATTGTAAAATGTTCCTCAAATGCTGGAATGGGTATTAATGGCGCTGGTTTTATCACTGCTTGAGGTTTCCCTGTCACTTGACATGTGTGACATGATTGACAAAATATAACTACATCTTTATATAGTCCTGGCCAATAAAAATGTTTCTGGATTTTAGCTTGAGTTTTCCTAATTCCCAAATGACTTTCCACTGGTTCCTCATGTGCAACTTGCAACACCTCCTTTCTATACCTTAATGGCAATACTACTTGATGAATTTCTGCCCACTTTTCATCCACCTACATATGTACAGGTCTCCATTTTCTCATCAAGACATCATTTTTACGGTCATAACACTCTGGTACTCTCAGATTCCTCTTCCGTATATGCTTTCCGCAATCTGTTTTATTTCTATATCTTTCTGTTGTAACTCCGCCAATTTTCCTGAATTGAAAATATCCGCCTCATCCTCCACCTGTTCTTGTTCTTTTTCAACCATCTGATCAAAAATGGTTTCGGATAATTGCACTTCAACTTCACTCTTTGATTTCTCCTCTTGTCTTAACCTGTGACTTTGCGACCTTGTTTCTGCACAATCCGGAAAAATCCCAGGATATTCGGCCTTCAACACTTCAGTTGACTGATGTTCCAATGGCTTGCCAACCACAGTAGGCATCACTCCCACCATCGATCCAGCTATATCATTACCCAAGATGAACTGCATTCCTTAACAAGATAGTTTATCTATTACTTCTACTACCGCTTCACCGCTCTTGACTGGACTTTCCAACCTTACCTTATATAATGGAAGGCTACTCCCCTGACCCTGAATTCCAACCTTACCTTATATAATGGAACGCTACTCCCCTTACCCTGAATTCCACATATCACCACCTTTTTGGCAACATTCTTCCCAAACTACATAATTCCTCATCTATTACCATTAAAGATTGACTAGCCCCTGTATCTCTTAAAATTGTGACTTCTTTACCTGCTCCTCCTGCTAACCATGAGTAACTTTACCCACACAAGTACATTCTTTAAAGACATTTGGCACCTTCTTAACAATTGCTTCTTGAACTGGCTGTCCAATCGTTTGTACCTCCTTCGCTTCCCTTGGGCTTTCCTTTACCACTCTAACAAACCCCACTGTCTTATCCTGTTTTACCACATCAGCCTTCCCAGTTTTTTTTTCAACCACCAACACTGTGACGTTACATGGCCTAGTTTATTACAGTGAAAACATTTGAAACTTTTCATTTCTTTTCCACCCTCCTGGATTTCTTTGTTAATCTGAGGTACACTCTCTTTATTGTCTCCCATCAGATCACCATTACCTTTACCACTGGAATGTTTCTCATGTCCCCAGTTTCTATCCCCCACCAGCTGAAACTGATGTCGGAAACCAATCTTTGATTTATGAACTAATTCATAAACATCTGCCATTTCCGCTGCTAATCTCGCAGTTTTAATCCTCTGTTCTTCCACATGAGTTCTCACTGCATCAGGAATTGAATTTTTAAACTCCTCCAAAAGTATAATTTCTCTGAAAGCTTCATATGTTTGGTCTATTTTCAAAGCCCTTCTCCACGTATCAAAATTACTCTGTTTGAGACTTTCAAACTCCAAGGATGCTTGACCAAATTATTCCCATAAATTTCTAAACCTTTGTCTGTAAGCTTCAGGCAGTAGCTCATATGAACTCAAGATGGATTTCTCTACCTCCTCATACGTTCCAGATATCTCCTCCGGTAGTGATGCAAACACATCACGAGCCCTACCTGCCAGCTTTGTTTGTATCAGTGTCCTGTGGCCATTTCATTTGTTTAGCTACCTTCTCAAAAGAATGAAAAACACTTCCACATCCTTCTCGTCAAATATTGGCAATGCTTGGACATATTTAAGTAGATTCCCACCAAGCCTTCGACTATGACCCTCTTTCTCACTATCTTCATCACTATCATCCAACTGTACGTTTCCGTTTACGTCTGCCAATTTTAACTGATTGTCATATTTCATGGCCATTTTCTGAAGTTCAATCTCCCTCTCTTTATCTTTCTGTTTTGATGGGCTATTCTTTATTTTCTCCATTCTTCTCTCTCCTTTTCTTTTTCCTCTCTCTCTCTTTCTCTTTTTTCCCTCTCTCTCTTTCTCGTATTCCAGCCTCTTTTATTCTTTCTGATGTTCCATTTGTTTAATTTGCAACTAAATTTCCAATGAGTCAAACTGTATCTCAGGCAACTTTAAATGCTTAACCACCGTCATAATGACCTCATCTTTTCGCATTTTGTCAGGTAATGTTAGAACATAGAACATAGAAAATACAGCACAGAACAGGCCCTTCGGCCCACGATGTTGTGCCGAACCTTTGTCCTACATTAATCATAGATTATCATTGAATTTACAGTGCAGAAGGAGGCCATTCGGACCTTTGAGTCTACACCAGCTCTTGGAAAGAGCACCCTACCCAAACTCAACACCTCCACCCAACACCAAGGGCAATTTGGACATTAAGGGCAATTTATCATTGGCCAATTCACCTAACCCGCACATCTTTGGACTGTGGGAGAAAACTGGAGCACCCGGAGGAAACCCACGCAGACACGGGAAGGACGTGCAGACTCCGCACAGACAGTGACCCAAGCCTGAATCGAACCTGGGACCCTGGAGCTGTGAAGCAATTGTGATATCCACAATACTACCGTGCTGCCCTTGAGAACAAATAAATCTACACTATATAATTTTACCGTAATCCATGTACCTATCCAATAGGTGCTTGAAGGTCCCTTATGTTTCCGACTCAACTACTTCCACAGGCAGTGCATTCCATGCCCCCACTACTCTCTGGGTAAACAACCTACCTCTGATATCCCTCCTATATCTTCCACCTTTCACCTTAAATTTATGTCCCCTTGTAATGGTTTGTTCCACCCGGGGAAAAAGTCTCTGACTGTCTACTCTATCTATCCCCCTGATCATCTTATAAACCTCTATCAAGTCGCCCCTCATCCTTCTCTGTTCTAATGAGAAAAGCCCTAGCACCCTCAACCTTTCCTCGTAAGACCTACTCTCCATTCCAGGCAACACCCTGGTAAATCCTCTTTGCACCTTTTCCAAAGCTTCCACATCCTTCCTAAAATGAGGCGACCAGAACTGTACACAGTACTCCAAATGTAGCCTTACCAAAGTTTTGTGCAGCTGCATCATCACCTCACGGCTCTTAAATTCAATCCCTCTGTTAATGAACGCGAGCACACCATAGGCCTTCTTCACAGCTCTATCCACTTGAGTGGCAACTTTCAAAGATGTATGAACATAGACTCCAAGATCTCTCTGCTCCTCAACTTTGCCAAGAACTCTACCGTTAACCCTGTATTCCGCATTCATATTTGTCCTTCGAAAATGGACAACCTCACACTTTTCAGGGTTAAACTCCATCTGCCACTTCTCAGCCCAGCTCTGCATCCTATCTATGTCTCTTTGCAGCCGACAACAGCCCTCCTTACTATCCAAAACTCCACCAATCTTCGTATCGTCTGCATATTTACTGACCCACCCTTCAACTCCCTCATCCAAGTCATTCATGAAAATCACAAACAGCAGAGGACCCAGAACTGATCCCTGCAGTACGCCACTGGTAACTGGGATCCAGGCTGAATATTTTCCATCCACCACCACTCTCTGACTTCTATCGGTTAGCCAGTTCGTTATCCAACTGGCCAAATGTCCCACTATCCCATGCCTCCTTACTTTCTGCATAAGCCTACCATGGGGAACTTTATCAAATGCTGCAATGTTCTTGCCAAATCTAACAGTCTGCTTTTAGTTCCTGTCCGTAAAGTACTACGTGTGACATTCTCCACCCCAAAAAACATCTGAGCCTCTCAAGAGCCATTGTTCACAATACTCTCCCCACTTAAACTAAAATACCACACCGCAAATCAACAATACTTCACTGTATTTAAGTTCACAAAAGCTAATCCAATCGATAGGCCTTCATCCCGGACGAGCCCCCAATTGCTATGGGCGATGCTTCTCAAAACCACAAAGTGTATCATGGAGTTCAACCAACCTCATGCATTAATGGATTTGTTTATTTTCCGAGCACACGGCTTTGTCCCTACGTGTGGGATTACAAGTATGGATTTTTAAACACAAAACACTGTTTATTCCATGAACTCAAATTAACATCTGAAATAAACATTGGATTTCTTATCACCCCTTACTTCAAAGATAGCTCAGAAATTATTGGAGCAGTAAATACTTCCTGAAAATGTTCCTTCAAACTTTCAAGAGACATAACACCTTTAAACAGAATCACATCAGGTTAACGGACATATATACATATTTTAGAATGGCAGAGACTGTCACAAACTGGCTGCCTACTTTTAAACTGCTCTCAGCAAAACCAAACTGCAAGCCTTGCAGTTCTCTGGCAACACACAGAGACTGCTTTTGAACTGAAACTAAAAACCTGCAAAATGGCTGACCTGAGCTGAGTTCCACCCACTCTATGACATCACTGTTTACTTAAAAGTACATTGCTTAAACATCCAGTTCTTAAAGGTACCCTCACATGGTACCACAAAAACAACAGCAATGAAACAACGACCTCTACATCATGTGACAACTCCACACATAAAAGACAATGTACCAGCACAGTTCCAAGTGGTGCTAAGTCTACAAACATTACATTCCATAATAACAAATCTTTCGATTCCATAACTGCACCACAGCAACCAACCACCCCAGCTTTCAAGAACGAGGACCTACGGAGTCAATCCCGCAAGCACAAAAAGAAGTGTCCGGCCTGACCACAAGCTGCTTCGACCATTCGAACACCTCATGATGACTTGCTGGTCACTTACACACATGAACACTGACGATGTTCTCAACGAAATGACGACATCAACTTTGCCACCTCGACGACAGAAGAAGAAAGCAACCCAACTGGTCAAAATCATAAACTTTGGACTCACAAATGTTCTTGTTAACATTGGTCTCTTTAAACACTGATTAGCGTTGGACTGTCATCATTACCATCACAGATTGTACACAGCGTTATTTGTCTTACCTATTTCCAGTTAACTGCATTACGTATATTTGTTCAATCTTCTTTACAACATACATAAAATATTTAACACGAGAAAGAGGGGGGATGTAGTGATTTCTGTATGTGCATGTTCACAAGGGGTTAATGTGCAATCAGCAGCACCACATGATGACTAGAGGGCAGGACCAAAGTGGGTATAAAAGCCAGGCACATTGGGTCTTGGGCATTTGCTCTCTCTCTCGGGTACACTGTGATCAGGGAAATATCAGAATAGTTCAGATAGTTAGTGGAGTCACGTATAGTTACTGTAGTTAGATCTTGTTAACCTTGTCACTAGTATCAAAGTTAAAGTAAAGAACTCATGCACGTATTGTATAGTTACTCAAGAACCCTTTGTTGTTACTGGACGAGTTCGAGTCTTCTTCATCGAGATTCAGAATACCTCACCATCAACCAAGGATTGAGTAGCACGAGTTTCCTACCACGCAGGTAACAAGTCAAATACCAGCTGTGGCAGCAGCCGGTCCCAAGGGAAAGTTTGTGCTGAAGCGAAAGGGAGACGTAGGGGTTCTCCAAAAGGCGGAGCACAACCCAGTGAACAACAGGCAGACACAAAAATCACAATTTTTTGTGGACGGCTCCTCGATGGTTGAGGACAGAGTGATAAAAGTGGTATTTCGCAATTGTAGGGAAACAATGAAACACAGGTACAGGAAGAACTAATATTGGACTTACCCGGAACCATGAGCCTTCAGAGACCTGAATTAGCAGCAGTAGAAATATACCCGGAATATTTAGCTGCAACACTTGACATTTATCCAGGAGCATATGTGTATGAAATAGCCTGACTGTGTTGATGAGGATGAGCCAGTGAATGTGCTTTAATTGAATTTTAAGAAGGCTTTGCAGAAAGTCCCACATAAGACATTCAAGTGTAAAAGTACAGCACAGTGGCGTAGGGAAATGTATTGATGGTTAGAAAACTGATTGGCATACAGAAAACAAAGAGCAGGAATTACCGGGTATTTTCCAGATGGCAGGCTGTGGTTTCTGGGGTTTCAGAGGGAGCCGTGCTGGGGCCCCGGATATTCACACTATATATTAATGAGTTAGATGAGAGAACGAAATGTAACATCTCAAAATTTACAGATGACTCAAAGTTGAGTTGACTTGTGAGCTGTCCGGGTTCCTGCAGTGTGATTCGGACATATCGATTGAGTTGGCAAATGAATGGTAGATGTATAATTGTGAGGCGGTATGGTAGCACAGTGATTAGCACTGTTGCTTCACAGCGCCATGGTCCCAGGTTCGATTCCCGGCTTGGGAGACTGCCTGTGCGGTGTCTACACGTTCTCCCCGTGTCTGCGTGGATTTCCTCCGGTTTCCTCCCAAAAGTCCCGAAAGACGTGCTGTTAGGTGAATTGAACATTCTGAATTCTCCCTCAGTGTACCCTAACAAGTGACTGCGTGTGGTGACCAGGGGATTTTCGCAGTAACTTTATTGCCGTGTTAATGTAAGCCCACTTGCAGTTGTGACAATAATAATGAGTATTATTATTCATTATTATTATTTCTGTGATAGCAAAACCGGGCGGCGGATTATTTGTTGAAATGAGCATAAATTAGGAGAAAGGAATGTGCAACTAGACCTGGCTGTCATCGTGTACCAGTCGCTGAAGGTAAATATGCAGGTACAACAGGCAGTAAAGAAGGCAAATTGTATTTTGACCTTCACAGCGAGAGGGTTCGACGACAGGAGTAGGGATGTCGGCCTTCAATTATACAGCGTGTTGGTGAGGTCACCATTCTGCTGGAATATTGGGAGCAGTTTGGTTCTCCTTATCTACGGAAGGATCGACTTGTTCGAGAGCGAGTGCAGTGGAGGTTTCCAGACTGATGGCATGGCTGGACTGACGTATGCGGAGAGGTTGATTCGATCAGAATCATATTGGCTGGCGTCCAGAAGAATCAGGAGGGACCTCATAGATACCGATAATATTCTATCAGGACTAGACAGGGTGGATGCAGGAAGGGTGTTCGCGATGGTGGCTGTGTCTATATTCGGGGACTCAGTCTGAGGCTACGTGGTAGACCATTTAGGACAGAGATGAGCAGGGACGTTTCACCCAGAGGTGAGGCTGTGGCATTCGGAACGACAGGAAGTAGCTGAGGCAAAATCATTGTATGAGTTCAAGAAGAAGTTCGAGGTAGCACTTGGAGCGAAGGGGGTGAACGGATTTGGGCGAAGCGCGGTTAGGATATGGAGTTGGCTGATTAGCCATGGTCAGAACGAATAGTGTAGAAGGGTCGAAAGGTCAAATGGCCGTACTCGCTCCTATTTTCTATGTTTCTATGTTTGACAGACATGGAAAGCTGGAAGATGTGTGTCTGATGATGGAAAGACTCTCCCATAAGCCACATTATTATAATTTATAATCCAGATAGTCCAAGGAAAATAATGTGGTGTAATTATGGTAAAGGCTCACACCCATTCTCCCCAACAGACATTATAAACACAGGTGAGTTCGGGTGGCACGGTGGCGCAGCTGTGATCACTGGGCCTAGGGACCCAGGTTCTACTCCCGCCTTGGGTGACTGGCTGTATGTTCTGTGTGTGCGCATGGGTTTCCTCCGGGTGCTCGGGTTTTCTCTTACAGTCACATCGATGTGCAAGTTAGGGTAATTGACCACGGTAAATTATCCCTCATTGTACAGAGATATGCAAGTTGGGTGGGGTAACAGAGACTGAGTGCGGTGTCACTCTGTGTACATTGCTCTTCCAGAGGTTCCGAGCAGATTCGATCATCCACATGGCCTCCTTCCCCACTGTAAGTATTCTAAGAAAGGGACCAGGGAAGGCATTCCTCTGAAATCCCAAACAACGAGGAAATAGCGCTCTTCGTGTATGTGAGAGTAAATATGAGGATCATATTCAATGTCAAAGTCAAGATAATGATTTGAAACAGATTAGAGAAGGATCAGACCCATTCCCATTATCATATAGGAAGTGGATAAACAAGCGTGATGTCAAGGACGGAGGACTTGTTAAAGAGGGCCGATACATGCTTCCAACCCCAGATTGCCACCATGGATTGAGCAATGTCATGGCGTTCCGCGTAATCCATGCCTAGAAACTACTGCGGAAATTATTAAGAATTTATCTTGTTGGCAAAATTTGTGTGAAGATATCAAACATTATTTTGAAAATTGCTTGATATGTGCCGAAAAGAATCACGATCGATGTGAACAAAATTGAGAGCTCAGACAAACCAGGCCTGTAGATGGACCCTGGACGAATTTACAAATTGATTATGTGGGACCTTTGTCCCCATGTAAGTCGGGTACAAATATATCATATTAATTATTCAATGAATGAGTAGAAACATTTCCCACAATAGCCAAAAGCACAAAGTTGACTGCTGATACACTGGTACAACAGGTATTCGCCCAGTGCAATAACCCAAAGTAGAGAATCCTTCACTGCCCAGTTTATGCCCAATGGCATCACCATATCGGATTAAACCACAAACAAAATGCGTACCACCCACCGTCCAATGAAATTGCGGAATGATTGGATAGAACCCTGAAAACCAGGATCGGGAAAACAGTACAACAAAATGGCAACACAGGGAATGTAGTGTTGCGTTTTGTTCCAATGTTAGTATCTGGTTCCTGGTCCGAAGCCAATGGATTCACTCCCCATGCCTTGGTGACAGCGCGATCCAGAAAAGGACTACAGACCCTCATGGGACTGGACTTTTTGGAAGCGGATTTGACAGCTTTCAGGCACTAGAAAGAAGTACAAGAGATATTGAGCAATATGCAAGCAGCACACATATCTATAGATATGTCCGGAATAAACGAATGACTCGGGTAAGAGTAGGGCCAGTCAAGGCCAGTAGTGAGAAGTTGTGCTTGGAGTCCGAGGAGATAGGAGAGGTGCTAAATGAATATTTTTCATCAGTATTCACACAGGAAAAAGACAATGTTGTCGAGAAGAATACTGAGATTCAGGCCACTAGACTTGAATGGCTTCAGGTTCATAAGGAGGAGGTGTTAGCAATTCTGGAATGTGTGAAAATAGATACGTCCACTGGGCCGGAAGGAATTTATCCTAGGATTCTCTGGGAAGCTCGGGAGGAGATTGCTGAGCCTTTGGCTTTGATTTTTAAGTCATCTTTGTCTACAGGAATAGTGCCAGAAGACTGGACGATAGCAAATGTTGTCCCCGTGTTCAAGAAGGGGAGTAGAGACAACCCCGGTAACTATAGACCAGTGAGCATTACTTCTGAAGTGGGCAAAATCTTGGAAAGGTTTATAAGAGATAGGATGGATAATCATCGGGAAAGGAATAATTTGATTAGAGATATTCAACACGGTTTTGTGAAGGGTAGGCCGTGCCTCACAAACCTTATTGAGTTCTTTGAGAAGGTGACCAAACAGGTGGATGAGGGGAAAGCAGTTGATGTGGTGTATATGGATTTCAGTAAAGCGTTTGATAAGGTTCCCCAAGTAGGCTACTGCAGAAAATACGGAGGCATGGGATTCAGGGTGATTTAGCAGTTTGGATCAGAAATTGGCGAGCTGGAAGAAGACAAAGGGTGGTGGTTGATGGGAAATGTTCAGACTGGAGTCTAGTTACTAGTGGTGTACCACAAGGATCTGTTTTGGGGCCACTGCTGTTTGTCATTTTTATAAATGACCTGGAGGAGGGCGTAGAAGGATGGGTGAGTAAATTTGCAGATGACACTAAAGTCGGTGGAGTTGTGGACAGTGCGGAAGGATGTTACAAGTTACAGAGGGGCACACATAAGCCGCAGAGCTGGGCTGAGAGGTGGCAAATGGAGTTTAATGCAGAAAGGTGTGAGGTGATTCATTTTGGAAGGAATAACAGGAAGACAGAGTACTGGGCTAATGGTAAGATTCTTGACAGTGTGGGTGAGCAGAGAGATCTCGATGTCCATGTCCATAGAGCCCTGAACGTTGCCACCCAGGTTGAGAGGGTTGTTAAGAAGGTGTACGGTGTGTTAGCTTTTATTGGTAGAGGGATTGAGTTTCGGAGCCATGAGGTCATGTTGCAGCTGTATAAAACTCTGGTGCAGCCGCATTTGGAGTATTGCGTGCAATTCTGGTCGCCGCATTATGGGAAGGATGTGGAAGCATTGGAAAGGGTGCAAAGGAGATTTACCAGAATGTTGCCTGCTATGGAGGGAAGATCTTATGAGGAAAGGCTGAGGGACATGAGGCTGTTTTCCAGAAGACCATACGGCCATAATACATAGGAGTGGAAGTAAGGCCATTCGGCCCATCGAGTCCGCTCCACCATTCAATCATGGCTGTTTTCAACTCCATTTACCCGCTCTCTCTCCATAGCCCTTAATTCCTCGAGAAATCAAGTATTTATCAACATCTAATAAGACCATAAGAAAGTTTTCGTTGGAGAGAATAAGGTTAAGAGGTGATTTAATTGAGGCATACAAGGTGATCAGAAGATTGGATAGTGTGGACAGTGAGAGCGTTTTTCCTCGGATGGTGATGTCTAGCACGACGGGACATAGCTTTAAATTGAAGGGAGATAGATATAAGACAGATGTCAGAGGTAGGTTCTTTACTCAGAGAGTAGTAAGGGCGTGGAATGTCCTGCCTGCAACAGTAGTGGACACGCCAACACTAAGGGCATTCAAATGGTAATTGGATAGACATATGGACGATAAGGGAATAGTGTAGAAGGGCTTTAGTGTGGTTTCACAGGTCGGCGCAACATCGAGGGCCGAAGGGCCTGTACTGCGCTGCAATTTTCTATGTTCTACACATGGCTGCGCCTGTTGATGGGCTCGAAATAGAACAAAAAGTGTTCGGCATACTTTGATGGTGAAGTTTTACCAGTAGAATACGAGGTGTGACAAAATGTCATGATGCAGGTACACAAACATGGATGATATATATCCGCAAAGTTCGAATGCCGTTACTCAATTGTGGATAAAGTTAGCCCGCCTGTCTGGAAGGTTGTTTCAGAAACCGGGGGAAGCGGATCGTACCATGTCAATCAGTTTAAAGCGTATGGTGCACAGGCAGGTCGCCGTTCACATGTGGGGCTGGTTTAACACAGTGGACTAAACAGCTGGCTTGCAATGCAGAACAAGACTAGCAGCGCGGGTTCAATTCCCGTACCAGCCTCCCCGAACAGGCGCCGGAATGTGGTGACTAGGGGCTTTTCACAGTACCTTCATTGAATCCCACTTGTGACAATAAGCGATTATTATTATTATTATGTAGGATGCTGGAGAGGCGCAAGTGAACGCTCGTCCTGAGGTGTCTGCTTCAGTACCAGTTGTTCCACATGAGGTCCGACGGGCACCAGTAGTTGGATCAGCTCCGGGTCTCACCAAATAACAAAGAACGCGGGGCACATAGGGGGAAATGGACAGGCATGATCCAGGATTTTGAGCCAGCGACATTGAAGGAACGGCGATATATTTCTGAAATCGACTCGGAGCAGCCGACCACGTATGACCAGCTGCCCGATCGCAGGCCAGGGAATCCCCCTACAGCGGCTGCCAGAGACCAGGAAAACGTCCTAGAAGCCTGGGCCTTCACTCTACTGGCTCCCAGAGACCTGGAAAACAACACAGAAGCCGAGACCTCCACTCTGCTGCCCTCTAACGACTAGACCAGCATCGCAGCAGCTGCATCCCTCCCCCCTCCACCCCTCAGCTCCCAACCCCACTGACCCAGAGAGCTGCGACCCCCTGCAGGCCCCAAGCACTCCTTCCACCCCCCCCCCCCCCCCACTCTACAGTCGCCCCACACTCTAAAACTCAACTCCCACAGCCTAACAATCACTAATACTGCTCTTTTAAATTTACTTGCAGGCCTAGAGGTCGTCCGTCGTCTAAAGGAAGACAGCGATCTGGGAAGGACACTGCGGACCCCAACAAACGGACCTGGCCATCGCCTCATCTGCAACCGCGATCCCAGAGACGCCATCCACTTGCCTGCCTTCGCCCCAGAGCAAGGTCTGGGCATCCACCGACCTGTGAAGACAAACAGCAGCCCGATGGCGAGCTGGAACGCTCGGCCGAGCAGACGAACTTACCGACACAGGAACCGCAAGCAAGGCAACAAATCCCCCATCCACACACCGACCACAGTGAATAACCTCATTGGACACAACTATTCGCTGAACACTGCATACTCTCACCGTCTCCCAGGCTCGAAAAGAAGCAGTCACTCCAGGAAGCGTGGGAAACGTGCAGCCCTGCATGTGAGAGTGAAACAACGCGGCCCCAAAGCCCCTCTGCCCAGCTCACTCCCAGCTAATGTCCAATCTCTAGAAAACAAGCTAGACGAATTTCAAGCCAGACTCACTTTTCAAAGAGAACTAAGGGACTGCTGTGTGCTCTGTTTCACGGAGACATGGCTCACTCCTGCTTCACCGGACTGTGGCCTACAACCAGAGGGCTTCTCGATCCACCGAATGGACCGTACGGCGCCCTCAGGCAAGACATGTGGAGATGGGGGTCTGCCTCCTAATCAACACCTCCTGGTGCCGAGGTGTAGCAACACTGGCGAGTTTATGCTCCCCGGACCTGGAATACCTGACGCTAAAATGCCGACCATAGTTCCATCCGCGGGAGTCCAGCTCCGTTATCCTGACGGCAGTTTACATCCCACCCCATGCAAATGTGAAAATCGCACTGAACTAAATATTCAGCACCACAAATAGCCTTGAAACGAAACATCCCGAAGCCTTGTTCATTGTAGCTGCGGACTTCAATCAGGCCAAGCTCAGTGGCGTACTACCAAGTTACTACCAACACGTCACCTGTCCGCTTGAGGCCCATAATTCCTGGTCCACTGCTACACCAATATCAAACATGCCTACCCCTCTATCGTCCGCCCACACTTTGGCAAATCTGACCACAAGGCTGTGCTCCTGCTCCCGACTTATTCGCAAAAACTGAAGCGGCAGAATTCGTCAAAGAAAGTAATGCATTGTTGGTCTGCGGAATCGGATGATCTCCTGCGGGACTGCTTAGAGTCAGTGGACTGGTCAGTATTTCAAAACGCTGCGACCAGCCTGAACAAGTACGCCACGACAGTAAATGACTTCATTAGTAAGTGTGTAGAAGACTGTGTGCCAAAGAAGCAAATCCGCATGTTACCCAACCGGAATCCCTGGATGAACAGGGATATCCACTGCTTGCTGAAGTCTAGGTCTGAGGTGTTCAAGTCAGGCGACCCTGACCTCTACAAGAAAGCCAGATATGATCTAAAGAAATCCATCAACGATGCCAAGAGACAGTCCCGGACCAAGCTCGAGTCCCGGGCTAGCCACACGGACCCCGCTGTATATGGCAAGGTCTGCAAGACATAACAGGCTACAAGATGAAGGCATGTAAAATCGTCGGCTCCAACGCACCCCTCCCTCATGAGCGCAACGCATTCTATGCCCGATTTTAGCAAGAGGTCAGCGAGAGCGAGCCCTCCACCCCAGAAGCCTCGGATGAACTTGTATCTGAGATCACCACTGCAGACGTCAGAGCAGCCTTCTCAAAGGTCAACCCCCGGAAAGCCACTGGCCCGGATGGGGTACCCGGACGAACACTCCGGTCTTGCGCGAATCAGCTGGCGGGAGTATTTGCAGACATCTTCAACCTCTCTCGACAACAATCGGCGGTTCCTATCTGCTTCAAGAAGACGTTCATCCCTGTACCAAAAGAAAAGTCAAGCAGCGTGCCTTAATGGCTGTCGTCCAGTGGCTCTGACATCCATCATCATGAAGTGCTTTGAAAGGTTAGTCGTGGCATGAATCAACTCCACCCTCCCAGATTGCCTTGATCCCTGGAACAACTAGATAACAAAGACACCTATGTCAGACTCCTATTTATCGACGACAGCTCAGCCTTCAAAACCATCATTCCGACGAAACTCATCTCCAAATCCGTGGCCTGGGCCTCGGCTCCTCCCTCTGCGACTGGATCCTGAACTTTCTAACCCACAGACCACAATCTGTAAGGATAGGCAACAACACCTCCTCCACGATCATCCTCAACACCGGTGCCCCACAAGGCTGTGTCCTCAGCCCCCTACTATACTCCTTATACACCTATGACTGTGTGACTAAATTCCCCTCCAACTCGATCTTTAAATTTGTTGATGACACCATCGTAGTGGGTAGGATTTCAGACAATGACGAGACAGAGTATCGGAATGAGGTAGAGAATCTGGTGAACTGGTGCGATGACTCTCTCCCTCAATGTCAACACAACGAAGGAGATAATCATCGACGCCAGGAAGCGTAGTGGAGTACATGCCCCTGTCTACATTAATGGGAATGAAGTAGAAAGTGTCGAGAGCTTCAAGTTTTTAGGTGTACAGATCACCAACAGCCTGTCTGCTCCCCCACGGCGACTCAATAGATAAGAAAGCCCACCAACGACACTACTTTCTCAGAAGACTGAGGAAATTTGGCATGTCAGCTACGACCCTCACCAACTTCTACAGATGCACCATAGAAAACATTCTTTCTGGTTGTATCACAGCTTGGTATGGAGCCTGCTCTGCCCAAGACAGCAGGAAACTACAAAAGATCGTGAATGTAGCCCAGTCCATCACGCAAACCGGCCTCCCATCCATTGACTATCTACAATTCCCGCTGCTTCAGAAAGGCAGCCAGCATAATTAAGTACCCCACGCACCCCGGACATACTCTCTTCCACCTCCTCCCGTCAGGAAAAAGATAACAAAGTTTGAGGTCACGTACCAACCGACACAAGAACAGCTTCTTCCCTGCTGCAATCAGACTTTTGAATGGATATACCTCGTATTAAGTTGATCCTTTCGCTACACCTTGTTTTAACTGTAATAATATATTCTGCATATATTCTCTCCTTCCTTCCTTATGCAATGTTTGTACAGCATGCAAGAAACAGTACTTTTCACTGTATACTAATAGATGTGACAATAATAAATCAAATCAAATCAAAACAAAAAATAACAAAGGTCTTAACTTTTAAATTTGTGCTGAATGTTTTGCGTACTTTTTTCAAAATAAGTTATCCCTTCCTGTTATTATTTCCTATCTATGTCTTTGATCCATTCAGTAAATCTTCATCTTACAACACCTCGCTGTCAGCACGATCTGGAGAGAAATTTTCCTGTCATATCACGTTCATCTATCGGTTAGGGTAGCACGGTGCAGAGCGCTGAGCACAGCTACGTCACAGCTCAAGGATCCCAGGCTCGATTTCCGGCTTGAGTCACTGTCTGTGCGGAGTCTGCACCGTTCTCCACGTGTCTGCGTGGGTTTCCTCCGGGTGCACACGTTTCCTCCCAGAATCTAAAGTTTGCAGGTTCGGTGAATTGGCCGTGAGAAATAGCCCTTAGTGTCCCAAAATTTTCCGTTGGGTTACGGGGATAGGGTGGAGGTGTGGGCTGAAGCAGAACCGGTGCAGACTCGATGGGCTGAATGGCCTCCTTCTGCGCTGTAACTTAACTGATTCTGTAATCGACGCCGTAAAGTCTCCATCAATGAATTTTCATGCTGCCCCTGGACTGTTTTATTTGGGCTTCTCACAGAAACCCCTCTTCAGCCTCCATACGATTTTCTTATAGGTGCTGTGACGGATCGGAAGAAAAGAAACTCGGGTCATTTCCCTTACGTCACTTTCGCGTAAGTAGCAGTATTTCGAAATTTGTGTGTCACATGATCATAGAATCATATAAATTACAGTACAGAAGGAGGACATTCAGCCCATCGAGTGTGCACAGGCTCTGGGAAAAGCAGACGACTCAACCTCAGGCTTCCAACCTATCCCCGTAATGTGGGAACCCGACCCAATCTTTTGAACACCAAGGGACAATTTAGCATCGCCAATCCACAAAACGTGCACATCTTTGGACTGTGGGGAAACCGGAGCACCCAGAGGGAACCCACGCAGACACAGGGAGAAAGTAAACATTCCATGCAACGGTCTTGGATGGAATTGAACCATCCGAGGCCGGATTTGAACCTTGGGATACTGGAGCTGTGAGGCAGCAGTGCGAACAACTGTGCCACCATGCGCACGCGAGGGAACGAAAACATCACAAACTCTATTTATTATCATATTGGAAGACTAATTTCTATCAAATTCATAGGTGCAGGTGAGGGAGCGGCCTGACGGGATAATTTTCCATAACCTCACACACATAGTCATAATATAATAATGATTAAAATAATTATAAAAATCTTTATTGTCACAAGCAGGCTTACATTAACACTGCAATGAAGTTACTGTGAAAAGCCCCTCGTCGCCACATTCCTAAGTTTTGGGAACTGTGGGAAGAAACAGGAGCCCCCGCAGGACCCCCTCGTAGACAGGGAGAAAACGTGCAGACTCTCTACAGACAGTGACCCACTTCTGGATTCGAAACTGGGACCCTGATGGAAGGCTTGAGGTGCCGCAGTATCGGGCAGGTGTGCACAAAGTCACACACACTCACAGTAAGGCGTGGGGGTCGGAACCGGCTGGGTGGCCCAGATGTTCACAACGTCACACACACTCACAGTAAGGTGGGGGTTGAGGAACCGGCTGGATGGGCCAGATGTTCATAACGTCACACACACTCACAGTAAGGTGGGGGGGGGGGGGTGAGGAACCGGCTGGATGGGCCAGATGTTCACAACGTCACACACACTCACAGTAAGGCGGGGGAGTAGGAACCGGCTGGATGGGCCAGATGTTCGCAACGTCACACACACTCCCAATAAGCTGGCGGATGACGAGCCCAATGGATGGGGCAGGAGTTGACAACCTCACACACACACTGACAATAAGTTGGAAGGTGTAAAAAGAACAAAGAAAAGTACAGCACAGGAACAGGCCCTTCGGCCCTCCAAGCCAGTGCCGACCATGCAGACCGACTAAACTACAATTTTCTACACTTCCTGGGTCCGTATCCCTCTATTCCCATCCTATTCATGTTTTGGCAAGATGCCCCTTAAATGTCACCATCGTCCCTGATTCCATCACCTGCTCCGCCAACGAGGTCCAGGCACGCACTATCATCTGTGTAAATAACTTGCCTCGTACAGCTCCTGTAAACCGTGCCCC